>NC_067115.1:42690709-43004734 GCF_021347895.1 Acanthochromis polyacanthus
ATATTCATTGAGCCGTTGGCAACAGCTGTGCGCCAGGATGTCAGGATCCAAGGAATCCGCTCTGGGGCAACAGAACACAAAATTAATTTATACGCAGATGATATATTACTTTATTTAGAAGAACCGGCTATTTCATTAAGGGAAGTATTTAATTTAATAACTAAATTTTCAGAGTTATCAGATTATTCCATAAATTGGACAAAATCAACATTACTTCCGATCACAGAAAATTCATGGAATCCTGCAGACCAGGACCCTCACTACTCTTTCCCTACAGGCAACTTAAAATACTTAGGCATAAAAATTTCACCTAAATTATCTGAATTAGCTCACTTAAATTTTTCCCCATTACTGGATAACATCACCAATGACCTACAGCGCTGGAACAATCTCCCTATATCTCTTATGGGACGAATAGCTACTATCAAAATGAAAATCCTACCAAAAATAAATTACTTCTTTGCAATGATTCCATTCAAACCAACGTCCAACTGGTTCCAGTCGCTGGACTCGGCTATCACAAAATTTTACTGGAATAATAAAAAAGCAAAAATCAGTCTATCTACTCTTCAGAAAAGTAAATCCGAAGGAGGTCTAGAAGCACCAAATTTTATGCAGTATTATTTAGCTAACCAGCTACAATATCTTATTCTATGGACACAACCTACCGTAGATGCCAACTGTTGGTTAGAATTAGAACAGAAGGATTGCAATAGCATCAGACTTTCAGACATACTCTTTATTACAACATCCATCAAACGACATAACTGTTTTAAAAACCCAATGATTTCCTCCACCTTGACCGCTTGGTGGAAGGCATTAGAAATTGCAAACTCTAAATGGGAGCCCTGTAAGTTTTCTCCCATTTGGTACAACCCTGATTTTCAAGTTAACAATCAGCCGCTCCATTTAGCTGTTTGGGAGCAGAATGGAATCACACATCTCCACCACCTCTTTTCAGATAATACGTTCATGTCATATACAAACTTGCTTCAAAAATACAAAACAAAAAATGGGAATTTTTTACATTATCTACAAGTTAAAAATATTATTAAGAAAAGAATCCCAACACTTCAAAGCACGCTCCGGCCGCCGGCATTAGCTGAAGCAATCATAAAGCTTTCTCCAACAACAACTAAAACCCTCTCTAAAATATATAAGTTACTCTTAAGCACTGATACAATACATTTACCTATCTCTAAATGGGAGTCAGATCTATCTATATCTCCGGAACCAGACTTCTGGTGGGGGGGGGGGGGGGGGTGTTGGGGTGGGTTGTGGGTGGGCAGCATGGTGGGGGAGGGGGGGTGGCGTGGGTGGGTGGCGGGGGTGGGACGGTGGGGGGGGCGGGGGCGGGTGGTCGTGGGGGAAGTGGGGCTGTGGGCCGGTTGGGGCGCCGTGGGGGTCCGCTATGGCCCGTCCTGCTGCGTGGGCCTTGGGGCTCTGGCTGTGTCGGGGGGGGTCGCTCCGGGCTCCTGGGCTGGGTCTCCGCTTGGTGGCTCCTGCGGGGGGCTGGGTGGACCTCCTTGGGCTGGAGGGGACAGCTCCCTCCTTTTGGTGGAGGTTTTCATGCATGCCAGACCCACCACACTGGCACCTACCAAAACTCAATAGAGTTTGTTCCTCTGGTTGCTGAGTCAGTGGAGGTTGCTGGGTTAGTGTCTGTGGATCTCACTCTGCTCTATCTATCCTTCTTGTGGCCTCCTGACATCTTCATGATTGATCCAGTTGGGACTTTGTCGTATTAGGTGTTTGTGAAGGGTTTTAGATTTGTAACTGGTTTTAAGGTGTGAATTAAAGAGCACAAACAAATAAAATGCACCTTTTCTCTTAGAACACTGTCTATGCCTCACCTTTCTGTCTGTCCTGTGTTTGTTTTATGTTTCACTTGGGTGTGCACAGCCCTCAATGGCATAATGTAGGAAACAGCTTGAAATAAACATGATAGGTTAATTTGCCATGAGGGCCGGTAATGGTCACAGTCACAAAGAAGAAAAAAAGTTGCACATGAAGCTTAAGCAATGACACCATGAGTGGTTGGTGTCATTTTTGAGCGGACTTGCAGACAAAAAAAAAAAAAAAAAACCTTTAACAATCTAGTTTGTCATGCTTGTGCAGAGTGGAATAAATCAACAACAGAGTCCAAGTGCATTATCTGCATGTGATCAAACATATGAAGTTACAATGCTGAACTGACAGCTACTACATTAAGCTGTCCTGACTTCTGCTATGCAATACTATTATAGTAAAAAAATTGAATTTTGATCACATGAGCATTTTTTGTCACCAGATGGCGCCACAGACGGCTGCCTCAGTGGCTCTGTGCGCTCTTGTTTTGTTCAATAGTTTTAGTTTTTGCCATGCAACAGGAGGTCTTTCACCAGAGATGAACTCCTAAACATCAGGGCTACAACCCCAACGGATCTAACTCCCACTTCATGGCATCATCTGAGGATTTATGGACATTCTGGTCAGAGGTGTGCTGACCCTGGCCAACACTATGCTGCTGCGACGCCGCGGAAGAGGGGGAGAAGAGCCGGGGCACTGGTGCGTCTTCGCCGGCGCGGTCATCGTACTCCACTGCCGGGAATTTTTTCTGTCCGACATGCGATCTCTGGGCAACAAAATGGACGAACTTCAACTACGGTTGGTAAAAATAGAGACCTCTCATCCTCATCTGCCCTCTGCTTCACGGAGACCTGGCTGTGTGAAAATACACCGGATTCTGCGCTCCAGCTGCGGGGTTCCAAATTATCAGAGCGGATCGACAAGCGGACCTCTCTGTAAGAGGAAAGGCGGAGGGATTTGCTTTTACATCCAGAAATACTGTTCAGCCGACCTGGAATCTCTCATCATTAACTGCAAGCCATTCTACTCGCCCCGTGAGTTCGCTTCATTCATTCTGATCGGTGTTTTACATTCCACCAGCTGGCTGCGCACAGGAGGCCCAGCGTACCCTCGCCGATCAGATTCAACGTGTAGAGCGAAAAAACCCGGACTCTCTAATTATTGTCCTTGGCGACTTTAATCTGGGAAATCTCTCTCACGAACTCCCCAGATATAAACAGTTTATTAAATGCCCCACCAGGGAGGAGAACACTTGGATCACTGCTACACCACCGTTAAGACACGCTTTTCATGCCGTGCCCTGCTCCGCTGGAGAGTCTGACCACGTTATGATCCATCTGATTCCTGCTTACAGGCAGAGGTTAAAACTCTGCAAACCTGTGATTAGGACATCAAAACAGTGGACCAGCGAAGCAGTGGGAAACTACAAGCATGCTGGACTCTACAGACTGGGATGTTTTTAGGACTTACACCAACAGCCTGGACGAATACACAGACGCGGTGACGTCATACATCAGCTTCTGTGAGGACAGCTGTGTTACTTCACGCACTACGGTGAGTTACAACAACGACAAACCCTGGTTCACCGCTAAAGCTCAGATCACTCAGGCTGAAGAAAGAAAGGGCGTTCAAAAGTAGGACAGAGACAGCTTCAGAGCAGCTAAATGTGATTTTGAGAAAGCAGTGAGAGCTGCTAAACGGCAGTACGCGGAGTCACTTCAACAACAGTTCTCTGTTCACGACTCCGCCTCTGTCTGGAAGGCTTGAAAAAAAATAACCAATTACAAGTCATTGTCTCCCCACTCCACTAACGACCTACGCCAGGCAAACCAGTTGAACGAGTTTTACTGTCGCTTTGAAAGGCAATGGACAGCTGGGCGTCTCATCCCGCACCTCACATCTCCAACTCACCTCTTCAAAGGCCAGCTTGACGACCCCATCCCACACCTCACACCTCCAACTCCAGAGCCCCCCAGTCCAGAGACCCAGCTCACTATACAGGAGAGAGAGATTAACAGGCTATTCAAGAAGCAGAACCCCCGCAAAGCAGCAGGACCTGACTCTGTCTCCCCCTCCACCTTTGAAACACTGTGCTGATCATCTGTCTCCAGTCTTCACTGACATCTTTAATGAATCACTGGTGACATGCCACATTCCAGCCTGTTTCAAGACCTCCACCATTATCCCTGTCCCGAAGAACCCAAGACCCACTGGACTTAATGATTACAGACCTGTCGCTCTGACCTCTGTGGTGATGAAGTTCTTTGAGCGCCTTGTGCTTCCTCACCTAAAAGCCCGTCACAGACCCTCTTCTAGACCCCCTGCAGTTCGCCTACAGAGCCAACAGGTCGGTGGATGATGCCGTCAACCTGGCTCTCCACTTCATTCTGCGGCACCTGGACTCAGCAGGAACCTACGCCAGGATCTGTTTGTAGATTTCAGTTCTGCTTTTAACACGGTCATCCCTGCCCTGCTCCAGGACAAGCTCCTCCAGCTGAGTGTTCCTGCCTCCACCTGCAGATGGATCACAGACTTTCTGTCTGACAGAAAGCAGCATGTGAAGCTGGGAAGCAAGTCTCCAAGACAAGGACAATCAGCACGGGCTCCCCCCAAGGCTGTGTTCTTTCTCCACTACTATTCTCCCTGTACACCAACAGCTGCACCTCCAGGCACCAGTCCGTCAAACTCCTGAAGTTTGGCTGATGAGACAACCCTCACTGGACTCATCTCTGATGGGGATGAGTCTGCTTACAAACGGGAGGTAGACAACCTGGTGACCTGGTGCAGCCGGAACAACCTACAGCTCAACGCCCAGAAGACAGTGGAGATGGTGGTGGACTTCAGGAGGAACACAGCCCCCCCTGCTCCCATCAAGCTCTCAGACTCCACAGTACTCACCGGGGAGTCTTTCCGCTTTTTGGGATCCATCATCTCCCAGGACCTGAAGTGGGAGATGAACATCACCTCCATAAATAAGAAGGCACAGCAGAGGATGTACTTCCTGAGGCAGCTGAAGAAGTTCAACCTGCCAAGACTATGATGGTGCACTTCTACACGGCCATCATAGAGTCCATCCTCTCCTCCTCCATCACCGTCTGGTACCCTGCAGCCACCCGCTCGGGACAAGAGCAGGCTGCAGCGCATCATCCGCTCGGCTGAGAAGGTGATCGGATGTAACCTGCCATCTCTCCAGGATCTGCACACCTCTAGGATTTTAAGGCGGGCAGCCAAGATCTTGGCCGACCCCTCTCCCCCTGGACACAAACTTTTTGAACCCCTCCCCTCAGGAGGAGGCTGCGCTCCATCAGGACTAAAACCTCTCGCCACAAGAACAACTTCTTCCCCTCTGCTGCATCGCTGATGAACACTGCCCGTGCCACTGCAAATCAGCTCTGTTGACCAGATTAATTACTACTGCGTAGGAACTGTACATACCTGTCTATTTTATCAGTATTTCTCATATTGCTTACTTACTATTTTATTGTACCTGCACCAAGAGCACCATAGAAAATTCCTTGTAAGTGTAAAAAACCTACTTGGCAATAAACCGCATTCTGATTGTGAGTCTGAATTACCAAAAGATTAAAATCTATTTTCTCTCCAATCTCATGTATTGCAGTGAGTCGTTTATTTCTGCAACAACTGTTTAACTAACTATTGCCAAGCCAGTTCAAGACAAGTAATGATGTGTTCATGAGAGGGTAAAGCTCAGTCATTCTGCATAGGTGCTTGTATGAAACAACAAGGATATAAAATCTTTTGGTCAGTTATAACCAAATAACCATAAGCACACCCACTCTTGTCCTCATTATTGCTGTGAATTCAAATGTGATAGTGGAGTTAGTTTAAACAATAGTCAGGTTCCTTATGTATTGATTATAACTTTGTGGGAATTTTTTTGAAGAATTGCAAACTATACATTTTCAGAAAGGTAATTGTCTAAGGAATCAGAAAAACAATGTTGCATTTGCCCAGATGTGTATATGGCGGCCATATTGGAATTAACAAAATGGCCACCATAAAATGTATGTATTTTCATATCCTGGCTCCTAAATGAGATGAAACGTTGATTTTAATGTCTAAACCTACATTTTCAGGGTCAAGGAATCCACTGGTTCAAGTTATAAAGCTTAAACATTTTTTTAACATTTTATTTTATCAACCTTCAGATGCATGACATATACAAAATGACCTGATGTGGTTATTTCTCCAAAACTATGAATTCACTCTCACACCAAGGGCACTGTTTGCTCCTGATGGAACAATTTTTCCATGTCTTGATAAGTCCAAGTTAATCCATCCAGGGGCGGACTGACGTTCGGGGATACCGGGCATATCCCCGGTGGGCCGATGCGGCTGTGGGCCGGTCGGACCACGAGAAAAAAAAAGTCTAGCGCGACATCGCCAACAGCGCTATGGTCCGCTCCACAAGGAGGCTGGGCTGACAGCTGGACAGCTCCTGATACCATAGGCTGGTTTACCTGTGATTGCTGCTGATAGCCAATCACATTTCAACCCTGCGGCAGTTAAAGCTGCTGTCCGGAGTTTGAATCGCAGCGTCTCCCAAAACGCTGTTGGTCCCACCCTCCCTCCCTCTGATTTCGCCCCTTTATTTGTGCACGCGCGCAGTACATGAGAGAAGTGCCCGGAGTGCTGCAGCATATGGCCTGTTTTGCTGTTTTCCCCTCTTCTGCATTTAGTACATTTAGTAAATAATAAAGGAATTACGTTAGAATGCTGTATTGAGTCTAACTTGTCCTAATACCAAAATAACATGAATCTGCTAGGACGAACGAGTAAAGTTTCAATATGTGATTACACTCGTGTATCCCTCTCGATGACGTTGTTTATCAAACTTAGTGCATTTACGCGTGTATATGTGTTAGATTGTTTATTTATTTCTATCTAGAGTTCAGAATTGCATGACTCCTCTGACGAAGAGTATGTCCCAGACGCCCCAACATCTTCCTCCAGAGGTCGGGCATCTAAACGAAGCCGCCAGGCGGGCTATGGAGGCTGTGGTCGGGGAGCGACGTGAGCACCCCGAGCCAAAAAACGTCCTGCAGTCTCTTGGCCTGACAAGCCGTGGGATTGGTAACTTTCTGGAAGTTGCTGAGCCCTGATGCTCTCTCCTCCACAAGCAAAACAAATGTGCGCGCGGTTGCGTAGTGCGTAGCTCGCCCACCTCTGCATGGGCTTGCTTGCTGTGCGCGTAACCGTTGATTGACAGCATGACAAAGCTGAAGCTCGAACTTGATTGGTCGGCAGCAACCGGCACTTTTTGGAATAACATGGGGGTCTATGAGAGGAAGGCGGAGCTCAGGAATAAATTTTCTTATCGCGTTATACTAACTTTATATTATAGTATCGAACTAGACTAACACATTTAAGCTTTGTTAAAAAATGATACATAAATTGAAAACAAACGGAAACTCCGGACAGCAGCTTTAAGTCCCACCCACTCCCTCACTCTGCAGCTGCTGTCACCTGTCAATCACACACAGACGAGACGGGCATCCAACGGCAACTTTGGATGGATGCGAGTCGGTGCAAAATATGGAAAAAAAATCCCAAAAACGAAAAGGTGGCGCTGAGAAGCTGAGGGACAAAAGGAGAAAATCCCTTCAAGACCATGCAACAACGAGCATGAAAATAACTGATTTATTTGGCGGTCGCTCGGGAGAAGTTTCTGGAAAGAGTCCAGAACTTTCCATCCCAGGCACAAGCACTAGCAGCATTAGTGGGACGAGTAACTGACTGACAAAGGTTAAGGTATAACTAACTATAAGTTTTATATTGTATACAGTTGTTTGTACAGTAGCTGCATAGTTGTTATTTTATTTAAAGTATAAGTTATCACATGATTGTATATAGTTGTTTGTATAGTTGCTGTATAGTTGTTATTTTATATAAAGGATAAGTTATCACATTGTATATAGTTGTTTGTATAGTTGCTGTATAGTTGTTATTTTATATAAAGGATAAGTTATCACATTGTATATAGTTGTTTGTATAGTTGCTTGCTGTGTAGTTTGTTATTTATCTATAATATATATAGAAATAATATTACATCTATATTTTCATCTATTTTTAAATAAAACAAACTTTGTGAAATAAACTTATTGTTGTAATTAAGTTGCCCTCTCGTGGTTTACTCGTGGTATAGACAGGTGGTGTCACTAACAGGCTGGCAAATAGGTAAGCTAAATTCTATTGTATCAACATGCTATAAAATCACAATATATCTGCAATTATTTTACAGTAAGCTACTGAAAGCTTAAGGTTAATTATTATTATACGATTATGGTAGAATTGCTTCTTTTTTCAGCGAGGAACTCAGGAACATGAAACTTGTGTTGCTGGCTGGTTGGTTGCCACACCATGCATGAAGTGGGCCGGTGTGTCCATGTCTCCCGGGCCACTGTTACCCCCAGTCCGCCCCTGAATCCATCTGCTTAAGAAGCTGGGAGAAGACATGTCCCATGAAGACCTGCCTCCTCAAACTGGAACTTCAAGCCACCAAGATGCAACAGATACAAGTTTTGCCGATCACACTTCTGATCAGCTAAGTCGGAAGATAGCACTGGTGGATGGCATGGTTCTTGTGCAGAAGCTGAGCAAAAAACTAGTGACAGTAGTGACAGTCAAGGATCTGAGTGGCTGCTTCAATGACAGACTGATGCAAATGACACAAGATTACGATGAAATCATCCTTGTGTTTGACACATACAGGGCAGATTCTCTGAAGAGTGCAACCAGAGATAAACGAAGACAAGGAAAAGCTTCTATTCAGTATCAAGTCAGGGATGACACTAACATCAAACACATCCCAATGAGCAAGTTCCTGTCCCATGACAAGACAAAAGCTGATCTCACTGACTATCTTGCTGCCAAAATTCTAGAGTACAACAGTGGATCCTCAAATCTGATCATCACATCTGCTTCTGGATACACTAGGAGCAACAAAGACCTGGTCTTTGAGGAAAATAATCATGAAGAAGCAGCCACACTGCTGATCCACCAGGCTGTGCTGGCTTCACAGCGAAACCCACCGGATGCAGAGTTAGTATTTTTCTCCCCAGATACGGATGTTTTAGTGCTAGTCACAGCAAAACTATCACCTCTTGCTGAAGAAAACGTCCATGTCTATGGCCTCTGGTGTTGTGCACATTGAACCACTGTGGCGAGCTCTTGGTAAAGAAAGAGCCATGGCTTTGCCAGCCTTCCATGCTTTCACTGGGGCCGACAACACAGGAAGGTTCTCCGTATAGGCAAGGCAACTTGGCTGCAGGTCTACCTCAGAACAGATGAGGAGGTTATCAATGCTCTACAGATGCTTTTAGATGAAGCAGAAGTGACGGAAGGAATGCAGTCAACACTGGAGTCCTTTGTATGTGCAGCTTACTCACTTAAAGGTATTAACATCAAAAAATCCCTGAACTGCGATGGCATCTGTTCTGCAAGCATAAAGCAGAAGGTGACAAGCTCCCTCCAACACCTGGGGCTCTGAAACAGCACATTTTGAGAGTCCATGTCCAAACAAGGACATGGGCACAAGCAGTCATTGCTCAGCAGGAGCCACAGCTGGATCCCCTGCAGAATGGGTACCACAAACAAATGGATGGATTGCTGAAACCAACGACCACAGATGTCCTCCCATCACCAAAGGCCATCCTTGAGATGGTCCAATGCAGGTGTAGATCAGAGTGCTCTTCTGGCAGATGTTCCTGCAAAGCAAAGGACTTAGCCTGTACTGACATGTGTCAGTGCAGCAGCCACTGCCAGAACGATGAAGATTCTCATGCTCTGATACACCATAGTGATGATGATGATGATGATTACGATGATGCATAAAGACTGTCAATGATTATGTCAAGCTGTTTAAAATGGTTGTTCAAAGACAAAAAGTTGAAAGAAATCTCAATTAAAACAAGTCTGTGTTAGTATCTGTCTGACTGTCTGGGATGTGTTGTTTTTTTTGTTTTTTTTTACAGATATGGTAGTTTGGGTTTATGATTTCTTCAATGGGATAATCTAAAAAATATGAAACAATAACTTGGACCATTGGATTCCTTGACCCTGAAAATGTAGGTTTAGACATTAAAATCAACGTTTCATCTCATTTAGAAGCCACGATATGCAAAAATACACATTTTATGGTGACCATTTTGTTAATTCCAATATGGTCACCATATACACATCTGAGCAAATGCAAACATTAATTTTCTGATTCCTGAGACAATAACCTTTCCAAAAATGTATAGTTTTGCAATTCTTCAAAAAATTCCAACAAAATGACATAAGACTATATGCCATCAGACTATATAACACTACTGTGTAGTTGTTATTAGGTGCAATATTTATTATCTTGTTCTTGCACTTTCGTGACTTTTGCACTCCTCTGTTTTTTGTTTCTAAGAGCCCTGTAACGGTAAATTTCTCCTTTGTGAGATTAATAAAGTCTATCTTATCTTATCTTATTTTAATGAACTTGACTACAAGCTGATATGGGGATTTTAGGATGTAGTTGTCTCATTTTATGGCTTTGAGATAGGAACGCTGAGACTGTAAAACTCACATGGGCGCACATACACACTAAGCAGTAAAGGAGTGGCAAGTCCACGTGACCACAAGACATCCTGTGGACTATAAGGTGCAATCACGCTTGAACTCCAATCACTTCGCCCTGACCACTGGAGAGAGCCAAGGTAAGACTGCAGAGATGGCTGTCTAGCAGTTCAACTCAAAAACTAACAATCTTTGTCTCATATTACAGCAATTATGCTCTACAGCAAATTTTAAAAATCTCTACGGTGTCGATTATAGCGTTTCTTGATGGTACGCAATGATTTAAAATATGATGTTGAATAATGTTTATTGCTGAGATGCTAGTGGGTTCAACATATGATAATGATGCATCAATATTGCGTTCAAAAATCCTTCTTGTAAAAGATACAGACCTGCAAGAAATGGATGTTCAAAGCCATCTTTTCTAGAAGTTTAGGAGCAGGGTTCAAATTGTTCTATCATGGTGTAGATAGGAAGAGAAATGGAGTAGGAAGGAGGAGCTTGTTAGGAATGTCCTGGAGGTAAAAGAGTGTCAGATCGAGTGATGAGCCTGAAGCTAGAAATTGAAGGTGTGATGTTCAATGTTGTTAGTGGGTATGCTCCACAAGTAGGATGTGAGCTGGAGGAGAAGCAGAAATTCTGGTTGGACCTTGATGAAGTGATGCAGAGCATCCCTAGAAGTGAGAGAGTTGTCATTGGTGCAGACTTCAATGGACATGTTGGTGCAGGAAACAGAGATGATGAGGTCATGGGGAGGTTTGGTATCCAGGAGAGGAACGCAGAAGGACAGATGTTGGTTGACTTTGCAAAAAGGATGGAAATGGCTGTAGTGAATACTTTCTTCCAGAAGAGGCAGGAACATAGGGTGACCTATAAGAGTGGAGGTAGGAACACACAGGTAGACTACATCTTGTGTAGACGGTGCAATCTGAAGGAGATCAGTGACTGCAAAGTAGTGGTAGGTGAGATTGTAGCCAGACAGCATAGGATGGTGGTGTGTAGGATGACCCTGGTGGTGAAGAACATGAAGAGGGCAAAGGCAGAGCAGAGGACCGCAATCATTTGTTGAGCTCATCCATACACCAGTCAGCGCACAGTTGGTCGTTGCTAAGGACGCTTCCATCGTTGCTGTGGTGGCTGCTAAGGAAGCATCCACGGGCTAAACCAAACGACGTAGGTCTATATGTTATTGTATTTATTCGTTACATTGTGTCGTTATCTGAGCTCTTAACATATTTGTGTAGTTACTGACGATATCTATTGTTAACCTTTCCTGCTGTCCGCTTTCTGACCGTTGTCGAGAAAACACGGGAGAACAAAGTGCAGCACTTGCGGCACCTTTCTTCTTCAGTGGTGTCTGTGTAAAACAATGTCCAACATGCAAACAGCACACCTAGCGCCATGAAGCACAAAATACAGGTGTAAATCAATGACATCTTACAATTACAATGTCCTGTCTTTTAACCAATAAAGACACATTGCCCACATATAAAGAACTTCACATCAGTTTGTTTGTTTGTTTGTTTTATTAAGAACCCCTATTAGCTTTTGCAAAGCAGCAGCTATTCTTCCTGGGGTCTTCATAATTTCATTTGTGACAACACCAAAAAGCAACATGTACACAAAATACATATAAATCAAATTACAAAATACATAAACAATACATACAAAAATACACGTATACAATACAAATAACATCACAAAACTTGTACTAACCAAAAGCATACAACACATAATACTCCCACTTTGAATTATAAAAATAAAATTTTCTTCTTCAAAGATACCATGGCCTAACAGTAATAATTAAAGAATAATCTACCTCAGAAACCAACCATATCATAAATCACATAAACAGTAAAACACCAAACCTTACATCCTTGCTATTGGTAATATTCACAATATATATGTATAATTAAAACTATCTTGCTGTAGTGACATTACAGTCACTACATTTAAGTTTAAGATTTAATTTAATGAATTATTGTATTTTACAAATTTCTATTCCCAAGCAACCCACTAAACTAATAACTAAAATTTTGTGCTACATAATGCTCTTTTAGTTTTATTTTAAAGTTTTCAATATTCCCCATTTTTGAGACAATCCGGATGTTATCGCTCGCTCCCTACAAAAGCATCAGGTTTTTTTTATATTTTGGATTTCGATTAATTAGATGATCAACAAATTGATGTAATTTCCTGGTGGGTGTGTTTATGCAGCCTATTAAATACTTTTTCCCACATGAAATAAAGTACAATCCATACATCATGGTCCGGTGTTCATTGTTTGTTTTGTCCATCCATCCATCCATCCATCCATCCATCCATCCATCCATCCCACACAAAGTGCATTTTTTGAGTTCTCTATACTTCTATCCATGGTTGTGCTGTTTTCATAGAGGCACACAACTTTATATTGCAGTAAAAACAATGAGCCCAGGGGGAGTTAAAACATGACTGGAGCAACTAGAAACTACTTCAGGGAGTTAATGACACACCAGCATAGCAACACAACTACAGCAACAACAAATACCACAACATCTACAGAGAAAAATATCATTATTGCTCTCCTCATTATTACGAAATATATATACTCTTTATATATGAGGAACCATAAACACGCTAAAGACACAATAAAGTAGGCAAAAAAAGGTAATGAATAAAGTTTCACACAAACAGGCATAAGGTATTCCCTAAGGCCTGAATTTTAACATGATAGGGTTAGTAAATAAATAAAAGGAAAAAACAGAAAAGGTAAAAGCAAAGACAAAATTTTCCTTTTTATTTATTTATATATTTATTTCTCTTTATATTTCCACATTTATTTATTTATTTATTTCTCTTTATATTTCCACATTTATTTATTTATTTATTTCTCTTTATATTTCCACATTTATTTATTTATATTTTGATTTGGCACTCCTATTACTCCATACTAATCAACCAGCATAACGGTATAAAATGTGACGCTGTCACAATTTAATGCCGTGACGTGAAATTCAGCGTAAAAACAAACCAAACCAAAGATGATTTCCAATAACTGAATGGATAATGTGAACGTTTTATATATATTTCTCGCTAAAAATGTCATCAAAATGTTTTTTTCTGTCCAAACTATCTTAAAATAATGCATTTTCCACGGAAAATAAAAGGAATGGCCGCCATGTTTTTATTTTGAGAAGCCTGCAGCAAGCAGTCACGTGACCCTTCGTCAGACCCATAGAAAAGAATTGGGGGAAAAAACGTGAGAATCTCACAATTTTCAGGCCCAAATTGTGAGATTGTAACGTTTTGCATTGTGGACCAACGTGACTATGTCACAATTTGCTATGAGACTGGGTTGTTGTCGGCGTTTCTGTGTGCTTCTCTATGATGTGCAGCTGATTGCAAACACACTGGGGCATGCACGTGTTTGGCTCTCGGCCTCTCTCTATGCCCTCACCTGCTCTTCACAGCACATTAGGCAGGATGGCTATAAGCCTCTCACCCACCCAAATAGACACATACCCACACAGTCATACAGACATTCACCTTGTTTTTGTCTCCAGCAGTATAGTGGAGTGAAGCCTAATTGCTTGAGTGATATGATGGGTGCCTTTGCAAATACTAGACTCAACCTGTCGGACAATTTTGTCAAGTATTTTCCAAAGTTTCTATTTTTTATCCCGTCCTCTTTACCTAGCTCTATGATTTCAGTGCTTCTCTCAGCTTTCTAAGGCTTTTGCAGAATCCAAGGATAATGCAAGGAAAATATGTGTATGCCAGATATGTGTTTACATATATATAGTTTTTGTGCATTCGTATGTATACGTATCCAGCCAATGGGCCTCATTAAGCAGGGAAGTTTTTGGACCTTTGAGACCTTGCCTTCAGTAAACTTGGTGTCATTAATGGGTGTTAATGATGTTGGCCTTTGTAATCACTCTGTATATGTATGTGTGTGTGCATTTGTTTTTGTGTGTTAGATGAGGAAAAGACGGTTTTCACGGTTGGAGGTGACCCTCATCGTCCTTTTCTTATTGATGACAGCAGCGGCCCTGACTTTGATAATTCTGTTTGCCACACAACCATCTGTCACTAAAGAGGGTAGGTGAACTACACACACATACTGTATTTTTGAACATGTTAACTTCAAACTTAAACATTTAACCCCATTTAAACACTTTTCATGTTGTTTGGATCTATTGTAGGTGTAAACTAAAAAAAAAAAGAATCATAGTTCAAGATGACAGGCACCAAACTTTCCTTTCCTAATTGTCTAATGATAATCAAGTCAATAAGTCCTTCAAAATAAGCTACAAAACATGATTTTTTAAATGTCATTTCTCTTCAGAACAAGACATTTTATGACACCCTTATTGGTCAAGATACATTGCATTTGTGGCTTTTCAAAACTAACAAAAATCACTGCAGAGACATACATCTGTCTAACTGGAGACGGCAAATGAGCACAGGCCTCATGTTAGTTAAAAGAGCTGTGGTCATAGTTACAAAGATAACCAAGAAGCTATGTAACCACCTGGTTATGGTTGAGCAACACTCCTCGTTGGGTAATGGGAAACAAATAATTATCTCACACTGACCCATTCATCCACCCTTTACAGGGTAGAAATTGCTCTTTTAATGACATACAATTCCTGCTTCACTGCACACATGTGCCTAAGTCTGAAACCACTGAATAGACGGCATACTGATGTGTCGTGGTGAAGTTACTTTGTCTTGAATTTGAAATACTGATTTAACTCTTCTGCTTTAATCAAACATTTTATCTTTTAGAGCCTCCAAAACCAACACCAGAACCAACACCAAAACCAGAACCAACACCAGAACCAACACCAAAACCAGAACCAACACCAGAACCAGAACCAGAACCAACACCAGAACCATTTGTTCCTCAGTGTCCCAAGATCCCTGTGGCTGAGAGAGTAGACTGTTACCCTGATGCTGGAGCCTCAAAGGTACGAGTCACCATTGTCTCATAGAATATAATGTAACGTTTGTGAAGAAGGTTTTTCCAAAGATACTGAGTTAAAGCAGTTATTCTAACAACATATACTGCTCAATTATTACTTTTAGTACAGCCACAACTGAATTATGGTTATTGATAATGGTGATAATAGTTAGCCTGGTTATAAGGATTATCAGAGAGATGGCAAATATTATAATAGAAATGTTTATGGTAATTGTAATGACAATAAGACAAACTTGGACACTGAGAACAACATCACCTTTCCTACTTGAACAGGACGGATGTGTGCGGCGTGGATGCTGCTGGAGTCCACTGAATGAGCAAAGCGCTCCTTGGTGTTTCTTCCCAACCAACCATGGATACACAGTGGTGTCACAGGGGTCCTCAAATCCTTATGGTAAATTCCAATTTCCCCTGTCTACCCCACTTCCCAACTCACATGTTCATCCACAGAAGAAAATATTTAGCTTTCCATTTAGCTTATTTCCTAATTCTACCTGCTCCTTCAATCTGTCAGCCTTTTTCACATCACAAGATTTTCTGTTTTCCACTCACTTTGCCTGAAGGGACGGGCTTCTGTGAAATATGACATGAATGGCATATCAGAAAACATGACTGACTTTGCAGCAGGCAGGTTTTTCTATTTTCTGCTTGGCCTCACAGCCTTGTGAGTTCAGTTATTGTGTAAAAGCAGGGAGAAACATAGTGCTTTCTGTATGAAGTCTAAACTACAACATTTTCAGTCACATTGGGAACATATAAAAACATTTATTGAAAAAAAAGCATTTTGTGTGTGACAAAGATGGTTGAATTGAAAAAATACTGACATTTGGTTTTGCTTAGACTGACAGGAACACTATCAAAAAACAATTATTTGTCTTGGGCAATTTGGGGTTGGCAGAGGGACTTTAACCAATACATGAAATGAAAGCATTTCTTCCTACACAAGTTAAATTGTCTTCAAATATTTTTTCTACGCATTCAGCCATGACATCGTTCACAGTTACTATGCAAATTGCCTACATTTACCTCAGAGGCAACTGAGAACTCTGTAAGCTCAGTAAGCATATTGTACCCTTTGATCATACTGGTAAAGGAAAAACTTGGGAATACATCTGTGTTTAAATGGATTCCCATCTCAGTTCAACTGAGTTCAATAAAGAGCTCAGACTAAGGAATTAGGTAATTTAGATATTATTGTAGAGAGAAATATATTCATGCTTAATTGTTTTATTTTCTAATGCATTTTTGTTTCCCACTTGTGCACAGCTGATCAAACTACTGTTATCTAGAATGATAATTAGAAATGTTTTTTAAATGTCTATTTAAGTAGTAAAGTAGTAATAACAACTAGAAACAGAATTGATATTATCACACAATATTTGAATAATTTTTGTGTCACTTCAGACTTTTTTGGAGTGAATATATTTCTTAGAAATTACATCTCTTACTACATTACAACTTTTACCAATCCTTTTGTCATGTGTTGTATTTTACAGAACTGACTGCTCGACTGAAGAGAATGAACTCTCCTTCTTTATTTGGCGGGGACATACAAGAACTAATATTTCAGGCAGAAATGCAGACAAGCAACCGACTCCATTTTAAGGTGCACACTAACAACTGTCTCTTGCTTCCTTCCTGTTAAACGCAGCTCTTGCTTGTAAACACATGTCCACACATTAACAACGACAGAAGAAATTGAGAGATAGTTTTAGTTAGGTCGAATTAATTTCCAGAACCATTTTCTTTAATCAAAGGACATTGAACACGAGAACCATGCAGAAAAAAAACAAGGACAAAAATAACAATGTACACATCAAAGTACGAACATTACCATGAGATAGGAGGCTACATTGTCTCCACCTGAATGGTTATTTCCTTTCCCTCAGATCTACGATTCCAACAACCAGAGGTTTGAGGTCCCTCATGAGCATGTCAGGACCGTCAGCAATAACCCAACCACCCCTCTCAATGATGCACTGAGCATCAGAAAAGAATCCTTTGGCCTGACTGTGAGAAGGAGTGACACTAACAAAGTCCTGTGAGTGCTTGCTCTTTGTGTGTTTGTGCGTGTCTCATATGTACTGGTCTGTATTGGATAGAAGATAGGGTTGTTTATACGAACTACAATACACCTTAGAGAATTGAAAAACTGACAGCTGCCATTAGATTAACATTGATTCTGTGTATCTCATTTGATGCAATTATGACAGAAATCCTCCAAGGTAGTCTGAGCACAGCATCATCACATTATCATGGATTATTGCTACATAATGACATGTGACACCATCCTATGTTACATGTTGGTTCCCCATGGCAACAAGTAATTATGTTCATGTCAATTCGGGGCACAGTTAGGGAGCCTAGGGTGGCATCATGGTGATGGACGGCCCGAAGAACTTTCTCACAAACAACACCTTAAGGGATTAAACCATTACAATCATTGATATTGATAGATGTAAAAATTACATGTAAGCAATAATGCCAGGATGTGACGAACGGAGGTTAATACCAGTCAAATATTCCTTTTCACATTTTGATTGACTCAAGGGATGGGTATCTTTAGGATAATATTGATACCAGAAATGATAGTAGTGCTGCTTATCAACTGTCTTCTGTAGATTTATGTAATCTAGCTTTATAGTTAGACGCGCCTGTTACTGTGTACCTTTAACCCTTTTATTTTTAACAACTGCAAAGTGATCATAGTGTTAATGATTAATCTCTGAGCAGGAGAGTGAATTAAAAGTGGGTAGAAGGTTCCTGCTGATTTATTTGGTTTGAGATCTACAGACAACTGCCTGTTTTATTTTACACACAGCTGGTACATAAAAAATAACATCCAGACAGAAACTGTCATAAGCATTTAGTCACTTTAAGTGAAAGAGACAAGACATCTAATGTAAGAACCTATGAACGCTGTAACATTCCAGAGGTAATAATCCTTTCGTCTGATAATGAGTAGTATTTGGTACTGCGGAGCCTTTGGAGGACCAAGTCATTTATACTAATCTGCCAGTCTGGAATTAGTAACTTTGTGCTTTGCAGCTGTTATCATTACTGTTATTGCGGTATTGTGCGTACTGTTTGGTAATATTTCCAATAATAACATGAGTCATACACGGCCAATAAAAAGGCTATAACTTAGAATAATAACGTAATGTAATGACACTCATTCTCACTCTGTTTGACTAAAATCGACTTGTGACTACACGTTCATTAAATGCACATGTAACCCCTCACAGTCATCTTGTTTGCCCTGACATCATTACATAAGGCTGCGTCATATGACTGAAGGAAGCCACTAATGTATATACTACTTTTGAGGTATTTGTCATCATGGCTATTCAATAACATAGTATATTTATTACATTTACATCCTTTACTTGTATGCTTTGACAGCTGTTCACAGCTTCAGCAGCCTGAGTATTTCAGCTAGAAGTGCATGCCTTGTTTTAAAGACTAGAGAAATGCTACTCAACATGCTTATTAGAGCTTGATGGGATGGTGTGTCTTCTCCTTGGTTTTTCTTTCCACAACTCAACTCCTCCACACGTCCTTGTCTCGTTCCCACTCCCACTCTCTTCTCCACTTGCTGCATCTCGCTCTCATTTTCTTTCTTACTTCTTTGTCTCTGACATTTTCTCTCTCTCTCACTCTCTTTCTCTCTCACCTGCTGATCCTTTTATTTTCCTACATCCCAATGGTCTCACTCACATCAGTCTGTCTTCTGTTTTCCAAGAGATGATCTGTTTTTTTTTTGGTTTTCTCTTTCTTTTTCAATGCATTCAGGTTTGACACTACAATGGCTCCACTGGTGTTTGCAGACCAGTACCTACAGCTGTCTGCAAAGCTTCCATCCCATAATATTTATGGTCTGGGAGAGCATGTCCATCAACACTA
Source organism: Acanthochromis polyacanthus (assembly GCF_021347895.1). Classification (NCBI taxonomy): domain Eukaryota; kingdom Metazoa; phylum Chordata; class Actinopteri; family Pomacentridae; genus Acanthochromis; species Acanthochromis polyacanthus. Next base: position 42,709,998 of record NC_067115.1, read on the forward strand.
TCGCCATGACACAAACTGGAGGACCTGGCCTATTTTCACCAGAGATGGTTTCCCTAATGGGGTAAGGAGGACACACACACACATTCACGGTTAAATTGTGCTCACAAAATCAAGTCAGCTGAATCCTGACTAGATTTTATGTGTATCTGCTAGTGCGGCATGCTTACATGTGCACCCTACATGTGCATTCTCCCTCTCTAAGGGCTCTTAATTGAATGTCTTGTAAGCAGATTAAGCAGCGAAGTCACCCCTTTAGTTTCAGTGAGTTTCACCCCTCCAGCATCTCTCATTCAATTCAATTCAATTTTATTTATATAGCGTCAATTACAGTCAAATCGTCTCAAGACGCTTTACAGAACCCATATGCCTGACCCCCAGAGCAAGCCCAAAGGCGACAGTGGCAGGAAAACACCCTTTTAACAGGGAAGAAACCTCGAGCAGAACCCGGCTCTCTCATCTCCTCCGTATACCCCCTCATCTTTCTCCACCTTCCTTGCAGGGAACACATAACCTCTACGGACACTATCCTTTCTTCCTCTGTCTGGAGGACAACAGTGGTCGGTCATTTGGGGTCTTCCTAATGAACAGCAACGCCATGGGTAAACATATACAAACACACACATGCAAGAGTATATGGAGGTACTAGAATACCCAAAAACACATGCATATTTCAGCACACATTGTCCTCGGGAATGTGCATTAAGAGTCAAAAGCACATGTTTTGAAAAGGCAGCAGTGTGTTTAACAGAAGCGGAAGTTGTACTCACTGCATTCAATTGCACTGATATACTGCCATATGGATGCAAAAAAAATAGAAACCACAGAATCATACGATGTAACGCTCCCACAACCCACACACATAAGCATACATCAGCAGCTGAAACACTGAAACCCTTTTTCAGAATGGTTCAAGGGCAGATGAACCATCAGTTATGCCTCATCCTCCTAACACAAATGGATCTACTGTTGCCTCAATCAAAGAATTGTGCTGACAAATCAAATAGAATATTGCATGGCTGTTTTATCCCATGAAGGAGATGACTGAAAGCAATAGGAATATCCACTGACATGTTTCTCTTGCTCATGTCTATAGTCTCCTTATACAAAAGCTTTAGGTTTTCTTTACAGATTGTCTTGATGGATACATAATGTCCAAATAAAAAATCCTCCAAAGAACAAAAACAGATAAAGAAGTGTGTCAAAACACTGACTCACAACAGCTTGAGAGGTCATTCTAACATTACGATTAAGAGTCAAGAACCATATTTGTATTAAGCTTGCAGTGTCTGCATTTTTCTTCCAGAGGTGACTCTGCAGCCTGCCCCAGCAGTGACCTTCAGGACTATTGGAGGAGTCCTTGACTTTTATATTGTCTTCGGACAAACACCAGAGCAAGTGGTGTCAGAGTTCCTTGAGGTGATTTTCGAAATTCTAAAATTTGTGTGACAGTTTTTTTGATGAGCAAAATTGGTTTGTGAGTTGCCTTGTCACTGTATTCACATTAAAAATATGCCCTACTATGCTGTCCAGCTCATTGGCAGGCCGGTCATTCCTGTCTACTGGTCACTGGGTTTCCAGCTCTCTCGGTGGAACTACGGCAGCCTGGCTGAGGTCAAGGCAACAGTGGAAAGGAACCGTGCTATCAACCTTCCATATGTAGGTCTTCTTGCTTCACATTCTGTATCTGTTCATTTATAATTCTGTGTGACAATATTTCATCTATTATTACTACCGCTGCCACCACTCGCATCTGTGACTTTGCCTCATATTCTCAAGATAAACTGTGGAACCACTTTGTTTACAACTTTTACCTGCCTTTAGAATTATTCTTTTGATGTGATAAATTTCAGTTACATAAACTTTCTTATTTGTTTTGCACTTTCACAACCAGCATATCAACTACATCGTAAACCTTAAACACGTACATTTTTGTCACTCATTGGCCTGCACTGCTGTACAATACAATAAAAAGTGTATCATAAACTCCCATCAAACTAGATGGAATTACAAACCACATGACAACATCCTCCACATGACTCGGTTTTATTGATACTGGTTTGTCTTAACAGACTTTTTTTTTTTTTTTTGCAAAGCAGGAAATGCCAATTGAGGACAAAACATGAGCAGGTCTTTGAATTTGACCTCAGATATCAAATGCTGGGTGGCTTTCAGAGGATTCTTCTTTTCTTCAAACAAATATGAATTTTAAAGACCAACAGTCTGAAAAAATGTAGTGATAGTGCATTGCATGTACAAAGGGGGATGTTTTTTTTAATAGATGCTGCCACAGCTGTATAGCTTTTAGGGGATGGGGGTGGTTGACTGAAGGCAATCGATACTTCACCTTGTGCACCCCTTGTTAAATTTGAACCACTCATGCACCACCATTTGGTTCCAGAGGCAAGAGCCTTAACCACTACACTATCTGTGGAGACGTGATATGAAGGTTGAAGCGGGAGTTCGGCAGACAGTCAGAATGATAGGGATGTCCTTTCGCTTGGACGGGATAATCCAGCTTTCTGTCAAATAATGGAGAGTCTGCTGGGCTCTATAGGTTCAATCCCGGGACCACTATTTTTCAGGCGTCACCGAATGTTAGTGCTGATCAAAGATCAATCGACCGAGTTCCTTTCATTATCTCATTCATCCTGATCTGAATGTTAAAACTACTTCAACACCTCTTCGCTTCTGAGACATTTGATAAATACCAGTTGTGGTTGACATTTTCTTGGGGAAAGAGACTTGCTGCTTATCTTTGTCAGTGCTGTGAGTAGTAACTGTAAGAAGTCCCTCCCATACGTAGCACTCATGCTTGATGTACTTTTTCTTCTTTAACTACCAAGGTAAACTCCTAATCTTCATGCGCTCCTGTAAAACACTTCAACTGTAGCACAACTCAGCAGCACCAATCAAGGATGTGATTTGAACTCAGTCTTATCCTGAGATCAAATACAAACAAATTTCCCACCAATCTCAATATTTCACTCCAATAATCTCCAATGTCTCTTTCATATCCAAAGACATTAGAATGCAGCTGCTTCCTCTCCTGCTGTACTCAGGGACATGTTTGATAACCACCAGATAGACCACGAAGGGTATTATCACATTCTCCTTAATATGTCTGGAGCTGATTAACATTAGAGGAAGGATCTGGCAAAGCCTTCCAAACCATCTGTTCCATTGATATGAAGTAGATTTTGGCAGGGAACAGACAGACAGAGCAAGCATAAAGTCACACCCTGGCAAAAGAAGAAGAATGTGTTCACATTCCCATTGTCCTCCCAAGGTTTAGCAGCACATTAGCAAAGTTGTTTGCACTCATATCAAGTTTCCAGAAGTCCAGCAAAGACAGGTCAACAGACAAGCTGGCAGCTATTTTTTTTCTTCTCAGTGAGGCTCAAACTGCAAATGTTTAATAGTGCTTTTATTAGCTATGCTGAGATGGGAATATACTGCGAGAAGGACACATTCAAGTCATACTGATATTTTAGTGGATGTCCCTAAGTTTTGTAGGGAAGCGAAAACACGAGTGAGTGCATGTAAGAAGTATTAAGAGTGATTTGGAATTTATGAAAGTCATGCAAGATGTAAATGTGATTTTAATAGATGGAAGCCATGCCAGCATTTTAACATTTCCAATTAGGATTTGAATATCTAATGACATTGAACCTATTCTGAGTAAACTCATCACGGTATTCGTACAAAGCACATCCCCAAACAAGACGAGGAAACAGATCATTTGTGGATTGTATTTTTTTGTTTTGTTTTCCCGAACTACAAAAAATGAATATGTTGTGCATGTGCCCAAGGCCCCTAAACAGACTTTTTCTTCTTCTCCCTACGCAGGACGTTCAGTACACTGACATAGACTACATGGAGGACAAGAAAATCTTCACCTACGACAAAGTAAAGTTCGCTGAGCTGCCTCAGTTTGCTGATTACCTGAGTGAGAAAGGACAGAAATACATCCTCATCCTGGTAAGATGCGCTTCATTGTTACCGAAGCCATTTGTGTACTTAACACATTAACAAAGAAGTTATACATCCCAGTGCTACTGCAAAAAATACTGTTGACAGTTTACACTGCATTTCTTGGTTTCGAGAATTGTAATCTTGTACTACAGGCCACACGTTGGTGCTGTAATGTCGCATTGATAGATATCAGCTGTAATGAAGAGTGTTTCTCAACAACAAATGATATACTTACCCAGAGTTCAAAACCACTACATATTGGCTGTTGTATTAGGTAGTGTCTACAGATACGGACCCGTACCCGTAGCCTGTGGGCTACGGATACGGCACTTTCCATTTGCCAGACAGATACGGACCCATACGCGAGTCTCGCGAGTCAAGAAGCTGCTAACCACTGCAAACTGTTGAAAGGTAAGCAAAGGTTAAAGGTTAGGGTTAGTGTTAGGGTCAGGTTTAGGGTCTGTACCTGTAGTACTGATGCTACGGGTCCGTACCTCCAGCGTCTACCGGGAGTCACGTGACCAGATCTCGCGTATCTGATTGGCAATGGAAAGTACGGGTCCGTACCTCTAGCAACTACCGTTGTATTACTGCTGACATGGACTTTATGTTATGATGTGTCGCTTAAACGTGAACACAAATTGTCTTTTATATTTTCAGAATTTGCACCAGAGAAAATGCTGTTCTTGATTAAAAGCTCATTTGAAACATCAGTTCTCTCTTCCTATGAGTGTACTCTTTTGTTAACAGGATCCTGCAGTAGCCACCAGCAAGAGGGTTGGGAACACTGCATATGAGGCCTATGATCGCGGAACCGCGGCGGGTGCTTGGGTCACTTATTCAGATGGGAAAACTCCTCTGTTAGGAGAGGTGAGCTACATTTTGTGTGCAAAAGGTTTTGAATAAGAGAATAAATCAGGCATGTAGTACTCAACTTGAATTTTGTGACGAACAGTTAAAACTGGAGTGTCAATAAGTGTTAACCATTTACTGCTACACATTCATGTATTGTAAAGTAAAGATATAAAACCACAGAGCACAGAAGGGGAAACAAAAGTCTACCCAAAAAAAGAGTTTAAGCTTTTGAAAATAACAATTTTAGCATTTTATCCCTGTTCAATATATTTTCAGATTTGCTTTTTTTTGTCTAGATGCTCTCAAACATTTCAGTGATCCTGCTGATGCTTACTGATCAAGTTCCAAAAGTTATTCAAATACTAAAATAACAACAAAAAAAACCCCTGTAATGACCCAGTTAAAATCTGCAGTACAAAAAGACAGAAATGCTTTTGAGTAGCATCTCGATTAGTTCTCATAACCTCAGGCTACAACCTAAGAATGAGAAAAGTAATCATTCTCAGTGTTACCCTGCTCAACGTACTGAAGGTCCTCCATTCATCCATTCATTTATTGATTAGCTTTACCTGTCTGGACTATATCCCAGCTGACATTGTGCGAGAGGCAGGTTATACCGTAGACCAGCCCATCACAGGGCTAACACAAAGAGACAGACTCCCATGTATGCTCACAATCACACCAAGGGCCAATTTAGTCTTACTAATTAACCTGCCATGTATGTTTGGAGCGTGGAAGCCAAACAACAGTGAGAACTCCACATAGAAATACTTCAGCCACACCAGCAGTTTCAAACACAGACCTTACTATAGGATTACTTCTTTGGAATTAATCAGTTTCATTTATTGTTGAATGCAGTTTCAACCAATGGATTCTGCTTCTGAAACTGACACAATCAGACTCCTCACTCTGTAGGAAATATGACCATCTATGAGCTTCTTTCGCCTCATAAACAATAATGAAGCATTCTTTTAATTCCATAGTGTATATATATATTTACTCATGATGAGCCCGAGGAGATTAAGTTGGGTCTTACACATACTGATAAACCCATTAAAAAGTTAGTCAGCATTAGTTCCTATGATCCACAGAAATCAAACTGTGTTGCAAGTCAGTTACATGACACAAATATCATGCAACATAAACATGCATATATCCATTTGCTATGTGCATGTGTTACTGGTTCACATCCCCCATTAAACCTACTAATATTCCATAATGGAAGTATAGTAGTGCCAGGATGTTTTTTTTCTATTTTTTATTATTATTATCCCTTTCCCCACTAAGCACATGTTTTAAAAGCTCAGTGGAGGTGGGGAATGAAGTACGATGCTCCTATGCTTTTATAGTGTTGCTTTTGATTACGCACACGATTAAGCCCAGTCCCTCTGCTAATCGCTTTTTCATGCCGTTCATTGCAGGTCAAACATATGCATTGATTCCACATTAGTGTTTAATCTTAAAATGTTCTGCATCACCACATCACAGATTAGGTGTGCAAGTGTGTGTGTGTGAGAGAGAGATGAGGATTAAAAAAACACATAATCTGTGCGCTCATCTCTGAATATCCTAAATGAAAAGCTATACACAGTTCTTTGTGCTTTATGTTTGTGCATGCATGTGTGTGATTATAATTGATTCTAGTTTATTTCCATATGAATACATGTGTCCTGGTTATGAAAACAGTGGGGTCTTTGCAGAAAGACCTTTTGCTGCTGCTGTATCAGTAATAAAGGCGATACAGTGACAGGCTGGTATTTATTCTGCTTTTAAGACAGCTAATTGCCTCCAAAGACAAGGACAAAAGCTTTTTTCCTGGTGGCCCATATGATTCAGTGTGTGAGTAAAATCATAGCAGGACTTCACTCACAGATGAATATTTCTGTTCAGACCACAGAGGTAAAATCGATGGAGTAAACAAAGCAGCGGGGTGAGAGAAGGGAAATCTGTGTGGGTTTAAAGGCAGGGATGACAGACAGAAACATGGGCAGAGAAAAAGGCAGGTGCAGGCAGACAGACAGACAGAAATAATAGATTAGAGGGAAATGTGCAGGGAGACAGACTGGCTGTCTTACTGAGTGGCACAGTGACAGGGACATACACAGGGAGCCAGCCAGAGTGAGAGACAAGAGACAAAAAGACAGATTATCAGGTACACACACACACACACACACACACACCAAAGGAGGGTAGGCACAACCAAAGGTAGAAAGACTATTTTGGAGAAGAGGGAAAGATAGAAACAGGATGGAGAGAAGAGAGACAGACAAGTAATGACATAGATAGCAGACTGACAGGCAAAAGAGCGTTAAAAAACAGAGATAGAGTGAGATATGCAGCTACAAATGCCAAAAGATTGTTGAAAGTGTTTACCCTCTTGTCAGTATTAGTACGCAGCTGGAGATGACAAAATCTGGAGTTAAAGGAAGGAATGGCTCAAAAAAGAAAGATGGCATCTGCGAGCGACTATCAATAAGCTCTGACCTTAGATTCTGACCACCTTGCCAAAACATCTGCCTATAAATCTCTCTGTGTGAGCGCATGTGTGTGTTTGTGTGTGTGTGTGCTCACATGAGTGTACGTGAGCGTGAGCTACAAACCGGGTTGTAAAGTTATTCTCGGTGGAAGTAAATGGTAAAAGATAGCTCAAGTGAAGCAACCCTTGAGATTTAATATCTACTGTGCTCTACAGAAAGGGTGCGCACACAGAAATGCACACACACACACACACACCACACACGCAAAATCTCTGCCTTTCTCTGTGGATTAATCATTTTTTTCAATACATGTCATTAAGGACGACTTCTAACAGTCACGTCTAGAGATTTCTATTGCATTATCGATTTCTTCTCTCCTCTGTTTTCTTCCTCAACTCGTCTGTCTGTTTATCCCCTTTCTCCTTTGCCATCTCTACTTCATCAATCCTACCCCCTCCTTTGCTTCATCTCTCCACTGTTCTTTTTTTTATGTCATTTCCACATATCTGAACTGTTTCACCAACAACCTCCATAGAAACAGTTTTTTTTGGGGCTCGCTACTCCTAAACATTTCAACCTGTCGTGCCTCAGCATGTTATTTGCTTGTATATTACTGTTTAGACTAGCTTGTGGCTTTGTCCCATAGAAACTAAATCTGATGTGAAAACTGTCAGCAGGGAAAGTTCATACAATGTTTTATTCTAAGTTAATAAAAAGTACTTGTAACTGAACAGCATTTTTACATCCTCTCGCTCATAGGTGTGGCCAGGAGAGACAGTAGTTTTCCAGATTACCACCAGCCAGAAATGCATCGACTGGTGGTATAGATGGAGTACCAAGACTCTACACGGAGATCAAGCACGATGCCCTCTGGATTGTAAGTTCAGTTTTAAAATACCTGAAATGACAGTGTGCATCACTGATGAGCAGTTTCATACCTAAAATTCTGAGATGGGCATTATTCTGCATCCAGTAGCATACAATAAGGGCATTGAGCTATGTATTTTGTAATTCCATTGGCTGTGGGTTGAATGTCGTGGTTTCTCTTACACATCAGGAATATATGCAGAGCAGATACTACAGAACAGTGAAGCAACAAAAAACAAAAAACAAATGTATCACAAATAAAGAACGGAAATTTAGATGGAACTTTTAATGATTCCACAGCTGAAAAGTTTGGTTTGATTCTCATTATTTAAGCTCTTGCTACAGCACACACAGATTCCCATTCTTTATCGCAATACCTTTCCTAATCCTTATCTTGAAACACAAAAAAATGTGAATGATCGGCAGTTATCATATACTGGAAGAATCCTAGATTCACAACACTGCCATAGCATCTCCTAGATAACTGTAAATTACTTATTAAAATGATAATATTATACTTACAGATGTGTTCTTATCCAACATATTCTCATGCTCAACATATGCTTTTGCAGGACATGAATGAGGTTTTCTAATTTTATCAAAGGATCGGTTAAGGGCTGTGATGATAACAACCTCAACTACCCTCCTTTCACCCCAAGTAAGTCACCTCATTTTCTGTGTAAAATATCTGCTGTTTCTTATGCAGTTTTAATACCAACTCTTACGTGTGGCTGGCTGCTGCCTCTCTCCTTGCTCTCTCTGATCTCCTTTCCTCCCTTACCTGTTGCAACTGCCAGCATACCTAAGAGCTGTTAGCACTTAGGGAGGAGGGGCAGGAGAGAGCGCAGGCAGAAGCACCACAAAGCACCAACTTTTTCTCACTGGTAGTTTGCTCTTGCTTCCAAAACAAATTCTATAGTTTCTGACAGTCTGAACGGAGTACTCTAATGTTACTGTAAACAAGGAAACAGAGGTTGTCATAGCTGTGGAGCTTGTGGCCTAAATGCTGTGCACATGTTGATAAATTATCCAACAATAGCTCATTAAAGCAAGTTCAACTGTAAGAGGAAAACTCATCTAAAATAGTGAGTCCCTGGTGGAGAATTTTGAAAATGACTCTTCTTGCCATGTCTTTTATTCCGGACTGTGTCCCAGACAGGATGATCATAACTGGAAAAGGCATGCTCCCTTGATGCCACCAATTTTTATTGCACTCCTCCTTAGTCATCCTCTTCCTCCATCGACTCTACCTTCTCTCATTTCCTCATTGTTCCCATTCCGATTGCAGTATATATCAATGTCTCTCGTTCTTTCCATCCCGTCATTGCTCCACTTTCCTCACTGCACCCATATTTTGTATTCACTTCATACCTTGTCTCACCTTGCACCATCTCTTCACCTCCTTCATCTTTTCTCTCCCCCAGGAATTCTGGATGACGTGATGTACAGTAAGACTCTGTGTATGGATGCCAAGCAGGCCTGGGGGAACCACTATGATGTCCACAGTCTCTATGGCTACTCTATGGTGCTGGCTTAGTGAAAAGTAAGCGCATCCATAATCAATGACAGGAGCAGTTTGGCCAGCTTGTGTTGTGGGAGCCCACTTGCTGCCACCCCTTCAGAGCAATGAGGCATTGGCAAACTCTAAATGCACTCTAACAGTGTAACGCACACAATCTTCAACATCAAGTGCTGTAAAATCAGAGGTTATTGAGCAATGGGACCTGGAACAGAATTATGGAGCTGACCATGCAAAGTGCAACAGAGAAATCTGTCAGTTTAGTGCAGTGCAGTGACTTATGCCCTCCACTAAGTCATTGCCTGTGACTCCTGCAGACCCAACTAAAAGTTGGATCCCATGTGATCTGTGCAGAAATATGTTGAAATGAGCCCAGCTCCCAGGGTGCTTGAATGAATTTCTCATCAGGAGCTGGCACTGAAGCAGTTTAAAGGACCAGTGTGTACAGATCTAATAGAAGGACTATTATCAGGAATGCAATAAAACAGTCATAATTATGTTTTTATCAGTGCAACAATCACTGTAACTACAGATTGTTAGGTTAGAATGGAGTCCTTCACATCTACTCAGGGAACAGATTGTCTGTCATGGAGCCCACTGTGATTGTCATGTTGTTTCTACAGTAACCCAGAACAGACAAAGCAAGCACTGGTTTAGAGGAGGGACTCTTCTATTTATTACTTTAAAGAAGCAGCCCACGTGGGTTCTCCCACATGCTTGAGAACGGAGGGTTTCAATTTGTAACCTCACTGTTCAATGCCACTAAATCAAGCACACTAGTCCTTTAAGGTTCCAATTTGTAGACAAGCGTTAAAAGGCACATCAATGTGAACATTAGTAAAATCACAGAGGTACTGTTAGGGTCTAGGCAAGAAAACAATTAGCAATATGTACCACCAATAACAAAGGGACAACTGTTCAATGAAATGCCTGATATTTTCATTTAAATGTATTTGATGCATTTTGAACATGAAAACAAATTACAAAACTGCGACGTTCAATTGCCTGAACAAATCCTTACATTTATGAAACACTTTACAAAGAATTTCTTCAACATCAGTTTGTTTATTGCATTGTACTGACGTTACATGTAGGTCAGTTTACTTCATAGTAGATTTTATTTGCTTACTTTGTGCAATGGATATCAAGGTAAAATCATTCCTTTCCGCTTTTACACATATTTTCAATAAATCTATTTATGTGGTTTCTTTTTTGCTTTTTAAAAAATAAATTACTACCTCCATCCCTTGATAAATAAAGTGGTTAAATTCAATGTTAGGTAGTTAAATTAAAAATAAAACATCTTCTTTACAAAAAAATAGGTCAGTAAAATTAGGCCATTCTTTATTGAAAATAGGTCATTCTTTAGTAAAAAAAAAAAAAAGACAATTCATCAATAAAAATTGGGTTATTAAAAATAATTGATATTGGCTAAAATCAAACTTTTATTAAGATATTTTTTTCAGCTATATTGCCCCAGGATAAGATGAGGTAGGGAAACTTGTGAATACATGGATATAATAAGCGAGTTGAAAGCACAGAGCTTGATTACAATAGGCCTATTATACCTACAAAATCATTTTGGTTTAAACATGCCATGTGCATTGTGCACGCAGGTGGAATGCTTGCTTTTGCATATCCTATATTCAGGTTATGCTGATGGATGTGATACTGCTAAGTATGCAATGCACAGGTTTGCATTCACAAAGAATCAATGAAGTAAGTCTTGTCTGGCTAAAGTTCAAAGCAAACCGGCACAAAGCAACATGAGAGTAGCAGGCACATACATACAGGCACATCACATTTGTCCTTCAAAGACAAATCTAATGGAGACAGCAAAAACAGCATAATCAAGCCTGGAACTTGAATAAGTTCTCCACAAAACACAGACCACTTAAATGTCACAGAGGTATAGAGGCTGCAGTCATTTATCTTCATAGGGATTTCTATCGTCTCCAAGCTCTCGGCCTGTTATTTCAAACGAGGCACAAGTGATATCAGTCGCCAGTGTCCTAATATGAACTGATGGTGAAGCTTTAGAAACTGCATCAATTAGAAAGCAGCACACACCTGCACTGGTGGGTTTTCAGCTGATGGAAAACACCCCGTAAAACTAAACCCGTGTAATACAGAGATATGCTGTTTTATATGTTGAACTTCAAAAAAAATAATTTAAAAAAAAAATTGCAAACACACTCCTTTAGCCAGACAATCAAATTATCAAAAAGTTTTGAAGATACTTGGTTCCCATTAGATTTTATCGTATCTGTGTCCATTTTCCCCACTTATCCAACAATACAGTGCCACATAATGTAATATTCTGTAGCTACTGTGTCCTGAATCCTTACTATCTTTCGGATGTACCTCAGGGGCAAATATAATCAATGCATAAGGCCACTCAAACCTTAAATGTCTTTTTTTCCTCTTAGTGTAGCCTCAAGGTTCCTTAATACTATTCTACACAGGGAGAATGGTGTCTTTTAAAATATATTATAGCATAGATTCCCTGCTGTCTTTTCTGTTTTTGTGGGTCATTTCTCAGATGCATTATTGCCTCTTACAACCACACAGCGTGCTCATTTAATGCAAAAATGTATGCAAAATGTGTGATAAAGAAAAACATAATACCTACTAATGCATAGTCTCACACAGGCACATACATTTGCACTTAAGACCATGAAATAACCTCTGAAGTTGATTTGCTGACTCACTGCTCCTGTATTGGAGCTGGCTCATCTTTCGTTTGTCTCCTTTCTTACACTCTCCTTCTTTTTCTACCTCCGTCCACTAATTAAAATGTGTTATTTTGTAAACATCATCGGGACTTTATATTGTCATGGAAATCAATGCTGCTTCGATTCCCCTCAAACAAAATAATAATGTACAGTTTGGTGGGAAAAGCACTACAAGTCTGACTCTGTCCCTGTGAATATTCCTTTATCGTCCCCTTCTCTGCCAGCATGTGTTTGTGTGTTTGATATCGTTTCTCCCTTGTGCTCTCTCTTTTTGTTCTGTCCTATGACCTTTTTATCGTATTGACCTCTCGCTCTTCTTGCTGCCTCCTCTCCATCCCACAGAGCTCTGCAACGTGTATTTGGAAATAGCCGCAGCCTGCTGCTGACCCGCTCCTCCTTTCCAGGTGTGGGAAAATATTCAGGTCACTGGCTGGGGGACAATGCTGCCAACTGGAACGACATAAAATGGGCCATCCCTGGCATGTTAGAGTTCGGGCTTTTTGGAATTCCCTATGTGAGTAGCAAACCTTCACAGACGGGCAAATACTGTTCTTATCATGTCTGAAGTAAATGAGTTTGACAAGAAAAACTTTTTGGCTAACTAGCTGCCATAGCAGGGCTTAACAGAACTACAAGGAACCAATATACTATGTTAAACTAAATCATATATTTGACATGTAAAAGACAGAAATATCACTAAGTGTGTAGATCTGGTGCAAGAAGCTCTTGTAAAAAAAAGTCTGATAAAGTTAGCAAGAGCCAGTCACAGCAGTGAATCGGTATTTCACTTCATCGTTCTGGCAATGGGATGGTTCCTTTGCCTTTTTAAAAAGAGGATTCTACTAATTGAGATCTATGTTCAGCATAAGCATTAAGACAGAGGGGCCGGCAAGAAAAAGTGTCTCTGGAATGAGATCCATTAAAATGTCTGGAAGAACACTGGTTCTCTTTGCAGGAACATCACCATATCAAAAACAGACTTGGAAAAACACACACACACATACACGGCTACATCCAAGTGCACTCTGCACTGTTTACTTGCATGTGTGTATTTCGCAAACAGTAGTACAGGGGGTCGAACGCACATGCAAACACACACAGACACACACAAACATGCACACACACTTCTCCAGCTGTGCACATTGGGTGGTCTTATAGATGCCAACTACTCCAGGTGGGACTATGTCAAGCATATTTTAGGTTCTTTAGTACACACACACTCACACGGACACAGAAACAAAGAGAGACAGAAAGCAGGAGAAATGGGATTTGGATCGATTCCCTCCCATTGAGTCTGTTGTAAAATGTGGCCAGTAGTAAACAATAGAAAGCGAGCAGTCTCTGTGGACTGGCCTTTGACTGAAGTCTCCTTTTTGCACTCCATTGTGCAATTAATGTAAATAAAGATTACTCCTCACATCTACTGTCTGCCAGTAAATATTGACTGAATTGAACCAACATCAAGAAAAGACTTTTTAAAAGACAAATATATGGCCAGTTGTCACCTTTGGTGTCAGTTCTTCTTTTTTACTACTGCTGGAGATGTGACTTCCTTCTTCTCTGTGAAGGTCCTGGATTGACATTATTAATGTAGAGATACTTTATTTTATTCTTAATATCACCAAATGAACTCTTCAACATCCCCTGTTCTCTGACAGCCCGATCTCACGAGGATTCGTGAAACTGTCACGTAAGTTTTAGTTTCGGTTTCGTGCGCACCAACACGATTTCGTCATGTTTTTCGTGCCGCTCACCACGAAATGCGCACCAATGTATTTTAAACGGCGGACTTTTCGTGCCACCCAGAACGTATTTCAAACGAATGTGTGTATTATATTTTTAATGTAAAACCATGGCGAATCCAACGCTATATTTTGCATGACATCGTCCCTAACCATAACCCTAACCATAACCCTAACCATAACCTAACCATAACCTAACCATAACCCGGTGGTACACTTACCAATTTGCATAGGAATTTCAAGAATGTCCGGCGGCCGGCGGCCGCAAACGCGATCACACAAGCAGTATACGCCGATGGACAGCTTAGATCGTCATGAATCCGCTGGTATAAACCACTTTCAGCTGTGATTACCACAGCGGGTTTCGTTGTGAGCAACACGAAAAACATTTCGTGGTGAGCGGCACGAAAAACATGACGAAATCGTGTTGGTGCGCACGAAAAAGAAACAAAAAATTTACGTAACAGTTTCACGAATCCCCGTGAGACCGTGTTGTCTCTGACAGTGTTTCCTATATCACTGCAGCGCCCAAGAAACGAAGCAATAAAATGAAAAATAAAGCCCCTACAACATCCCCCCTGTTCTCCCGACTTTTTTCAAATGGCATCGCAGGTTTATGTTTCCTATAAAACAACATTAAGGACACCGGTGGAAATATGCTGTCGGTCCTGGCTAAATGTCAACCTGTCATCTCCTCATGTGTTTTCAGATCGGCGCTGACATCTGCGGCTTCTTTGATGACTCCAGTGAAGATTTATGTCGTCGCTGGATGCAAGTGGGAGCCTTCTATCCCTTCAGTCGGAATCACAACGCAGAGGGCTACAGGGTACTGTAAAGGCATTTTATCCTAATTCTTGTATGAGACTGTCAGCTTTAGACTTATGAATCACACGGTCATTGTTTGGTCTAAAGTGCTGCAGGGTGCACCCTTCATTTCATAACACTGTATAGGTGCTGTAAACTGCATCGGTTAAAAATATAAACTTCTTTCGGTAGCCATGGAGTTTGTCATTACACCAGCACGAGTACAACTGTGTGATAAAACCGGAGCAGTGAGACCTCAGATTTTGGGTTTAACACTGGAATTGTAAGCTGCTGAAAGTCATAACAGCTCCCTCGGGCAGTGGAGCATCTGAGCTTGAAGTAAGATGTAGCTATGGAGCTCAATGCCACACTGACACTACTCAAAGAGGCTGAGAATTTAGTGAAACTTAGCATTAATGCTAAATTAGGTTAAATGAAGATAATCTGAGGTTCCATATAATGGATAAAGACATCGTAGAATATCAGTGTAGCTTTTGCTCATGTGGTACCCATATGGTAGGTAGTGGACAGTATTATCTCCTCAACTCCAGCTGTTGGTCTAGTTACAAATATAGAAAGTAAATGTTTTCTTGGTGTCTTAATTTTCTTGAGTTTTAGGATGAAAAATGCTAATTGTTCTTAATGAACAATAATTTAGCCTCATTAAGTCCTAGGCTAATAAGTTCAAAACCACCCAAAAAGTAATAGACCCTTTGGTTTAGGGTCAAACATACGCAGATCTGTCCAACTATAAGGTGCCTAATCTCAAGGCCAGGACAATTTTGCCCCATCCATGTGGGTTCATAATGCAGAAGAATCCAAATAGCCTTGCCATAAATAGCTACGGTTGCTAAGCTATGACTGGACAATCAGTCTTCAGGGGAATGGTCAATAAGGTCAGGTAATTTAAACCTTTTCAAGCACAGAGTACGCTTGATTCATAATGACAACCTCCATTCAACAGGTTTAAAATCATTTTGTATTATATGAAGGTAGAATCGATATTTATGTTTAACTTTAACAAGCACAATGTAAATCTGAATGTCACATGTCAGATCAGTGGCTTAATGTCACAGAGCGACACAGGAAAAAGGGGCCATGAGCCTAAAAAACAATGTTTATGTTGCTGTTGAGCCCATTTTCATAGATGAGCACAAATAACTTGGGAGAAAAGTCAGCCTCCAGCATTGAATAGTGTGAAAATTGATGCTCTCACAGCATTCTTTATGTGACATTTCCATGTTCGTCACTGCTGCGAAAATAGCAGAGCTGAGGTAAAGGGAGGTAAGACGTGGTGTGTGTGAGTGGGTGGGTGAGGGGTTGAGGCGTGGGTGTAGTATTTGCTGGAGGACAGGGACATGATGATGATGATGAATTTGATGTACATTTCCACTAAACGAGACAGCTAACGTGTGACCTTTGCTTTGCCCTAATCATGGCACTCATCACACGCCTATGTAGGCCAGTCCAAACACACACCACACACATACACACACAGACACAGACACACACACACAAGTTCTCATCACACTCTCAGAGGTGCCGAGGGCATAAATGATTAGCCAGATGAGGAGCACGGCCTGTTAGCAGCTAATCACCCCTCTCACTCGCCACTATCATAGAAATTAAATCATACCTCTGTTTCTTTTGTTCTCTCTTCCCTTCATTTATTTTCCTTTTGCTCATCATCTTTGCCAAAGCTACTTTTAGATTTTCCAATATAAGTTGATTTCTGTTATATTCATTATGATGACATTATTGTCCACTTATTTATCCAAAATAAACTGGAATGTTAAAGAAAATAGCTTCCTTGGTTTAGGTCTTTTTGTACCCAGTTTTTCATCCATTGCTTCTTCACCTCGCCTGGTCATTCGAATGAGTTGTCTCCAGCCGGGTCATAATAATGCACTTTTTGCCAATTTTGAAGTAATGAAAAAGGTTACAGCGGAAGTGCCAAATGCTTCTAAAAAAACCTAGGCCAATTTGTCCAAGAAACAAAACAAGCAAATAAACAAAACTAATAGGGTTTCCAATGAAGGTAGATTTTTGATTTTCTGTTTCCCCCCAATAAAGTTAATTTGTATAAATCGAGAAGAAAGTACTTTCCAGATAAGCAATGACATTATGAACAATTAGCTCACATGACTGTTTTACAGCTTCCATTTTCAGGCCTGCCTCCAGATTATACCGTCACCTTCTGGCAATACCACAAAATCTAGCCTATACAGTTCAAAGCAGTTATAGAAAAATTAATTACTTAATTTTTTTACATTTACATTTCCAAAGTTTGCTTCACTCTTTCTTGAGTTATATAGAACATGACTTGTTTGTTTATTCCATCTATGTCCTTTTGTTCACTAGTAGATAAAAGATAAATCTCGTTTTATTCCCCCATATTCCTGTAATTTATAACTACATCTTACTCTGTCTTTCTGTCTCCAGCCTCAGGATCCAGCTTATTATGGTGCTGACTCAATGCTTGTGGCGAGCTCCAAACATTACCTGACGATACGGTTACACACTGCTGCTTACCTCTACACACTCTTCTACAAAGCCCACACCGCAGGGGAGACTGTTGTTCGTCCAGTCTTGCACGAGTAAGCCATTTATATTACTGCTTTAAGTCAGATCTGAACTGGTTGTTTTTGAGCAAACGGTTATAGAAAATCAAAGTCATGACATCACGCCTAGAGAAACCTCTCTCCTCTTCTACTATAACAATACGATCTCATTTAGCATTTCTGTCATATGTCTTGGTAAAAGCATGCCACTGCAATTTATTGAACATATCCATATATATTTGTCCCATAATATTACGTGTTCTAGGTAATTTAATAGATTTCAATTTCACTTTCTAAACACAGAAAAAGTATACAAGTGCATCAGCACAGCCACTTATGTCACAGCAGTGAATTTTTATTAATATCTATGAACCAAGAGTCCTTTAAAGTAATTGTTTTTGTTTGTTTTGTAGCTTCGTAGATTGAATCTGGAATCTGTGCTATAAAAAAAAGCTTTTAGTGTTTGCTCCTCTCTGTCCTGCTGTCCAAACATGTCTGAACTATCTACAGCAGCTTGAAGTCACTCAAGGAGTCATGTTTAGGCCACAAAAATCAAGTTCTTATGAGAAAATCATCAGTATATTGCTATATGGGTGTTCATAAAAGGCCACCAAAGATAAAATTGGAGTATTTTTATACTGAATTAAAAACTGAGTTCTAACTAAATAAGACGAAAAAACATATATGAACCAAATGATAAACTGTTGATATAGCCTCTGTTACTAGGGTTGCTACAAATGTCAGTGGGATTTTGAATTAAGAAATTTACTTATACAAGCAGGCAGTTATGGTTTCATTTTGGCTCTCTGCACTGTCAGGTGTGTCTAACAAGGCTCTGCGCAGCCTTTACAGAATCGAAACAGTGACAAAGGTGATGCTCAGAAAGCGAATCCTTGGTAAATATATGAATATCAGTCTTAGTTAAATCAACAAACTATGAGACAGAATGGATCTATGACAGCACATTGTATTGTCATGATCGTGACATTGAACTGATAAGAGGATACTGTACAACCACATAATGGCATAATATGATGGGATGTTGTCAGCTACACATCTGTGAATTGCAAACAGCGATGTGAATCAGTGAATGCGAGCAACAGTCCAGTGCTCTTCCTGGAGTGATGCAATGTTTCATTTCAGACTGATGCTTGTACCAAGAGAATTAACCATTTACAGCAGCTGGTTTTACAGGTAGATTTAGCTCTGAGGGAGCTCTCAAAGAATCCAATCAGCAACAAGGATTCTGCAGAAAGGATAGAGCTCCCAAAAGAGCTAATCCCGTAAATCTAAATGATTGCTGGCTGCTTGGTAAGTATTAGCAAGGAGTGCATTAGAACCCCTAAAACAACTGAGCCAACCGAGCCGCTGTGAGGCACCATTCAGAATAAGCACAAGCAACAAGCACTGAATGCTACCAAGCCCTAATCATCTGAAATGGACTCACACAAGCCAGTTATTCTCAGATAAACGTGGCAGAATACACAGTGTATCCCAAATCAAGAGAAATATTCCAAACAAATGCTGGGATGCTAGCAATACCCATCTTATCTTACACCTCACATGGACATTTACACTGACTAAAAGAGTCCTTGACACAAGAAAAATGACCTATGAGCAAAATGCACCTGAACTGTTTACACCAATGCATGTTGCTCTTGTTCAAGCCAGGCCTCTTCCTCCTCACAAACCAAAATTAGCAAAGGAGAGCCACAGGAAAGCTTAAACAAAAGACTGAGTTAAATATTCTAAGATGATCAATGAAATGACAGACATATAGTATACAAGTATTCAAATGCCTGATCTCTTTCAAACACAGATAGACACAGATTCAGCAGCGTAGCAAACTAAACAGCCAATGGTGGCCCACAATAAGCTCTCATTTTTCTATTCTGAGCCTCCTCGTCCTCTCTGTCCTCCATCCTCCCGTCTGGGATCCTGAAATCGATCTTAGCACACCTTCTTGAAAGATAGTAGATAGATGCATAGACAGATATGCACTTGACAGAAATCATACTATGTAGTGGTAGGCTAAAACAAAACAGTTGATATATGATGCAGCTGTGTTAAATTTAATTGCCTTGAGAAACAGTTCTTAACCAAGGGTGTCTTCTTTGGTAAATGAATGTGGCTCTGCCTTGCTTCCTTTACTCACACTTCAGGTGGGAGGGATTAACAAGGAGAGGAATCAACGATGTATGAACTAAGAAATGAGAACAGAGGAATGCCACCTGAAAGCATGCTAATAATTCATGATCAACCCAAACTCAAAACTTGAGTCTTCAGCAGCAACAACAGAGCAGTGAAGCTGAACAGAGAAACACCTGTCAAAAAGTAGCTACACCTCATTTACCAGCATTGCCATTAAAACCCAACCTATAGTGAATTTAGGCATGATGTCACTGGCAGTAGATAATTTGCTTAGATTCTGGCATAATGGAAAATTGAAATCCAGTGAAACAAACTACAGACTGAGTAGTGTCAGTCTGGTGGCAAGCATGGGAAAGTTTACCCTCTGTCCAGGCAGTACATCTGAGCTGTAGACTGTCTATGAGCTGACCTCGACTGTTGACCTTGCAATCATTTACTCCTTAATTACACTGTCCAATACGAGAGGCACAGGCTGTGTCAGGTCAGCTGTGACACCAAAGAGTGTACGACATGAGCGTAATTTGCAATGTCCATGTTTTACATTTGTAATTGGACCTAAAATCAGCATCAGCCAATAGTGCACATTTTTTTCCTATCGTTGTTTGGTGAAAAAAGAAAGAGTTAAAAAAAGAAGTGAAAATTGTCTGATAGTGGTGTTTTGTTTCTGTTGATGCCACTTGTGTTTAAACTATATTAAAGCTGAAAAATCTTGAATTTATAACAAATGATTAGCTGCAGAAAATGATGTTGAGAATAATGATATTAGCTTATTCATTCTACAAACTGACCGAGCAAAGCAGAATTTGTTTTTTCACAAAACTTTGCCTGAAACAACTTGTTTGCATCCATATCATTAAAAACACATTGAATTGATTCTATGCTGATCTTTGTCACTCCTAAGGTTCTATGATGATGAAAACACTTGGACAGTGGATCGCCAGTTCCTCTGGGGCAAATACCTGCTCATCACACCTGTCCTGGACCCGGTCAGCTAACACACTCTCTCTCTCTCTCTCTCTCTCTCTCTCTCTCTCTCTCTCTCTCTCTCTCTCTCTCTCTCTCTCTCTCTCTCTCTCTCTCTCTCTCTCTCTCTCTCTCTCTCTCTCTCTCTCTGGTCTTCATCCATACTTCCACTTCCCCTCCTCATGCCCATTACTCCCTTTTCTTTTTAGCTCGTCCTTTCATCAGACGTTGGCTCCCTTATCTCATCTGCATTCTCTTAATCAGCTGCTGTCAACTCACCCTTGTGATCCCACTTCATTTCATCCCATCTCTCTTTCACCCTCTCCTCTCACACTTGCTCTCTGTCTGTGGCTTCCCTCCTGCCCCTCTCATCTACCTCTGCTACCATCTGATCATTCTGCCAGTATGAATCTTTGGCCCACCTGATCAAGTCTTACCTTATGGCTAACTGAGCTTCAGTACTCCAAATGAGGATACAGGCCTCATGCCTTGTCCCTCTCAATCACAGTTAGCAGCCATGCTAAGTCGTGCAGTCCCTTCCCATTAGTCAGCGGGGTGAGTGATAGGCGCTGCGAGCAAATCAGACACCAGAAAACGAGGTATGGGGGAGCATCCATTTCCCCGGGTTGTCATCCTGCGAGCTGTGCAGCAGTTGTGACAGGTGATTTGCGTCAAACTGCGAATGTGGCCCTAAAGGGGACTTTGTCATTTAATTTGGTTATCAGACCATTATGGCAATATATCTTTATCATATTTTACTTATTTTAGCGTTGACCACCTATTTTTATGGAGTTTTACTTCTCAAACTTCTGTTTCTGTTTAATCATTCCTCCATCCCCGTTCTCTCACCTGTTTATTTGTTTTTCTGTCTTCCTGTCACTGTTTTTTTTTTTTTAAATTCCTCCATGACAAGCCTTAAAGGGGCTACAAATTCAAACATGCTGCTGGATGAGAGAGAAAAATCGGTAGATGCCGGTGCCTTTGACGGACGGCCGTGGCCTACGCAGTTGACATAGTGTATTTCACAATTTGGTATTTTTTGAGAAGGACCTGTAGTTTGCTCTTTCTTTCCATGTCCCCTCTGTGTTTATCTCTGTCACTGGCTCTGTTCTGCACTGTCAGAAAGAGCAGGGAAGTGACAACGCTATCAAAGGATTGGCGCTCATCTATTGATTGCCCCTGTCTGTCCACCACCTTAAGCCATCAAAGGCTGTCATCTATCAGTTGTCGCTTGATGCTGTCTCTCCCATCATCTGTTGCATCATAGCACTGCAGACTAAAATGTCACAAGGGCTTTGTGGAAACTTTATATTAGATGATAGGCAGCTTTAAAGTAACTTTCCTTGATGGGAACACTTTTATCTTCTTTACGTTGCAGTGATTTATAGTAGCAAGCTCTCTCTTCACTTCTTTTGTGGTGTATTGTAGCGTCTCTCCTCATGTTTAGCCTTGTAAGATTAAAGTGTCAGGATTGG
Organism: Acanthochromis polyacanthus; assembly: GCF_021347895.1. NCBI lineage: Eukaryota > Metazoa > Chordata > Actinopteri > Pomacentridae > Acanthochromis > Acanthochromis polyacanthus. The sequence goes on from NC_067115.1 coordinate 42,732,119, forward strand.
TGCAGTGAGCTGAGGTATTCCTGGCTCCAAACACAAATCAAACACAGACATGCTTTCACACGAACCGAAAAGCGGATACCTTTTGAGGTCTACTTCATGTCAGATGCATATGATGTTACACACAGTGGTAAAAACAAACATATGGCTCATCTCTGAAATATTCTCATGTGACAAAAACATTTTGCTCTTTTTTTTCTGCAGGGTAAGGAGGACGTGTGGGCATATATACCAGATGCTAAGTGGTACGACTATGACACGGTAAGAATAATCTCTCACCAGCTAAAGCACAACCACTTCCCGTTGGCATGCGTCTTAAAATGAATGATGAATGTATTTATTATAACTCGATATGGAGAAAGTTGCTATTGTTACACATCAATTTGTGCACTTAGAGCAATGATTGCAAAAGCTTCACCTCTTCAAGTTAAATGTGTTGCAGACATATTTAAGTGAAAATAAAATTAACTGAAGGTTTTTTGATAGAAGTGCACATTCATGGGCAGCATTATTTTCTATTTTATGGTCATAATATAACTGTTTCTAATAGGCAATGCAAGAAAAGTAGATTTTCACTTTAATTATTTGTATTTTATGGGCATTCCACATTCTATCGAGGGAGACAGTATTTTACAAAATTGTATATGATGTATGTTTATTTTAATACATATGTTTTTAGATGTATATGTTACTTTAGATTTTGATTTTTAGGCAATACGGGCCATTTGTGCACTGGATATTTTTTTACGTCAAATATTTTACTGCCATCTGTCAAGATAAACAAGATTCATGGCATGGTTTTTATATTTGAGCGCATTACATCATACAGGTGTACCTAATTAATTGTTCACATAAAATCGCTGCAAAGGGGCTTATCAGTATCGCATTAAAGTCATCACAATAACACATACACAAAGAGCATGTATCACATGAAAGTCTTTGCCTCAAGTTGTTTGTTTGTGACTGAGACGAGAGCGATAAGACAGAGCGAGAGTGAGGACAAAGATGGAGTGAAAGAGGGGACAAGGAAGAGAGGAGAGAGACTATCTCCCTGACAGAGAGATAAAAGAGGTGTTAAGTTCCTTTGGGACCTTATTTGGGCGTCACAGTGGTGATGTAAAGTGCCCACTGATCAGATGAACGATTAGATTGGCTGTCTTGCTGCCGGCCCCTTGTCCTGGTTGATCCCCTGTGATTATCTGGGTAGGAGGATGGAAGGGTGGGGGAGTACTGACGTAGTGGAAATGACCATGAAAAACAAGTTGCAGAGAGAAGAAATACGGGACAAACAGATAGATAAGGGAGAGAAAACAGATGGGATGGGAGTTGAATGAAAAGGAAGTAGGGGAAGGAAGGACAATGCATAAATCAGGGACAAAACAGAAGATGAGGGGAGAAAGAAAACCGGAACGAAATTACAGTATGTAGAGAGGTAGGAAGATGGAAGGATTAGGCAGCAAGACTAAGGAGAAGGCGAGGCTAGAAAAGACCTCCTTAAGGCAGACAATGAGGGGGAGATAAGATCTGAAATTGCTTATAGACGCTCCACTAACTCCAGCCCACACACACGCCCATACTGTACTGCATAAAATGATACACAGACACACACACACCTTCGGTGGGAATGGAGGAAAATGGGATAAAAAAGAATTAGAGCACCACAAGCAAGAATAGCTAGCCTAGCCATGCTAGATCCCATGTTTCTGACGGCACAAGGGTCTAGGGAAGCTCGACAGGGAGGGAGGCGGGCTAAAAGGTTGTCTATCAAATCCCTCTGCAGCAATTGGGTAGGTATACAACCAATCAACGCAACGAATAGGCTGACGTAGTTCCGAGAGCACCGGCGGATTGTGGCTAAGTCCCATTAGCTTCCCAACCAGCGGAGCCGCGGTATATTAAGGATTTGCCATATCCCGTCGGCATAAGTCCAAATACGTCTTTCTTCTCAATGAAACACTTCAGTGCCGTCCTTTGTTTATCTTTCAAGTTGAATTTTAGCTTCAAATCTTTAAGGGCTGTGGCCAAAACCGAGTCGAAAGATAACTGTTTATTGTGCGCCGGTTGTTTCTGTCAGAATCGTCGCGCCTCTGTCGTGACTTCGTTACGCCCGCCTTCTGACTCTACACTTCATGGTGATTGGTCCGGCCAGTTTTAGGAGAATCCAGCCTCGAGCCTTATGGAGGGTAACTAGACCCACCCTGGCAGAGAATTAAATTCGTTGCCGTGGGTTGTCTAGCGCGGCTTGGCTAAAGAATAGCAGGATTGGAGAAGGAAGATGGTAGAAGGAGAATGAGAGGAGATGGAGAGAAGAGAATCTGAATAGTTTTAGGCTGGTCTAAGGGGTTTAAGTCTTTAGGGGATCACAAATGAACTGTGGTCTGTCTGGACTCTCAGAGAACTAAATGTAGGGACACCGAGAAAGAAAGACAAAGAGGAACACAGAAAGACTGTGAAAAATTTCTCCCTCCCTCCAAAAAACCTATGAATAAAAGTTGTTTTTTTTCCCAGCACTTTGTCATATTCTGCATTACTCAATAAAATGATTTCTACACTAAAAATGTCTACACTGAGGTGTGTGGAGAGTCAGGAGTGGACACATGGCTCAAAATTTAACAAAAATAGATATAATTGGTGTATTTTGTAATTTTAGAGTTGGTATAGTATAGATCCAATAAACACTAACAGACAAATAACTGTTATTTACATCAATGGTAACCCATGCATAGCTGCAAGGTTTGAAGTTTAACAAATTAATACATTTGAAATGCTAACGTGCCAGATTTGCTGTTACTCTTATTCCCATTTCTGCACAAACACAAACATAGACACAATGCTACAGCAGTGTAACTGGTCAGAGCCAATTTGTTTCCCATTTACAAAACCAAGTCTGTGTATGAACATCAGATTTTTTTTTGTTTTTAGAAATACGTGAAACTACCTTGTACAGATTACAGATTCACAGAAACCTAGTCAGACCAGGCTAGTGCAAAAGCAAGGATGCTCTCACAACCCTAAGGTGTGTTAAAGAGATTGTGAGCTAAAATATTCTGTGTCCTACCAATCAGATGGTGCCGCTAACAGAACGCAAAAAGCATGTGAATATGCATGTACCAGCTGAGAAGCTTGGTTTACACATCAGAGGTGGCGCAATCCTCCCAACGCAGAGACCTGAAGTCACCCTCACATACAGGTACACACACACAAACACACACATAATTAGTCATTACGTTGCATGTGATGTATGATACACACATGAACAAGTGTATTTCTATAGAAGTGCAAGCAATCCTAAATGAATCATCCTGTGACTCCTCTAACTTCTGATTTGCATGCATTTGTTTACACAGAGATGTTAAGTAGCCATTGATTCACTGAATTGCAATTACATGTGCATATGGTGTTTGTACTTGTGTGTGTGTTTATGTATATTCCTCTAGTCGGCGTAACCCCATGGGCTTGATCATTGCTCTTGATGACAACAACCAGGCAGCTGGGGAGCTATTCTGGGATGATGGAGATTCCCGAGGTATTGTCGCTTTCCTCATTTTGTGCCTTGTTGTGCGTGTGCACACGCATCAGTGTGTGCGAGACAGTATCTTTTTACCACCACTGATTACAGACATGCTTTTATGATCAGCTAATGGAAGCGTTTATCTTTTTGAGCACAAAGAATCACAAGAGTCATTTTAAGTGTTCAAACACTCCCCGTTAGCTGACACTCATTACCGAGTGGAGGTCAGGGGCATCAACGCTAAACTGCTGCAACAAATATTAACATCTGCATTTTCGTTTTTTCTTCTTCTACAGACACAGTTAAGAATGGCAACTACACCCACTACAATTTTTCTGTTGTCGATGTAAGTTTCCTTTCCAAGTCTCTATCACATTGTTTTCAAATCCAGTTCAAAGTTCAAAACCACCCGAGACTTTTGATTTATTCAGTTCAGATCACCAAGCATGATTGATCCATGTTGGGCAAATAAAGCTTTGTTGGATCAAGTGTCCCATGTTCCTACTTGTATCGAGAGCTGCCTCGCATGTTTAATGTATGTGGGTGATGGTCTTCCTGTACTACTCTGGGGTGGTGGGATACGTTTACTAGCAGAAGATCTGTCATAACAGTTGTCTGACTGATGGAAAAGAGTTTGCTGAGTTGATAAGCTGGTTGCCTCATCGGTGTGCTTGATGTAAGCTGTGATTGTTGCACAGTGAAATGTTCAATCAATTTAGTTGAAAGACCAGAAAAAATTTAAAAATAAATACATGTATATATTTCGCAGAATGTAAATGTAGCATTATTATTATAAGCTTAAGAGCTTGCAATACATTTAATGCAGTTAAATTAGGAATGTGATTGTGTGTCCACTGTGTTGCAGGGACTTCTGATAATGCAGGTGAGCCGTGCTGGATACGACGACCCAAATAACCTGAAGTTTGAGGACATCACTGTCCTTGGGATTCCTCAATCTCCAGCGTCCGTCACTGTGACCCATGTTCCTGCTGGAGGTGGTGAAAACACTGTCACCACACTGCTGGACACCCAAATAGAACATGATTTCGACAAAGAGGTAAACGCGCACACACACACACACACACTCACACACACCCACATATTAATAGACAGTCATTCACATAATCACAAACGCAAGAATTAGTTTTTTTATGAAAGGTGAAACAACCTTTACAGAGAAGTCATTTAAATGTTTTTGCATAAAATACACACTGCCGCAATGTAAAATTTTACTTTCAAGGGTGTGTGTAGTCCTTTTTCTTTAAAGCCATGCCAGCCATTAAGTTTTATGTTTAAAGGATCAAATGGCAATGTGAAGGTTTTTGCTTGTAGTGATGGAATCTCATAGAAACATGACTTGATTCTGTAGTTCCCTTGGCTGTACAAAGCATTTTGAGATTTTTAAACTTTTTGTTTTGAATTTATGTCCTGTAACTTTCTCATTCAGGTTCTGTCTGACTTCCATTACAGATGTTCTTTAATGAAAACGTTCTGATAAATCCATTGTACACGTAGCAGCACCAAAATGCACTGAAACAAAGTTAGTGACTACATTGAAGACAACAAAACATTTAGCTTGGGACTCCAATATTTCTACTAGTAGTTGATGGAGACTGACGTACATTCATCAGTTAGCCAAAAACATGACTCAAAATAAATACTGAATGATGCATTAGACTATTAGATGTGTAAGTAGGAAACTGTTTGCTAACAAATTTGTCATATCAGCGTAAAAGGCAGCAGTCTATAAAGTTTCAAGAGGCTCAGTTAAGTAGTAGTATAGAGATTTGCTTTGTTCGCTCCTGTACATTTGCTTGTGCACAAGTGTTCATGCGTGTGTGACTGCAGTTGCGTTTGTGCAGCTCCTCAAGGTCTCCTCGGTCACACACACAAATGTGCATTTATCAAATGACTCAGTGGTAATCATATCCTGGGGGTGAGGGGTAAATGTGCTGTTAAACCTAAACTCTGGCTTGTCATGTCCATCAGTCTTTGTATGCCTAGTCTGGGCCTTGAATATAGCTCACAGCTGCTGAACATCATTAGTTCCATATACGCTCAAATAGAACTGCACTTTACAATGCATGAGTCACACAGGCTGCCTGTATTTTATTTCATTTTTGACTTGATTGCATCTTAACCATTTCTTGCTCACTATAAATCCTTACTGTCTTCTGCATTTCTCAAACTGTATGCATAAAGGACCCCTCTGGCAGTCAATGCACGCTTTTTGATTTTCTTATTCGGTTTTTCTTCTTCATCCTTATTTCTCACATTTCCTCATCTTCTCTCTCCCTCTCTCTCTTTAATTTCCTCATTCACTCTTCTGCCCTCTCTCTTTGCTTTTTTCTTCGTTCTCAATATAAATTCCCGTGCGGGTGTGTCCTGCATGATTGTATGTTACACAATCGAACCAGTGAAATCAAAGGATCCACAGAGAAATGGCAAAATAAGATCACATACGTCTACTCACTTGCTAAGGATACATCATATAGTGACTGTAGTAACTAAAGTGAAAGGACCTCCCCAAGATTTGTTGTGAGAATGGTGCATTAAATGAACAGCTGCCTCTTAAATGATATCACATGCAATGTTAAGTCCACATTCTGCCTTAACTCTTGTATGGTGTTCGGGTCTGTGGGACCCGTTTTCATTTTTATATCAAAGAAAAATAATACGATAAATTTTTATTTCAAACTCAGATTCACTGGCCTTGGCTCATTTTCTGTGAAGAACATATATCACAACACATTTTCAATGACAACACACCGTACACCCCCCCTACGCATTTATGTTACATACAGGGTGTTCGGGTCCACTGGACCCGGGGCCAATAAAAGTGGAAGTTTTAGGTCTTGTGCATCTGCTCTCTGTCCTCCTCCTGTCTGGGCCTGGTGTGTGGGTGTGTAGGTGTGTGTGTGTGTGTGTGTGTGTGGGGGGGGGGGTATTTCTGCCCTGCAACTCCTGCACAGCTTTGCAGCATTGCTGCAAAATTCAAGCACCAACACCTGCTCTCCAGGAGCATCAAAAACCAGAGATCATCGTGGATTACAATGCCTCAAAAGGAGGTGTGGACAACATGGATAAGCTGGTGACTGATTACAGCTGCAAAAGGAGAACCCTACGCTGGCCACTGGTGATATTCTTTTACATGTTAGACATATCAGCATACAATGCCTTTGTCATCTGGATGGCACTGAACCCAGAGTGGAGCAGAGGGAAGCTCCGGAGGAGGCGACTCTTTCTTGAGGAACTGGGAAAGGCACTGGTGAGGCCTCAAATACAAAGAAGACAACATGTTCCAAGAACCCCAGCCTCTGCAGCAATCATGAGGAGGATTCAGGACGAGAATGCTGGTGCTCCATCCACCCAACCTACAGAACCACCACCTGCAGAGTCTGAAGGGTGTGATGCTATTGCAGTTTGGTCTGACATTCATGTCTTGTGAGAGAGAGAGAGTTAGTAAAATTCCTGATCTTTTCAAAGGTTGCAGCCAGCAACAGCAAAAAGAAGCGCTGTGAAGTGTGTGGACCCAAGATGGACAGAAAAACACAATATACATGCATCAAGTGCCAGAAATACATATGCAACACACACACAGTAAAACTCTGCCCCTCATGTGTTGTATAGGTGTGAAAAAACAATGTATTCAATGAGGCTGATGTGTTGTCCAGACAGACATGTTTACTGCATGTGTTCAGCCTCTGATGTTTAAACTGATCGGAATGGGCTAAATTTCTAATGAAATTCAAATAAATAAAAGTCAGTAGTTATGAAAAACCTAGCTTCATCTGTAAATTTGTTTATTGTTTCCAATCTTACCTTGATTATAATTGATTTTCTTTTTTTAAGTACTTTTTATTAAAAAACTAACAAAAAACGAGTAGCACTTTTATTCATAAAAGTGATCTAACAAAGGTAAAGAGCAAATATTTACCATTTATGTTGTTTATATTGCTTGTAATTGAACTGAGGAAAACATCTGTTGAGTATTTTACCATAAAATTATTTGATTGTGTTGAATTGAAAACCCCAAAATGCACCGGGTCCACCAGACCCGCGAACACTGGCTGTGTAACAAAAATATGAACACCACACAAGGGTTAAGGAAGCATATCTGTGCGTACTTGCATGAGCCGATAGTTTACTTCGAGATAGCTTTGGAGGAATGTTCTCAGACTGGCTTCACAGCACTCTTTCAATGGTTTTCCTGCCTTGCATTTCATCACATAAACAGGTGCTGTTCCTGCGTAACCTCTCCCTGATCTTTGGAGACACCTACCTGATAGAGTGGCAATTGGCAAAGGAATACCAACGTATTGACTGCCATCCAGAGAAAAATGCAGATGAAGCTAAGTGCACGGCCAGAGGTTGCATCTGGCAGGTGAAGAGAGGCTCACTATGATCATGTTCACATGCACAAATGCATACATTATTTCCATATTTTAAACATGTCTCTATCCCACTCTCTTTCCCTACTCAGCTAAGTGCAGTACCCAACGTTCCAGCTTGCTACTATCCTGATGACTACGGATACACTGTTTCAACAGTCTCGGAAACAGTTTCAGGAATGACGCTTGACATCACTCGGAATGTGAAGTACAGGAGCAGTGGTCGTCCAGACTCGCCAGACATGGACAAACTCCGTGTCGCTATTTATTATCACACCAGTGACATGCTGCAGTTCAAGGTGTGTGTTTATTGCAATTTTGTGCCAGTAGTGGTGCAATCATTCTCCCTGTGTTGCTTTTCACACACATGCACTAAGACACTAACAATCCCTCCAAATCCAGATCTGGGACCCGGCCACAGATCGTTATGAAGTACCAGTGCCACTTTCAGTTCCTTCTACTCCTGAGACTGATGCGGCCAAGAGGCTTTACGAGGTCAAATATACCAATAACCCGTTTGGCATCCAGGTCATAAGGAAAAGCACAAACGCCGTCATGTGAGTATTGCTGTTGTACAAGTGATTTTAGTGCGTTGAAATATTTATTTATTTATTTTTTAGGATATCAGCTTCATGTGTTTTCGATTAAACACTGTTTGGGGAAGGTATTGCGTATGTCTTTCTTAGACAAACTAGCATCCACTACAGTACCTGCAAATAAAGACTGAAACTTTTGTGACTGTGAGTTAAACCAAAAAAGCTTACAAAAATTCCTCATTTTACCAGTGCCAGTGCTTATGTCATCTACTGTGTATATCAATAATATTCAGCAGCACCTGTTAGCTGTAATCTCTGCTCCATCATTGCATTACCAATATTATATATTTATTTATTTATATTTGCATTTAATGTCTTGTTATTGCTGCCTATCTGGGTCAGCTATTGAAAAAACAGGATTTTAATCTTTCAACTCTAATAAATAAATAAACCATGTATACTCCCCCAATCTTAAAGGTAAATGAATATGCATTCCAAGCTATATATTGTTTTCACAAGTGGTCTTAAACTGGGCCCTTCTGGGTGATAATTCACCAGGCCATTTTGGGTAATATAGATGCTGCTATTAACAAGCAATAAAGTCCAACACGGTGCAGAAAATTCTGTTTGTCTTTTTAAGGCAAGAAACTCTTTTTTTCCCCCTGCGAGATTAAAGTAACAATGCTGAGTCAACTCCTCTGATCCAGCCAGATATGATCAGGAAAACTGCCCTGTGTACGAGTGCCCGAAGTAGTTTCCTCTTGTTCAGCAGTCATGATGATGTCATATGAAGCAGGAGAGTGCTGGAGTCTCTTCAAAGCACATCTCAAAGCAAGAGGGTGACATTGTTTTGTAGTTAAGCCTTCCCTGCGTTTTAGAAGTGTCAGCTGAAATTTTACTAATTAAAATTTATGAAGTATGTTGAAGAGATGCCTGCAGTTCCTATGGGTCATTATGCTTATTTGTGTCAAAAATATTGTAGATAACTCAGTTTGACGTATACGAATAATTCCTTCTCTTTCTCTCTCTTTCTCTCTTGCCTATTTAATCCTCTGTCACTTATCTCAGTTGGGACTCCAGTCTGCCAGGTTTTATCTTCTCCAACATGTTCATCCAAGTGTCGACTCGACTGCCATCTAGGTATGTCTACGGCTTTGGGGAGACGGAGCATATATCCTACAGACACGATCTCGACTATAAGACCTACGGCATGTTTTCCAAGGACCAACCCCCTGGTGTAAGTCTCACACTAAAGCACAACATCATACATCTGCACATACAGTTGCAAGAAAAAATATGCAAACCTTTTGTAATTACATGGATTTCTGCATAAATTGGTCATAAAATGTGTTGTGATCTTAATCTAAGTCACAACAATAGACAAACACAGTCAGCTTAAACTAATACTGCACAAAAAATGATATGTTTTCATGTTTTTATTGAACACAACATGTAAACATTCACAGTGCAGGCTGGAAAAAAGTATGTGAACCCCAAGGCTAATGACCTCTCCAAGAGCTAATTGGAGGCAGGAGTCAGCCAACCTGGAGTCCAATCAATCTGATGAGATTGGAGGTGTTGGTTCCAGCTACCTGCCTTATAAAACACACACCAGATTTGAGCTTCCTGTTCTCAAGAAGCATTGCCTGATGTGAACCATGCCTTGCACAAAAGAGGTCTTAGAAGACCTATGATCAAGAATTGTTGACTTGCATGAAGCTAGAAAGGGTTGCAACTGAAACTCAGCAAAGGATGGGTGATGCAACAGGACAATAACCCAAAGCATAGAAGTAAATCAACAACAGAATGGCTTCAACTGAAGAAAATATGCCTTGTGGAGTGGCCCAGTCAGAGTTCTGACCTCAACCCGATTGAGATGCTGTGGCATGACCTCAAAAGAGCGATTCACGTCAGACATCCCAAGAATAATGCTGAACTGAAACACTTATGTTCAGAGGAATGGTTCACAGTTCCTCCTGACCATTGTGCAGGTCTGATCTGCAGCTACAGGAAACGTTTGGTTGAGGTTATTGCTGCCAAAGGAGGGTCAACCAGTTATTAAATCTAAAGGTTCAAATATTTTTTTCCACCCTGCACTGTGAATGTTTGCATGTTGTGTTCAATAAAAACAGATATTTTGTGCAGTATTAGTTTAAGCACACTGTGTCGTTCTATTGTTGTGACTTAGATGAAGATCAGAATACATTTTATGACCAATTTTTGCAGAAATCCAAGTAATTTTAAGGGGTTCCCTTACTTTTCCTTGCAACTGTATATGGCCACAAAATTTTTACAGCACTCATGCTGACTAGATTATTTATTCCTCACTTCTGCTTCTGTTGCATAGTTGACTCGTGCACAGTGTCATGCAGTTGGACAATGTGACACTAAGTCAAAGTATTGTCCACAATTTTCAGAGATTTTTTTATCACCAGCTTGTTACATCAAAACCGATTTTTGTGCCTGTTAAGGGACATGTCAAAGAGCACCCTGCATAAAATGTCTTTAACATCACACCCTCCAGAAACTGTGGAGGTGACTTGTAAACAACCTTCCTGCACAGTGTGTAAACTTGCCTTTCTCTCGTTCGTGTCACTTTGATGTGGCTCTTTTGATATGAGCGGTGGTTATAGAGTGTCATCATGTTTTCCCTAACAGCGTCAAGGCCAGACAGGATGAGGTTTCCACCTGTATCAGCATTATCAGGCGTAATTGCTGAGCTGTCAAGACAGCTCCACAGGGTTCAGAAGAATGTTACGGGCTCCCTCAGAGAGCAAAGGCAGGGACGGGAACTAGAAGGAAAAGAAAAAGTGAGAAATTGAGAAAAAGAACACAGACGTGACGTGATGATATGGACTTTGTATTTAAACATTCATCATATAATACAGCATGTTATATAGTTTTAAATTAGACAACTATTGCTTTAAATAGGATGCCATAGCCTGACTTCCTGAATTGCCAAATCCAAATTCTTTCCAGAATGAAAGTCTGTATCCATACATGTTTGTTACGTGCATAAAACCAAGAGTACACCGACATTGGCTGCCACTCGCTCTTAGTGGACAAGCAGATGAATTTTCTCCCTGGTGAGTTGAGGCCATCACACCATACAGCATGGCCACAAGGACACCCATTTAGCAAGGAGAGCACACATCTGAACAAATGTGACAGAGACCAGGCCAACCCTCAGAACCATCATATTAGTGTTTAACAGCTTCTTATGTACTAGAAGTGCAGGAACCTGATAGTGTGACATGCTCATGAGTCTTTTTTGCAGAATGGTGACATCTGAAAGTGGCAGGTTGTCCTGTCCCCCTCCACCTTCCTATTTGTTCCTCTGTCGGGTTCCATCTTTATCTTAACACTGACAAGAGTGAGACCCTCTCAGTGGTTAAGAGAGGAACACTCATAAAGTCCACACTTATTCCCATACGACCAATTTGTTGTTCCATATACATAATTGCTAACGCACACTACTATATGTACATGTGTCAATGAACTCAAAGGCAAACTATTTTGTTGAATGTCTAATCATTCAAATTATTTGATATCTGTGTTGCACTTCAGACATTTTTGGTTTTTACAAAGTCCCACGCAGCAACTCAAATGTCCAAATAATCTCTTAGTTCACCATCTACCCACTTGGTTGAATAGCAGATAGCTGTTGGAATATTTTTTGTCTTTATTGTTTGTGAATCCCAGCAGCACTGGAGGCAAAATCATTGTAGTGTTGTAGTCATACTCATAAATACGATAACAAATGTACTGTCAGGTGAGAAGAGTACATGATGAAACAAAGTGGTACGCAATCTACCATTAGAATTAACCAACTCTGTGTCTTTTTATTACAGTACAAGCTGAATTCCTATGGCGTTCATCCCTTCTACATGGGTGTTGAGAACACCGCTGATGCTCATGGTGTGCTGCTGCTCAACAGCAATGCCATGGGTGAGAGACATGTACACTTAAGCACCCATGCACAACGTTGCACAGATTTTTGCCCATGCACACATATTATAGGAAACAAATGCAAGTGCAGCCAAGCAGCCTTACATGTACACATGATCACACTCAGCTGTATATGATGTTGGCATTTACGAATTAATGAGTGATTTTCCATGTTTTGAGCACATGACCTTTAGCAGAGAGTCTTATATAAAGCCAACATCTTCATTCATCCTCATTTTTATATATTAGCATATTGAATGTCACTTTGCATATATCTGTATGTCTGGAAAACTGAAAGAATACCTAGCTTTTTATGGATTCCAGGCAATTTTAAAAGTAGTATCTTCAGAAAGTGTCATTTCATGAGCAGGACTGTACTGTGTCTTACATACACTGTGCTAGTTAAACATTGTACTTATGTAGAATAAAATGTTTTAGTTGTTTGTAATTATTTTTCTTGCTTCCTGCACCACTTGCTTTAGATGCTAAAATGCAGTGAGCCCACACACACATGACCTTACATGCCACTTTGTATAAATCTTTAAGGAACATTAATGCTTTATTTGCTTCGTGTCCAGATGTGACTTTCCAGCCCACTCCATCTATAACCTACCGAACTTTGGGAGGCATCCTGGATTTCTACATGGTCCTTGGACCTACGCCTGAGATGGTGGTGCAGGAGTACACTGCAGTGAGTCTTCTTGGACTTTGTGTTTTGTCTGTGTGTGTGTATGTGCATGCATGCCTGTGTGTGTTTTGTGTCTGGCCCTGGGCCGCTGTTGATGGACTGCAGCAGCTGGGAGTTCCTCGCTTCACCGCGCTCTCTCATTTAGCCAATCTAAACACTCATACACACACAGAAACAATCAAACAAATACTTTGTGGACGCTGTCCCGTTTTCCTGCAAAACAACTTTTTCCTGTACTGAACTGGTCTGACTTCCTTGTTTGTTTTCTTCTTAACAGCTGATTGGACGACCTGTTCTACCTGCCTATTGGTCCCTCGGGTTCCAGCTCTGCCGCTATGGTTATGCCAATGACTTGGAAATTGAAAATCTATACAACGACATGAGGGCAGCTGGCATACCCTACGTAAGTTCGCGGACAAATGCTTCTCTGATATGTCTGAATTTAAGATGAGTACTGGACCATGCAACAGTATTGATTCCAGTTCTGTGACAGAAAATAATCTTGTCGGAGAAACGTCCAGTGGGGTTGAGGTCAGTTGATGTGGAGAAAAGCCTGTAATAATCAGCATTCCTTGGACTTCAAATAAATCTTGTGAAGTTTTGAGTAGTTTTTGGTGCTCTTTCAGTGGCTGAAATATGAAGTTGATTTGGGATAGGGGTTCAACTCAAGCATCGGAAAACCACCCCAGACTTAAATATTGACACCACCACATTTCACCAAAGGATTGATACAGTACAGTGTTTTTCTCTCCCCTGTTTTTCTCCTTGCATACACCATTCTGTTTGTGTCAATATTCTCAAACAATGATTCATCGGTAAAAGGATTTTTTTCCAGCAAGTCTACTATGAACTGCTTGTATGTCTTAGCCCATCACAACCATCTGGCCTTGCTTCTTCTCCTGAGAGAGTATAGAGACCACTTTGCATCCTCTGAGATCACTGGCTGACAGCCTGCTTTTGACAGGACTTTTGCTAATAGGAGTCTTGCATTCTTTATTTAGCAAATTCAATATCTGTGATAAACTTGCTCTTTTATTTCCCAGTGAAAAAAAGCTTGGTGTGTTGATCTTCAGTTTGACCTCACTTAGCTCTGATGTTGTTTCCCACTATCACAATGTACTTAAACATTTTGGAAACATGGGGCATGGCAATATTTAGAACAGGTGAACGATGGCTGCAATTTGACATACTGTTTCCTTTGATTGACATCTGAATATTAAGAGGAAGGGATACAACTCATGAAAATCCAACCTTTTGAGGGAAGGAGTTATTATTGCCATTGCCAAACATTTGCCATTCAACTGTAGAAAGCATTGCTTGTCATTCTTTCAAGTTATTTCATATTTTTCAGTTTTACATGAATATATGATGGATTTTCAATGTGTTCTTAGACTTTTGTACCACACCATATATATTTGTGTATTATATAAATATAGCTAGATAGTGGGATAGAGAAAGCAAGAGAGAGGGAGAGACAGAAGGAGGTATCCAACAGAATTTTTACAGTAACAGAATATTACAGGACACAATACTAATACTGCCAAAAAAGCATCCAGTCCAATTACATTCCAGTGTGTTTGGCTGCATTTCCTAAGACTTCAATTTCATTCAATAAGTGTCTCAGCACAAGGAATCATTTCATTGTCCTGATCTGAACAAATGTAATCTGAAGCTTCTACTTGTCCACCACAGGTTGCACAGTACAGAGAGGTGCACTCAGTGAAATAGACTAAGCTATATCCAAAACACTATCTATCCATATTTTATAATGTAATTCTTGTATGTGCACAATAACTGAACTAGATAAAATTTGCCACTGCAATGAGGCAAAATATTGACATTGCCTTTGTGGATTACATTGGAGTACATCTAGTTTAACCTAATCAGATGTGACCTATAGTCTCATTTGAAATCCAGTCCACTGTCGGTACAATCTTTCTGGTTTGTACCAGGCACTTTCTCACAATGGAATCCTGGATAACATTTTGTATTAAGAGTGTAAACGACTAAGTTTGTAACAAAATAGAAAGTAATGCTGATACGTAGGAACATTTATGTCTAACATAAGAAAGATGCCCAGTGAGGACATGACCTGAATCCCATCCTTTTCATCATGCAGAACAGAGCAAAGGCCTTTCCATCGATAATCAAGTGATCCCCAGAATGTGCATTCACAAAGCCCTAACCTGCAAGGAGCTGACACCAGTCAAAACAGTCCCCTGTACCATTAACTGGAATGAAAGATAACAAAAACTACAGATACTTAAAAAGGCTGTACATCATCTAGCTTTGCAATATATTTACACCGACATACTAGACAAGCACAACAGGCTAAACGATGCTCTCATTGGAATGAATAAGACCTAGCAACAATTATCCTCCATTTATTCATTTATTTTGATAATGTCCCCTGGCTCTGCAAACCTCTAGGAAGTGAATATGAAGTAGACTGTTCAAAATATGTTTAACATCAATTGATCTGAGCTTTAAATGGTATCTGCTGCAGGATGTGCAATATGCAGATATCGACCACATGGAGCGTCAGCTGGACTTTGTTCTGGACCATAATTTTCAAGGACTGCCTGCCCTGGTTGACAAAATGAGAGCAGAGGGCATGAGATTCATCCCCATTCTGGTACTGCCATTATTTTGTAAATTACTGATTAGTGTCACATGAGCATATACACTGCTGTAGTTGGGTAGTTAGATGTATAAAGCATATATCTGTAAGAAAGGGAAAAAAAATCAAATTACTGAAAATCACTAGCCAGTCTTCACTACAGTTTACAGAAGATGTGTGCATTTAATTTCAGGATCCTGCCATCTCAGGCAATGAGACAAATTACTACCCTGCCTTTGAGAGAGGAATAGCAGCAGATATCTTCATCAAATGGCCCAAAGAACTCAGTGATGAAATCGTATGGGGCAAGGTAAGAGGGAATGGATGGACAAACATAGTCAACCAACACCCAAGCATGTATTAATGAGGAGACGATGAAACCAAGAAAGAACATCATGGTTTTTACATGGTTTGTGCTATGTGTTTTGTAACCTTTTTCTACAGGTCTGGCCTGATTATCCCAATGTCACAGTAGATGACTCACCAGACTGGGATACCGCAGTAGAGGTAGAATAATTTCTACTTTAACCTCGCTAACATGCAGCTCAACGTTCTGGAACATTTGTTTAAACATTACAAATGCAGATATACAAAAATCTTCAAGTTTTTAGCATTTTATTTCCTGATCATTTGAATGTCCCATCTCTAGCTCTACAGGTCTTACGCTGCATTCCCAGACTTCTTCCGCAGTGAAACAGCAGCATGGTGGCATCAAGAAATCAAGGATTACTATGAGAAAACCGTCAAGTTTGATGGCCTTTGGATTGTGAGTGTCCTGAAGCAGAAAATTCTAATAAACTGACATAATTTGCATTCCCCTCTCATTCTACCTGATTTTTTTTTCACTTTCATCACCTTCACTCTGTCTTGATCTGAAGGACATGAATGAGCCCGCCAGTTTTGTCCATGGCACAGTTGGAGGGAATTGTCTTGGTAATCCACTTCTAGAGAATCCTCCATACATGCCACGTAAGACACACACACAGTTTTTGTTTGTCTCCTTGTGTTATTAGTAGATCATTCATCTCTAATATTGGTATGCATTTAACGGTGTGTTTGTGCACCCTGAAGCCCTGGAGTCTTCACATATGGGCCTAAACCACAAGACTCTGTGCATGAACAGCGAGCAGATACTCAGTGATGGAAGGAGAGTCAAACACTACGACGTCCACAACCTTTACGGCTGGTCCCACGCCAAGCCCACATATGAGTAAGTGAATATTCTTATACGTGTGTGTGTCTGTCTGTGTGTGTCTTTGTTTCTTCATATGTGAGCTATTGTGCAGTTATGCTGACTTTTGTGCGGTTGTGCTTTTGGGTGTAAAAGGTGATATGAGGGCAGATACTTTTTGTTATTGCAGTATTTTACATGCATATATATATATATATGCGGATGCTTGGCATTGAGCTCATTTGCTTTAGTTTAGGAAAGTTCTTTATTTTGTCGGAATGATTTCTGATGGGATCTTATAATAACAGCAATGAATGAACGAAGAAAACATGTTATGCTAGCTGTTGTGTTATGTAAATGTATGTTACTTCTATGTGTAATGTCTGAGTGCCTTTTCTGTGCAGCACCCTGTTGGAGGTGACGGGTAAAAGAGGCATAGTGGTGAGCAGGTCCACTTACCCCTCCAGTGGAAAATGGGTTGGACATTGGCTGGGAGACAACAACAGCAGCTGGGACCAACTATTCAAATCCATTATTGGTACATGTTGATTCATCGTTATTATACTCTGTCCGCATGAAATATCCCACATGTTTGTAATCTGTTCAACAGAGAAAAGAGAAATGAATCTTTGACTTCTCATTTTCTTTTTTGTGCTACAGGTATGCTGGAGTTCAGTCTGTTTGGTATCTCTTACGTAAGTACCATCTCATCCTTGTTTTGACATGACATAATCTTATTGATGTGACCTTGTCCTCTCTAAATAGATCACATCGGCTTGAGTGATGTTATTTTGTTTGCTTGACCCTCTGATCAAAGGACATCTTGAAATACAATATGAAGCCTGTCATTACAAGCCTCACCCCAACTGAGAGGCCTTGTGCGAGTGCGTGATGACATATAAAATGTGTTACTAATTGTGTAGTTCCAAATGACAGTTAGATTTCTACATTGCTCTCCTGGAAATGAAACAGGGATATTGTCTTTACTTGTTTGCCCCTTTGTCTTTGTGATTATTTCTGTTTCTTACTCTCCTGCACATATCGTCCTTCTGCCATTTCTCATCTTCTTTGTGAGTCTAATAATAATTAAAATCTGACACCTTATTGATCCTTATATAGAAGGTCAATTGCATGCCCCTAGCCTAGCCACAGGGTCAAAAACAACATGCACAAGGACACCTCAGTAACATGATGCTTGCAGCACAAGTAAAGTGACCCGAGCTGCTATAGTTGCTCCCTGATGTCCCTGATTCCTCTTTCTGTACATCTCTGTCTATTCACACACATACATACTTATTCTCTTTGTCAATGGCTCTTTTTCAGACCGGGGCAGACATCTGTGGGTACTTCAATCCATCTAATTATGAAATGTGTCTTCGCTGGATGCAGCTCGGTGCCTTCTATCCATACTCACGCAACCACAATGGAAACAACTTGGTAATGGGAGTAACCATGATTTTTTCCAAGCTCTGTTATTTCTGGTGCCTAAACTTAACCAAGTAGTTTAGTTTGCGTAAACAAAAGGAAGCTACAACTAAAAAAGGCGGAAATTAGCAGCTGAAAACAACATAAAACAGCAACAATAGCAGATGAAAACAATACAAAGAAACAATAATCCAGCACAGCACTCCAGTTTGAAGTTGAAAGTATTGTGTTTGTGGTCTTCCTAATTTGGACTTTGTTGCCTGCTTTATGCTCAAAAGAAAGAAAATGTCAAGTTACCTGACATGAATGCAAGACAATAGAAAAATTGTCAGAAAAAAATGTCATTCTACAGTTTTCCAATTTTTATTGTGAAAATGTATTTTTGCACTGTGGGTCAACAAACAGCAGCAATTTCACATTTTTGGTGCCAGAATGTTTCATAAAATGGCATTACTTGGACCAATATAATATTTAAATTCCTCAAACCACAGGATAGTCCCATTAGACCAGTCACTAAACTTAGTAACTTCAGTTACTAACCAACATGGCATCAGTCCACAGGATTTATGACAGCTGAGACAGTATAACCTCAAAAGTAAGGTAGCCTATCACTTCACAAAAGTGATTTTAATCCAGTACATCTGAAAAAAGTGTGTTGCAGTGTTTTAATTATTGTCCTTCAGCTCAAGTACATCCAGTGAACATGTTTTGCTCATTTAGACATCAACTACTGAGGCTACAACTCCGCAAAAGGAGCTTATTGCTTTCAAAAGGTATAAGAGCTGAGTCCCATGGCCTGAAATGACACAGACAGAGTTCTCGTGCTCACTGCATCTCAAATTTACTTCAGCAAGCATGTGCTCAGAAAATATGATGTTCAAGTTGTAAAACTTTTGTTCCCCTCCTACCAACTTCTATTGTTTGCACAAAAAAAAAACAACGTAAAATCAGTTTCTTTGTTTCCTTTCCCACCTCTCTCTTAATCTGTGTCTGGCATACATACACACCCACACAAGCACACAAAAAGATAGACCTGTTTGGTGGTGTAATGTCGGTGGCATTCTGTCTAGTGGTGACCTTTAAGAGCATTGGAACACATCTGAGAAATCCAATAACGCTCGATCCCACGAGGCGAAATTTCTCTGCACTGGAGTCTGCAGTACTAGACAGGACACACTTGTGTGTGTGTGTGTGTGTGTGTGTGCGTATGTAGGTGTGTTTGTGCGCGTGTCGGTGCATGTGCTTTTTATCAACATGGAGTGGGGATATAATTGAATTCTCAAGGTGATCTGGGCACCACTGCACACCAGCTAACTTCACACACACACACGCTCCATGATTCCAATCATTTAATAATGGCTGGCAAATGGGTGTTTAAACATGGGTAAAACTGACAGAAAAAGTACACACACGGCAGGAGACAGTTTGAGAGGAAGAGGTAAAGTCAGAAAGACGAAAAGTAAGAGGGAAAGAGAGAGAGCCGTTGAGAAAATAGTGCAGGTAATTATACCAAATATGAACAGAATCATTGAGCAACAAAATACTGACAAGCAAACATAGATAAAGGAATCGGGACATGAAGAGAAGTTCCTATAGGCTGTGAGACCGAAAAACAAAAAGAAAAATAATATGAGGGGTAAAACTGGTGGGAAATCAAACAAGATGGCAATTTAGCAAGTTAAATAGTGGTGATACAAGGTAGTAATAAGGATGTGAGAGACAGGACAAGGCTGAATAAACAATTTACTGATTCTGAAACAATCAAGATAGAAAAGTAATGTGTGGCAGGATGGGGGCCGGTGAGAAGATAACAAAATACACAAACCACCACTGAGAGATGGGAGCAAAGAAAACCAAGGTCATCTATTTATGTAGTCTGTACTGTAAAAACTGTATTTTTTTTACCAGTCAGTCATACAAAATCCCTAATCATCCGACAGTTAGTGACTGCAACCTCCAGTCTGCTTAATAAGGCATTTGACAACAAAATATTAACACCACAAACCAGACTGGAGGTGACACAAGGTCAGAGACAGTGGAGAGAGAAAAAAAGAGGAGAGTTTTTGCAGAGTCATAGAGCTCTGTCACACCGAGTGTCTCTTTGCCCTCAGACAACTTTCGGTGTTGACCTCGAGATAATTTCCAAGCAATATACTGCAGTGTCCACAGTCATATCAGAGCAAATTAATTAAACAGGATATAGCCACATCGAGCCTGGTTTTAGAAGTGCAGTCATATTGGAGTCACATATGTTGTTATTCACCCAAAGGGACGTATTATTGTTCATTGAAATATATTTTCTTTTATTGATGCAAGCTCTGCAATGCAAAACCAAAGCTCAAAGGTTTATTAGATGGGGTGAGGGAGACGATTCCAGACAGATAAATGAAGAGAAGTAGAGGATACAAAAAATGAGAAAGGCTGACACAATCAAATAACTTTTTTTTTCTGGAACCTGCGTGTGTAAATATGTGCGTACGTAAAAATCTGTCTACAATCAGTGTGTATCACAAGGCTTTTTGCCACTATAAATGGACCATATATTACATAAATCATAAGATGGATTCTCTGCCTCCTTCTTACTCTTGTCGTATCTCTTCATCAATCCCTCATCTGGTTTGATACAGATAAAGTGTACCTGGAGGGCCTAACAGACAGTGGTATAACTATCAAGTCATCCAAGATTTGTGTGACTGAACGTTAAAAAGTACAATTGTAATTACGATTAATTAGCACATTGGGAATTTTTTATCTGGTCTGTACACCAAACCCCAAATTTATTCCAGTTCACATCCCATGCATAACTGGTCAGACTGCAGAACTCAGTTTAGTAGTTAGTTGAATTATCAGCTAATCAATAGATTATTCAGATTAACTGATAAATCATTTAGTCCGCAGAACACCAGAAACTGTTCAAAATGCTCCATATGTCTTTAAAATACCTGCTTTGTCCAAGTAACAGCTTAAGACTTAAATATATTTTTTGAAAAATTATACAACTGAGAAAAACAGCAAAAACAGCCATTAAAAAAGTTGAAAGCAAAGACGTTTCCCTTGCGGTTGGAGACAAAAAGAAACAGCACAAAATAAATGCATTTGAGGGCATGATATTGATATCTTAAGTTATCTCTGAGATGTACTGTATGTCAGTGAATAACAAAAATACATTTGGAAATCCAAAATATAACACAATGCATCCTCAGTTCCCGAAATATTCCCATGATGACCTAGCTGTTGACAACCTAAGACATTATCGCTTTTGTCAACTGTCTGACCAGACCTGTTTGCTTCTTAAGTGCAGTAGTAGCCAATGCTTCATTGTCATTGTAGTTTAGACACCACCAAAGGGGGAAAGCAGCAATAATGTTTGATCCAGGATCAGTTACCATCCGGCATTGTTCAGAAGACCTGTCACAAATCCCAGCAAAGACATGAACTGTTGGTAAAACACCATACATATTTTGGTAACTCTTTAGTTTGATGTGACCTAATGGTTAGGTCATTAGTGGATATTTCCATATTTATATCAGAATTTAATTCCATTTAAATTCTACATCTGAGAGTAGAAATTCCAAGTATTTGGAGTTGTGACATTTTTCTGAAGACGGTGGATGAGTCAGACACAACCACAGAGAGCTCAGAAATTACTGTGCTGGGTGCACCAAACCTGTTCATCAGGACAGCCAAAATCCACACAGTTCAATAGTGCATCTGTGGTCACACTGAATGTAGCCAGTGAAATATTTCTCAAAGTGTTTCCATTATACGCAATGTCCCTTTTAATTGATAACTGACAACAAATTCAAAAGACAAATTCCAACACTTCAGTCTGTCTTTCTTCCCACTTCCACAATTTACACTAATAACACAAACAAACCCAACTGGACCCTGAAACTTTACGCAACAAAGCTGCCCAAATATGGCCCTAAAACCCAAAGATTTGTCTGAACTTTACACTGGGTTGTCAAACCTCGCAATATCTGCACAGTATTAACTCTGCACATCCTCTTTCTAAATATTAAAGCATTACAGGCTCATATCCATCTGGTCGGAATCATTTCATCAGTCCCTGTCTGTCATGTTCATTCTCGCTTATAACTTAGTATGACAATTGCTTCCCAGTGAACACATCTGATTGTATGGCATGAGGGGGCAAAAGGAAGGTTACTGGAAAAAGGAGGCAGGTAGAACTTGTGGGTTTCCAGATAATTACAATCTTGTAAATTTCCTTGGAAAATTAAATGATAATCTGGTAAACTCTTTAGGTCAGAAGATAATGGACATGTTCAGTATTCAATCATGTGCTGTTAGGCCTGTACTTAGTAACCACTGTGCTACAGTTAATAACTATTATCAAATATGACCCAGCTAAACTGCAGCTGGGAAGTAAATGTCTGCCATTTTATTGCTCTGTGTGAAGATTTTGTTCATTATATCGTATGACTTTTTGTAAAAATATATTTCTTAAGCCGAAAAGACAGAAGGCTCATATGCGCAGATTCATGCTTAACTACGCAACACACTGAGCTACTGCATACATAGTCGTTCGCAAATGCAGTGCACACCAAGACACACACACACACGTTTGTACTTCTATCTTAGTGAGGACATCCATAGGCGTAATGCATTTCCTAGAGCCTTACCCTAACCTTAACCATCACAACTGATTGCCTAAACTTAATCCTTACCCTAACCAAACCTCAATTCATACCTGTTCTCTAAAAACAAGTCTTCACCCTCAAACATGACTGTTTCAAAGTGAGGACCGGCCAAAATGTCCTCACTTTGTAAAAATGTCCTCACTTTGATAGTTAAATGCAGAAAATGGTACTCGCCATGTAGCAAGTACAAGAACACACACACACACACACACACACACACACACACACACACACACACACACACACACACACACACACACACACACACACACACACACACACACACACACACACACACACACACACACACACACACACACACACACTTCAGGTGAAAATCTTCATGATCCTGTGTGTGTGGGTGGGTGTATGTATGCGTGCGGTGCCTAGACTGATTATTGTCCTCACTACAGTTCCTGAAAATGAGCTAACACTTTTAGATTGGCCCACATTTACAAAAAAAAAAAAAAAAAGATGACAGAACACTATGCCCTCCTTGTCTCTAAAGGAGGCGTTACACTTGTTGCCAATTAACATGAGGTAAATGTCAGTACAGTGTGTGACAGTAATTTAGCAGTTTAAGTCCACAGGTTAATGTATTTCTTTCATAGTACAAACTATCAAGTCTCTCTTCGTGTCTGGTTTTTGAAGCTATTCATACTGAACATGTTAAATCTAAATATTGAATCAACAGTGTGATCACTATGACAAGAAAAATGCCTTTGTGTATAACTCATTAATACTCCACTGACAGCTTTTTTTCTGCAGAGTCTGCTTCTCTGTGTGTATTTGCACTTGTAACTGAGAGAAATAGCCAGCAGTTTTGAAATGTGTATGTACCGAAAGAGCAAATCTTTTTACTCCGCTGAGTGCCTGTCTCTAGATACATATTAATAATCTCAGTCAGTGGATGTTTTATTTTGACTTTTTGCATTTAGCATTCCCTCAAAAAAAAGTGGTTCACCTTGATGTCAAACAGATAAACTGAATGATTCAGGGAATACCACTAAAAAAGGTTTTGAAAAATTTAGTCTTCATCACCAAGAGTGCACTGCTAATTGGCAGGTTGGTGAAGCTTTCGACTTCTTTGCATGCAGAAGCATTGTGCAGGGTGCTCCAGTGAAAGTTAGAGTTTGCACTTTTGTCTGATTAAAACCAAAACCCAAAAGGAAGGTGTAAGGAATGGAATAAATGGCATGTTTATCTGCCCGACCCTAAGATGCAATTATTGGAATTTTTTTGTAACTACATTACACTACTTGGTGGCAATGGGTGATTTATGTTTATCCACGTGGGGGACAAATTAACACACACAGACAAACATGTGCAGTTCATGGTAGATGCATTTTGGTCATTTTGACAACAGGAGGGATGACACCGCCCTCATTCCCTCATTTGTGTTTTTAAAAAGCCTATTACTAGCATGTCCAACCATTGTTGCACAAGATAGTGTTGCATTTCTCGAACATAGTCTTCTTTGTCTGTCATGATGGTAAAATGAAATTTAAAAATATCAGCCACACAAGGTTGTGTTGGAACAAAATATAAAATATCCATATTTGAATACAAATCTTAAATATGGATCAAATTAGTCCATTCACACTCATGACAGAGACGAACTGGCTTTACACCAGACTGCAAGAACAGTGCTGTTTCTGTAGTTGTATCATCTGCACGGATGATCACTGGTGGCCAGGGACATGCAGCTTCATCCTCAGTCAGCAGAGGAAATCTGAAAAAAAATCTGCTGGGTCAAAAATAGACATACAGAAATGACATTGTTTGGCCATTTCAACTCACCTAGGCAATTTTGGGAACCATCTACAAGCTTCTGGTTGTATCTTTGACCACTCCTCTTGACAGAACTGATATAGTAGAACCAGATTTGTTGCCTTTCTGACTCATACTTGTTTCTAAATCCTAGTCCACAGGTTCTTGACAGGATTTAAGTCAGACTGACGCACAAAAAGACTACTACTAGTACTACTACAAACAATTAATTTTTACCCATAAGTAACTAGTAGTTTTTTTTCATTCCTTCTGTTTTAGCGACAAGATCCTGTGGCTTGGAATGCCACTTTCGCTGAGATATCCCGGGACGTCCTGAATGTCCGCTACACCCTCCTGCCCTACCTGTACACCCTGCTGTATGAGGCACATGTTGATGGAAGCACCGTCGTCAGGCCACTCTTGCATGAGTAAGCACGGATGCACGACACTCACGGTTCTTATCCTTTCTGCTGTAGTCATGGCTCTCTATTTCATAAAGACACTTAATCACATAATTTAGTGCTTACCCGCATGGATCTTTTATCCTGATCACTGGCAAGATAACCTGATTTTATACCACATTGCTTCTCAGTGTGCAAAAAATCACATGTGGTAGTTTCTGGACTACAGATTAATTTAGGAGGAGCTTTTGTTGGAGTGCTTGGACAGATATTAAGCATCACTCTGTTGTGATGGCCAACTGTGTAATTATCAGTTGGTTAGATCATATCAGCACCAACGCCTATCAGATAAGCAAGGTAAGGTAGGCTAGTTTGACAAATTTGCTCATTGGAATAACTTGACAGGGTAAGAAAATTGCAAGTGTCTTCCCTGCCACAACGGCTGCCATGAAAAAGCCCTTGAGCAAGGCACTTCAATTCCAGTGAGACTGTATAGACGCCAATTGTAAGACGACTGTGGCTGCACTTGGCAGCTCCCAGATGTGAATGTGTGAAATTCTAAGGAAAAAAGACATATTTATTCATTTTAAGAGACTCTTATAAAGTCACAGATGGTATTAAAGGAGCTGGCAGGGTGAGTCTGGCAGGGTTATTTGGCTTGCATGCCATTGAATTCTGAATGAGTATTTGAAGAGTCATCTGGGCTGAGGACACATGAGAGAGAGTTAGTAATGTCTTTTTTTTTAGTCTGGCTTAATCACCTTCTTGCTGGTGTGTCACAGGTTTGTGGAAGACAGAAATACATGGGATGTACACCGACAATTCCTCTGGGGACCTGCCCTACTCATCACCCCTGTACTTGATCCGGTATGCATGTACACACACACTGTTTCGTTTTCTTTTCATTATTATTTTTCAGTAATAAGGATATCACAATTTTGACTTTTTGACCATTTCAAGAAGAATTGTGAGCTAGCTGCTCTACATTTATTTATCTTGCTTTTGGTGGGACTCATTTTTCACAAATTTTCTTACTGACAGGGACACACAACGGTGGAGGGCTACTTTCCTAAAGCACGCTGGTATGACTACTACACGGTAAGTCCCTGTCTGTGACAACAAGGGAATAATTAGAAAGACAAAGCTTTCATTGAACCCAAAAAATCCCCAAACTTTGCTAATGCATTGCAGAAATACTGCAGATGAAAACAAACCCTGAAAACACATCTGAGTGGTTGATTAGATGCACTTTATTCGTGTGCATCACATATTGGGGTGACGAAAAGCACTGCATTGAAAATGTGTTATGTCTGAAAAAAAGTCATAAATACAAATATGTAACAAAAATACAATACTAACAATATTATCAAGAAAAGTATTTAGCCACATCATTACGTTGCAGCCCAGCAAATGCAGAATGCACATAATGACAAAAACAAACTTGTTCTGTTCCTTCTAGCTAGGGGACTCCACGTCTGTTAGACAGCATTGTAATCCCCCTAAAAAAGTTACCCCCATTTAACATACAGGAGCATACAGGGGAGTACAAGCTGAAAGAGAAAGACTGAGGACAAAGTGGAAAATCTTGGAAGAAAGGAGATGGCAAATGATTCTGACATCTTCCAGATGCTATCTTTACAAATAGCACAAATTGTACTATGCTAACAGTGTTCCTACGGAGGACTTGTTGAAGAAAATGAATCAAAGTTAACTACCTGTAGGATTTCTAGCATTTTAATAGCAGGTACTTGTTGTTCCTTCCATCAGGCTGAACTCTACCATGCACGGGGTGAAAGTACTTTACTGTCTGCACCCCTTGACCATATTAACCTTCATATCAGAGGAGGATACATCTTACCCTGTCAGGCACCAGCGAGAAATACACAAGAGAGGTAGGTGCACACACACCTTATCGGACAAAGTTATTGGTCCTGTGTGAACTGTGTGTGTGTTTATTTTGTCTGTTTGTCGCTCAATGCCTGGAAGACAAGGTGGTGTATGGTATCACTGCTGTGTATGAATGCTTCAGATTTTTTTCTTCTTTTCTACAAAGAGAAAATCAAATAGATATTTATTTATTTATTTAACAGGGACGATACATACAACAAAATGTGAATGTATATAGGACGTCTAGCTTCCATCAAGGCAGATATATTGCCATTTAGGGCTAACATTAACCAAAATAAGGGCAATCTATATGATTGTCATCGCACGCTCAGGAAGTTAGCAGTGAGAATGAGAGAGACAATCAGGTGGTAACCTGTGTCCGAGCCACAGTGACATCAGGTGGATCCCCCCAGCAGGAATGTTAATTTATTTGTTCTCAGCAGCAGGTAAAAATAGACACTGCCCCTCAGCAATCTGATATAAGACTCTCTGTCCCTTTTGTTTCAGTCGGAAGAATCCTTTGGGACTGATCGTCGCCCTGAGTGAAACTGGAACTGCTGAAGGATCGTTCTTCTGGGATGATGGAGAAGGTATAGGTAAGTAAAAGATAACTCGTCACCTCACACAGACACACAGAATAGCAGGGTATGTCATGTTTTGGTCGTGTATTTCTGGAGTGACTGTTTACAAAAGTCATGAGTAAGTGCAGGCTCTTATTTAGATAGTACAAGAAACTTTACTTTTAATGTCACTCAAAGTTGAGGCCTGATTCTCTGCCTTCCTCTTGCAATACCATGATGCTGACATCTGTGATTTTCATTCATGATTCTGAGTTTCTCTACAACTATTGGATGCACTGCTATGAAGTCTAGAACAAAGATGAATTTCTCATCAACAATGAATGTATAAAATTCCATCCTAATTTGCCCATTGCTTCAGTTAATGACCACCTGTACAACTAACATCACATGTAGTGCTAGTGAGTGAATGCTAATTAAATGGGGCTAAACCTCAGCATGTTGGCATCATCATTATGAGCACAGAGAATCTACAGAATCACCACAGTTTCGATGTGAACGCCCAATATCAGTATCAACAATCCAGTACCTGACCACATGTGAAATACAATCACAATCTCTTTCTGTTTCTGAGTTGCGGCATTAAATAATG
The DNA here is from genome assembly GCF_021347895.1 of Acanthochromis polyacanthus. Lineage (NCBI taxonomy): Eukaryota > Metazoa > Chordata > Actinopteri > Pomacentridae > Acanthochromis > Acanthochromis polyacanthus. The sequence continues at coordinate 42,760,295 of NC_067115.1, forward strand.
GCAAGTGTTTTTCCAGAATGTTATTATGCCACAGTGAAGGTGATCCTAAGTCTTTTGGATAAAAAATGTCACACCTTCATTTATTTCTGGAAGACATTTGTGTAAAATTTTGTAAAATTAACTTATGAATTATTAAGTTATGGCTTTAAAAAGTGTTTTGTGAGGTCACAGTGATCTTCAACCACCAAATTCGAATCAGTTTACCCTTGAATCCAAGTCAACGATTGTGCCAAATTTAAGGAAATTCCTTCAATGCCTCGCTGAGATGTCAAATTCACAAGAATGAATGTACAGACGAATATATGGACGAACATACGGAAAACAAAAATGCATACTCCAGGCACTGCTGTCACCAGCATGGATCTATATTATAGCTGGGGGCTCAGACGAGAACGATCCGGACCAGTTACCACTAGCTGATACATTTCGATGGATGAAAGTAACCAAGTTGGTGTGGAAACAAACAAAAAAATAAAGAATAAGTTCTTTATATTTTGCGATTTACAAGACAAAATACCAGGGTTGGTGTATAAATGACATCTGACGGAAGTTGCATTGCCTTTTACCCCAGTACAGTACAATACACAAGTACAGTATGAGGAAGCATGTGGAATTATTTTCACTGAATATGGATTTCTTTATGGAGACACAGTCGACTGCAACACAGTCTTTCACCACTTTCTCATTCATTCTTAGACACACACACAAACACACACAGTCTCTGAAGTGCCTCTGTGAGGAGATGCACTCCTCTGTGAAAGAGATGTTTGTGTTGGGACAAAGGAGGAGAGAGAGAGATAGAAAGCGATTGAGGAATGCAGAGAAGGGGAGTGACAGAAACTATTACAGTAATTCCTCGTGTCGCTGCCTGGAGATATGCTCTCCATCACTCCACTTTTATCTCCTCCCTTGCTCCTCTCTTCTGCATCTCCCTGTCTGTCTGTCATGTGCTGTAGCTTCCCTACGTCTTTCTTGTTTGCTTTACCTCTCAGCATTGCACCTGCTTACCTGTATTATCTGCTTTCAGAATTTCTTTCTTTCTTTATTTTAGAATTCTGCGCGTTTTAGTTGAACTTCTGAGGGTTAGCTGTTCCCTCTCTTGTCAGTGAATCATCTGTGCGTTACTCATTCATCAGTTATTCCCACATTCATTCAACCTGTTCTGTATTCCAATTCATTCTTGAGCCTTTCACAGCTAAGCAGCAAAGCTAGTTTACTTATTTTACTGCCCTTTTCCGATTGTTTTCTCATGAAATCAACCACGAGGTAATTTGTAAATGGTCTACTAATAAGTCAGTTGCATGACTTACTCATACATGTTTAGATGTTGCATTATTTGTCAATCTTAGAAATATTAACTACATTTTTTTGTAAATCCGCTTATTTATTGACTTTCTCACTATCTTTCCGTCCCTGTCATTCATTCAGGTAGTCACACACCTTTGTCTTTCCCTTCATGTCTCTGCTCTGTATAATTTTGACTCTCCTTATTTTCTCTCCTCAGATACAGTGAAGAACAACCAATATCTTCTGACCTCCTTCAGTGCAACAGGGGTGAGTTCAAGAGCTAACTACATGCCACGTCTCTTTTTTTCTATATCGTCATTGTTATTATTATGCAGTAAGACCGACAGTTACATCTATGAGTTACTATTCAGCAGGGCTGTGGTAGGCGGATGTCAAAGGCTAACTGTCGGAAAAAATTAGCAAAGGATCTATCTATAATTCTGGGGTGCTGATTTGAATGTAACTTTTAACGCCTTCACTGATACAAAGTTCTCACTTTAGAAAAATGGTTTGACACCCCCATCAAAATAGTGACGGACAAGTGCAATTACGAGTTAAATCATTCAGTGTCAGCACCATTTCAGTCACCTGAAAGAAGGTTGCTTTTCATTAAATTTTAATCACAATTTCCAAAAATCTTAAACAATAGCCATTTATTTCTTTAATGCACCCAAAATAGTAAAGAGCATTTGCATACACAGATGGCACAGATTTTTATTGGTGTAACATTTTATTGTCTTGCTCTCCTTGTTGCTTTTGATGTACAATTTAACAGCACATGTCAGGTGACAATAAAATAAAAATGATTTTACAATTTTAAGAAGGAACACTAGGAGAAAAAATAAACAATGTAGGGCACTGCTGAGCCAATTTGTTTAGTTGAAAGATGCTACGAGTGAAAAACAGTCAAAAGAATCTCAGTTCCATGCCATCGCCAGGCCAGCAGCCCGAATGAAGCCGCAATGTGATTTTGATCAGGTGTGATTTTGATCTGGTTTTTTTGGGTGGGTGGGGTTTGTGCATGCAGCTGTCTGGCATTTTTTGTGGCTGAAAGCTAACATGCTCACACAGAGGTGACAAACACAGAGTTCAAAATGCCAAATAAAGAGAATCCCTGTCACGTGTGCTACAGTGAGAAGACTTTCAAAAAATAATGTAAAAAAAAAAGCTTTTAATTATCAATTAATTTCATACAATGGCAGACATGCAGCAACACTAATAGTATTCAAATCATTATATAGTGCGAATACTATAAACTTTAAACCTAAACTACAACAACTGGCAGGGAGGTTGTCGCATGGAGTTCTGTGGATTTAGGCTGTCTCATTTGCTTTTGTCTTTTCATGTAATCCCAGACTAACGTGTGTGATGTTGAAATCACAGATGGTGTGGTCTGTGGGGATCATACCATCTGTTGCAGAACTCCTTGTCACTGAAGATTGATCTAGTCCTAGACTGGCTACATGCTTAGGGTCACCGTCATCCTGCAGAGGCACTTTGGGACCAATCAGAGAATTCCTTGATGGATGCGAGTCAAAACATCTAAAGTGCCTCAAACACTTGCACTGTACTCGATACTGACTTCTCTCTTTCATCTAGTGCATACCTAGGTGTGTGACAGCATACAACTCCCAGTGGGAATAAAGTACACTCTCTGGTGGTCCATTAGTAATAATTCACTGTACGCATGCATTAGAAAGGCTTTGCTGGTTAAATGTTAAAATTCTGATTTAATGGCAAAAAATTATATTTTTACAAAGCAGGCATTTCAGCAAGCGACAGAAAACCATCAAATAAGTAATTTGATATCATTCCTATTTCCACAGAAGCTTCCATTAATTTTGAAATTTTAAAGGCAAGTACAACACTACTGTTTCAGCAAGAACAATCATTAATGCATTGTTCTTGTATTCCCGACTGCTTTTTCCCAATTTAGCTAAATATAATTATGTAATACAGCATTTTTTTTGTTAGAGCAATAAAAAGTTCTGCACCTCTGCAGAAACAGCACAACCACTAGAAGTGAAAATAAATCACAGATGTCATTTGGCACAGCTGACTTGACTATTTGTTTTACCAAAAAATGATTCTTGGTTTCATCTGAGCCACTCAAGGCTTTTAAGTTGTGCCATGGAGAGTGTTTTTTTTTGTTGTTGGGTTTTATGCAGGTTGTTTTTGGTCATTTTTCAGACCAGACACATGGAATAAAGTGATTTTATTTAAACATTATGATTTTAAGCTCATTTTGGGCTGTTCTCCCTTACAGAAAGGTACATCAAACATGGTGCATTCATTAGAAAGTTAAAAATATGACCGTTTTTAAAGATTCTTTCAAGAATAAATGGCGTCATTTTTGGCACAATCCTACAAAGAAAACATGCCTTTTAAACCTGCCAGCAGGTTTTAGAGTTCACAGGGTTAATAGATGCTAAAAGTGTACCGTGCAAACCGATCAATACATCAGTTCTAGCACTCTACGACCTTGGACACATTCCTCGTTTGACCGGTCAAGCTATAATACACATAAAACAACAAATATATAGTTGTACCTGTGTTTATACCGCTGCTGACACTGTGCATGCACAAAAATAGAGCCCTAAGAGTCCCTGCTGTGTGTTCACAAGACTTACGGCTGAGTTCAGGAAGAAACAAGTGTTTACCAGCCCACAGTTTGAGTCACACGTCAGAAAATCCCTAATCACTGGGACTAACCCAGCTCCATTTGCCTTTTTGCCAGGCAAAAGCCCACAGGCACACATTAATGAACACACATTAAATCGCAAACATAGACACATAAACATCCATATATGCACACATCGGCACGGTACACATACAGCTACCATAGCCAAACATCTGTGGCTGTCCTCTGCCTACCATCAGGCTCAATCCACAGCAATTTCACACAGTGATAAAACAGGCACAATGTCTGACAGCCAAAGAGGGAGAGAGAGAGAGAGAGGGGAAGAGAGTGTAAGTGTTTGTGGGTGTATGTGTGCACAGGCAGATGTGAGAAGATGAGGATAAGTTGGGCAATGAGGCCAGTGCTGCCTGGCAGATTAGCAGATCGTATGCCATTTTGGATGGCTATCTGAGCATAGAAAAGTGTGTGTGTGTTTATGTGTGTTCCTTCAGCTCTATCACACATTTTGGACGTTTAGAGTGAGGCCATTTTTACAAAGCGAGAACATTTTCATCCTCCTCAGTACATTGCTTAATGGAAAATCAGGGGCCTTCAACACATGTGCATACCAAGGCACATGTTTTTCATGATATGAGCACAGACTTAAAAATATTGACAATCAGAAAATCACTGTGGAATATTTGCCCAGTACAGTGATGAAGCACTGGATAAAAGGCTATAAAATGGGTGTGGAATCATGTGGCTCACTGCAGCACATTTTCAGCATACTGAACACAAGCACAAAGTTGACAGTTGGTGCACAAGTACTACTGCAATATAAATGAATAGGAAAAGTCATATTTTAGTAAATATTCATTCATACAAATCAAATGTGTGATCTCTCGTATTGTGTTTATTCTGTTTCTAATGACCCTGTGATGACTTTCTCTTTCAGAACACCTTGACCTGTAACATTGTCCACAATGGTCTGGCCCAGGCTGATCAGGTGACCCTCGGTGTGGTGAAGGTTTGGGGTGCAGGAAATGTTAAGATCACAGGAGCAACCCTAAAGGACGCAAGTGGAACAAGTTATCCACTTACCCTACAACACGACGTTACCAAGCAGGTCAGAAGAGTTTTGGAATGTTCATTATTCAGTCACTTTCTATAGTAATTTAGTCATTATATAATTAATGTAGTTGTCTTAATACTGTATGTATCTGAATGAAATAGAGGTACAGCTACAGGCAATACAACAAAATCTAAATCAAAACTGGTAGAAAAGTGGCATAGTCCTTCAAAGGTTTCAAACGGTTACATGTTCTTACTGTTCTCCACTGGTGTGCACAAGATTTACATGATGATACAGGTCACTGCAGAAGACTGATATTGTCAAACAAAAACAATGGTCAGTGACTGCAAAAGCTCTGAACATAAATTGCAAGTTTCTGCCAAATGGGGGTTATTTTTGTGCATACAGAAAAGATCAAAAACATTTGTCATTTATGTGTTCAATTTAATGTACCATAAAACAAACTACACCAAGTTGCAGCTTTAAAGCCACAAAATAAAAACAATATTAAAAAAAAAAAAAAAAAAGAGAAAACTTTACTTTTTCCAATTCACAGTGCATTGCGGTGGGAAATTCAATGTACACACAATTCAATAACAGCTGTTCTCCTCTTTTATTTATTTTTTACCCCAAAGCCTTATTGACTGATCTTTAGGAACACAAATAACAAAGGTGTCTGCTGGTAAAAATGAGAAATTTCGACAGCAATGGAACAATTTTAACTGTATGTTTACAAGCATACATATTCCGCTGCACACAAACTCAGCTAAATTTCTGCTTGAATAACTTCAAAATAACCATATTAATCACTGTGCAACATGGAAACAATCTTTTCAGTCAATTAATACCTCTTTTGTGTGTTTATATCAGAGCTCAGTGAGCTTTTTTTTTTTTTATCATTACTTGCACACATTCCATAAACACACCCTGGCTTTCGAGTTGATTGAGCATTTCCCCGCGAGTCAAACTGTCACTGAAACTAAAAAACCTCAGGTTCACAGCCCATCCCCTGCTGTGCCGCACTTTGTCGCTAATAGCTGTAATCAACTCTGCATTCCCCCTGACACTGTTCTGTAATGAACACAGAGCTGAAGACTTGACTCAGGACAGTGATTTTAAAGCTACTCTTGTGAAATGACTGTCATTTCGTATTGCTCTCTCCATCATCTGCTCCAGTGGCTGAGCAGACAGAAACCCGATGGAGAATCATGAGAACTTTTGTATGCAAAGCCAAGTCTTCTGCCTGTGTCCAATGCGCCTTGCAGTGCCACAGTTGCTCTCATTTTTAGTGGCCATGGTGAAAATTGAACAGTGGTGTATTCTCAGTTCTTTACATCAAAGGGATATACCACAGTGGTTGTTCATGAACCTCCTCTGTAGTTCTCTGTATTGAGACCAGAGGGTCACGGTCACCAAGGTTCAGCTGGAGCTAGAAGGGATTCAACGTTTTTACAACACTTCAGTTGTAGGATGTAGTAAAACATGGCTTGAGCTGGAGGATAGCTCTTCGAAAGCTTGATGACACACAAGAAATAAGTTTGCCAAAAGGCAAATACACAAATGGGAGCATGAAAGAAGAGATTAGGTCATGTAGGATCGAAGTGGAGGATGGGTGAAGAAAAAGGATTGACGAAGCCAAGTTTATGAGGATGTTACTTCTCCTCATTTGGCCTGTGATAAAATATTCCTGTCAAGGTTGTGTACTGTACTCAGTGCACTTATCAGGAGCATGAAAATGATAGCAGCAGCACCTCCATAAATAATCGTAGGTGAAAAAGCCCAGAAGCGTTAGATTTATACTGTTCTTGGAGAAGATGGACAGGGAGAAGCAAGACGAGAGGGCCAGAATTGCAGATGAAGAAAGTCAGGATGACAGAAGGATTTTGTGTGTGCGTTGGGGATGCATGGATGGCTTGAGAATAATGAAAAGACAGAAAGACAGTCCATCTTGAGGAAGGAGAGAAGGACGGACAGAGTGCAGCAGAGAGGCAGAATGCATCATGGAGAAAGGAAAAGAGGAGCAAAGGAGATAAACAGGAAGAATGAAAGATGGGCAGAGAGGAAAGAGAGAAAGGGAATGAGGGTGACAGTGTGTGCATGGTAATAAGCGGTGTTTCAGTGTGAGATGATCCATTCATCTTCTTAAGCATTGTCTGATAGAAGAACAACTTGAAAGAATCAGTAAGCAGCTGGTGTGGGGCCATTTAAATACAGTGAGGTGGGAGAGTTATTTCTGTCTGGTGCGGGACAAGATGTTTAATCCTGAAGACAAATTGGCCTGTTCTTACTGTCCTCTACAGTATCTCCTTACATGTATAAGAGTTGACTTACCAAAATTTGTTTGTATAACACGAGCAAAAGTGGAATATTGTCCCTCAAATCATGTACAGAACAGGAGGAATGCACTGTACATTTGTCACAGTTAGTGGACTTAACATAAACTGGGGCAAATCATCATCTACAGTTAAGTCATATGTTGTGTATGGTCAGGGAAAACTAAAGCCTTTTCAAAATAAAAAAGGTTGATTTTTCACCTATTATTCATTCTCATACAGCACTGTGGCCTGCAGGATGTACAGGCAAAGTTCAATGACCACAAGTGTTAAGTTGTCCCTTCTCTCTCTGTTTTTCTATAGGAGCTGATTATGGATGCAACTTCCAGGTCTTTTATAATAAATCAGCATTTTACCATCACATGGATAACCAGTGTCTAAATTTAATGCAACACTGCGTTTCACTGCTAAACAGCTAATGTGTCTGTAAATAATGGTGCCTTAATGAAGAAAACAAGATATGTTTAACATCTAATATTTATAATATAAATTATTAAGCATGAAACTTTACTGTGATGAGCTGAGCAATCTAATCCAAATGGTGTATTTGATTTTTTTGTAAATTGCAGTACCTTTATATTAAATGTAAAAGAAATTACATGTTCTGGATTTGTCTTTGAATCTCCTAATAAAGTGTGTTCTGCTGCAACAACAATGATGGCTGCTTTGATGTGTTACACATGACATTAAATCCACCTTCAAATGATGAGTAAAAATAGAACAACTATTATAAATAAAGTTGTTTCTCATACCCATACACATGTGTTAGTTTTTTTTGGACATAACTAGAATAAAACAATGTTAGTTTCAGCAGCTGTAACTGAAAGGAACATAAGTTTGTCATAAACTGGGTGTTTGAACCCAAGCAGCAGGCGTAGGCAGGAGGGTGAAATTAAATATGATTTAATTTAAAGAAACCAGAATAGTACATTAACAGAAACACTGAATGAGGGAAACCGGGGGGAAAGAACGGAGAGGAATAAGGTTTACTAAACCAAACTAAACTAAGGGCGGATGTACTCACAACTGGAGAAAACAAATAGTCAGGGAGGCGCAGAGGAAATCCAAAAGCTGAGTCCAAAAGGAAAAGTCCATTAGGGAAAAGCAGATGAGTCCAAAAACTGATGCAGTCCAAAGGTAGAATATTGCATGAGCAGAGTTGTGGCTAAGTGTAGCTGAGGCAATGATCCAGCAGAGACTGAGGGGAAGAAGGGAGCTTAAATAGTTGAGGGAAACAGGCGAGAGAGGTGAACTGATTAGCTGCAGCTGGTGCCAATGACAGCAATTAAGCAGCTGATTGCAGGCAGACGGAGTGAGCGACTTGGGAGAGAGACAGGAACTGAGGCAGAATCCTGACAAAGTTATGACTTGCCATTTGGATCCCACAGCTTTTGGGGTAAATGGCTCTAAGTACAATTTATTAAGTGAAGTAATTCTGACTTCATACGCATTTGTCTTCATATAAATATAAAGTACACACGTTAAAAAAAAAATTTCTTCTCCAGACGTGTAAATTCATTGAGTCACTTAATCTGCACATTGCTCTTTAAATCTAACCTATTTATGTGCACAAATCTCACTTTAGGTTTGAAAATATTGTTCCCAATTTGAGTTATTGCCAAATGATTCATTTAATAACAGGGAAAAAGATGTCGGACTAGCTTGAGTCCACGACACACGCAGAGTGAGTAATTTTATGAAATGGTCCTGGCCCTTATTTCACATCACAGAAGCATCAGCAGGCAACCAGCAGCTGTGCAAAATGAGTGAACAGGTGTTTATAATATAAGACTAATGAGCAGAGGAAGGAAATGTGCAAAATTAAGAAGTCTGCTTTTAATAAGAGGAAACACTTTGATTCATGAGATGTATGCTTAAAGAGCAACAATAAAGTGTGTTATCAACTGAAAGCTTTTAGTTACATTTTGTGTCATTTAGTAGTGTGTTCTGGGACGTGTTCGCTTCCACAGTGCATCTGTACATATATGGGTGTGTGGGCGTGCCGCATACTAATTATAGCTCTCACCTGCGGCAAGCTGTCTACCTGTGCTTTGTCTCATCCCATTACCTCCCCATATAAAGATACAGTCATCCATTATTCAGCCTGCAGTAAACGTAATGATATCAATTTAACTTTGGGCACCTTAAATTGATTTCCACTCTATTCACCACTCCACGGAAAGAAATGTTTAGAGGGGGTTTCTGCAGAATGGTGGATCTGCATCTGTGTTTTTAGTTTTTTTTTATCTGGTAGTGTCCAAAAAGTTAGATAGGAGATGATTAATTACAGTTCTTGTCTCCTGGTTAAATGTGATTTTGAAGAGAAAAGTTAGATCTGTTTGACTTCCACAACAAAGCCTCAATCATGGGTGCCAACAGGACTAATTGAGCTGGTGATGTGACAAGTCGTTCTCCCTGGATTTATACTGAAGTCATAATACTGGAGGAAACCGAAGAGCGACGTCTCTGAAACAGCAGGGCCTTTAATCTTTCTCTTCTACATTCCTGGTGGTTTCTGGTTTGATCAGTTGTTCTAAAAAATAATAATTTATCTTTAATCTTGCCAAAGAAAGACACTTCATAATGAATGGCCTCTGACATTACAATCATTTAATTTGTTGGTGTAAGTGTTTTACATGTTTCTTTTTCTGTCAAAAATATGTTAAAAAAAGCCTCAATTGACAGCACCAGGGGCTGGGTCTTTTTTCTTAGACATTAAGCAAAACTTATATCTGTTGGTGCTTTAAGGTGTTTTGCTTTATTTATTTATTTGTTCATTTTTAGAAACTTCATTAATGCATTTATGAGCAAATTCTATATTTCATAATATTCGTCCCATCTGTTTGAGTAGTCTGCAACCACAAATAAACATTACTAAAAATTTAGTAATGTTTTAGACAACAGCAGCAAAAATGGTCAAACGGACTTGGGGTAAACGAAAAGAAAAAGACAAAAAGTACACGCATGTTATGTGTAATATGTGCAACATTTTGGACGACTATTAAACGTTAAACTGTTACGTTGTCCAGATTGTGGACGATATACTAAACTATGAGATTATTGTCAAAATTTTGGATGAAATACTACACTATGAAGATTTTGTCACATTTTGGACGACATACTAAACTATGACATGTTTATCAATTTTTGAACGTCAGACTAAAGTATTACATTGTTGTCACATTTTGGACGACATACGAAACTATGATTTTTTTTCCATATTTTGGACAACATACTAAACTCTGACATTTTTGTCCATATTTTGGACGACATACTAATCGATGACGTTGTTGTCAATTTTTTGGATGATGTACTAACTATGACATTTGTATGATATTTTGGATGACATACTAAACTATGACGTTTCTGTGATATTTTGGACGACATGCAAAACTGACGTTTTTGTCACATTTTGGACAGCATGCTAAACTATGACTGTTTTTGTCATATTTTGGATGACAAACCAAACTATGATGTTTTTGTCATATTTTGGACGACATACTAAACTATAAGTTTTTTGTCACATTTTGGACGACATACTCAACTGTGATGTTTTTTTCCACATTTTGGATGACATACTACACTGATATTTTTGTCACATTTTGGACGACATACTAAACTATGTGGTTTTTGTCACATTTTGGACGACATGCTAAACTATGAGGTTTTTGTCACATTTTAGACGACATACTAAACCAGGTTAAACAGGCGGACCGGGACAATTCCCGGTGGGCCGGTCTGATGTTTGGGCCACGAGGTCTGGTGTTCAGTCATGGCTCTGGGTTGATCATTATGCTTCTGCCGCTGTTCCTGGGACGCCTCCACTTGGAGCTCTTTTTTTTTTTTTGCAGACGCACTGTGATGTAACACGTCCATGCACATGGTCAGAGGTGTTTGAAAGATGGAAAACAGGAAGAGCAAGGGTGGTGCGGAGAAGACAAGAGTTAAAAACAGGAAAGCTCTGGAAACAGACACAGCCGAATGTGCAGAAATTGGAAACTTTTTCACTAAAGCTCGTGGTTTGAAACAAACCAAACCACGAACAAATGAGGATGAGGAAACGGATATGGACTTTGTTGAACTTTGCAAACCACTGTTCAAGTTAATTATCAAATCAATTAATTGAATGTCATTGTGGCGTAAAACATAGCGTTATACAATTTAAATAATAGTATGATGCGACCACATAACTGGGAAACTTTGCCCTGTAGCCCCTCAGAGTCAGAAGAAAGATCCAGAACCAAGCAGCAGCCAAGAGCCACAAATCCAGAGTGGAAGGTAGGATTGTTCATTGAGTGAATATTATTAGAATGAATCTAATGAAGAGTCTGGTGTAGACCTGCTCTATATGAGAAGATGATTCAGCTCTACATTAATGAAACTGACCTGACGGCTTTGTAAAAAGGGGAGATTTGTGCTGAGAATTTTGACCATTTTAAAAATGTGATTTAGTGTCAGAGGCAGAGCCAGTAGTGATGAGGGGATTACTGCTGTCAGTATGAAGGGAACAGGTGAGCTGTTGGAACAGAGCGAACAAGCAAGCATTAGTTCCAGTACTTTCTATGCCCAAACGATAGCAGTGACCCATTTTATTTTTTACCATTAAAAGATAGTAAATACACAAAGCCCACAATTGAAAGGGAATAGAATGAGATAAAAACATTTACTTTCATTACTGATGTTGTCCAGTTTTAATAAATTTCATGCTACTTCTATGAAATGATTAAAGTGAATAAATTGTGGTATTTCTGTGATATGTGTTTGATTTCTGTCTTTTCTCCTGTCATCCAGATGTTCAGAGGGAGCTGATGCCACATCTGGTCCAGCTGATGAAAGGTCTTGAAGTTCTCTGACTGGCCTCGACTGAAGATGGTCCTCTCACTGGATTTAAGGTTCAGATGCTCAGGAACAAACTCCACCAATGAGCCAACAGGGAAGATTAAGGTTTATTAAATGTTGCTATGAAGCATGAAGACTAAACTCTCCACAAGGATCCAAAATAAGTTGGACTTCTACATGAGAGCTTTAGTTATTCTTCATCTACTTCCTGAAAAGTTTGCTCAATAAAAAAGACAAAAATTAATATTTTCAGCTGAACTAAAGACAGATTTTATGGTTTTTCTGCTCACATGTTGTGTTGTTGTAAACTTAGTCTTTCAACCCCATGGAAACCAGCGTTTGTCCTGTTTTTGTGTCGCTCCTCGGTGACCCTAAACAGCCAGTCATAATGTTTTTTGAGCAACACACCATACTATGACATTTTTACAGTGAAGGTTCTACTATGGAACCAGTTTGACATGTTCAGGTGTTCTATGTGTGAAAACTCAGAGATTTCAGGGATCAGAAGGTGGTTTTCAATTTTCTTTGTTAACTTTCTGCTTCAACTTTAAACTAAATTTCCTTCACTAAGCCAGCCCTCTGGACTTCCAGTAAGCTGTGTTCCTATTGGCTGTCCAGGTGGCTGCTTGGTGTTATCAGGAACACCTGAGCAGCTCAGTCTCTTCCTGCTTTACTTGCAGACTGAGCCCTCGCGGACTTCAGTCATATGTAATGTGACGTCTTTACCGTCATCACGTAAAGTCTGCAAGAGCGGGAGTCTACAGCATTATAAACGGAGCTAATAGACAGACTTGGAGTCCATTTCAGTCATTTCCGTGACACTGTTTGAAAAACTATCATGTATACGCTATAATATTAATTAATTTTGGTATTACTTACATGGGAGGACTTGCTTTCGTCCTTTTTCCGCCATTATTTTTCTCAGCTCAGGATTTCGGCTTCAGACTGCACAGCTTTTATAGGCCAGACGCAATAAAAAAATCGGAAAATTTAAACGTCACGTCCGTATTGCAATGAATTGTGGGTAATCAAACTGGTGAAGTCTGCAGAAGTCTGCACCCCAAGCAGACTCTCTGGAAGTCTGCAGAAAGTCCGCTTGAGGCCCCTTGTGGACTGGATGAATTGTGGATTTGGACAGCTCTCAGCACTCCCGGACTTCCCGTGAATGCGCCTGCAAAGTCCGCGAGTTCGCAAGTGCGGTGTGTCGATCCTCAGGGCCAGTAACCCCCTAATTAACTTATTCAGCTATCAGGGAATCACCGGACCAGCTCTCCATCCTACGGGTCCGGTTCTACTGCCCCCTGAGATCTAGCTCAGAGGGATGCTGCAGAACTGTTAAGCTGGTAAGACGAGGAAAATTCGCCTAGCTGTCTCACTGCCTTCATCCAGACGCCTATCCCTGCTTCCTCTGATAATTAATTTAACCGAGTAGCCACTTCGGTATAGTTAAACTTAATCACCAGTCACGCCTGTTAACGGCAGCTTTTCCTCTGGATCTTGCACTTGGTAAATTGCTAGGTTTAATTCAGAGGTTATGGACATGTAGACAACCTCTAGGATATGTTTTATACCGGGCCAATCTGGCCCCTATAATTAGGTAGCCCTTTAGAACCTTTGCTATTGTCATGCATGCTGTAATCTGACTTTCTACATCCAGAGCTAGATGTATAAGTATTCATTCGGGGATAAAATCGAATAGGAATAAAAATAAAAATAAAGAATAGCACTTGCAATTTGTTGTCTTTAATTGCAGAATAATGCTTTATTAAAATATATTTAGCAGGGCAAAAGCATAGCCAATAAATCATCAGACAAATAATCAAACATTAGATAATATTCAACTCACTTAGCCTAACTCCCGACTGGTCTTATGCTTTCCTAAAGGGGAGTGTGAGTTACCTAATGTAACCTGTAATTTGGAGGGAGTAGAGCAGCACGGTGTGGCCACACCCGGCTGCTCACCTGAGCCCGCAAAGGAACCCAGGGGGAAGCTGGAGAGAGCGTTAATCCAGATTTCAGGTCTGCCTGTATCCAATTTTGTGGTTTGGGCCAGAAAAAAAACTTTGTTAATCCATTCAGGTGTTATTCCTCTGGAAATAATAGATTGTAGTAATACTCCATCAGTCAATGTCAAATGCAGATCACAGTCTTGTAATCCTTAACAATGAAGAGGGGGCAGTTCCTTTAATCCATTATTCCATCAGAACAGTCATTCCTTCTGCAGACCAAGTTATTCCACTCATCCAAAGTTACGTGGTAATCATCCCTTGTGCTCAGACTGATGTCTGGATTGCATCCAGGCAGATACCTGCAACAATCTCCCACGAAATCCTTCCAATAGGTACAATTTATACATCACAGCTCTCTTAATTTTGCATACGTGTTGACAGCATACCTCAACCTACGTAAACAAATTACAGCCACGTCCACCCTCCTCCGCACATGTGCACTTCCCCATTTCTGACCTAGTGGCCTTAGCGCGCCCCAGACTTCAACTTTCTATTAATACTTGTTCTGTTCCTTTCTTCACCCAGGCCTCCGGTCAGGAAGTGGAAGAAGCGTATGTCAGCACCTAAAAGATGCTGACATATGCACCACACATTTCAGCACAGTGCACACAGACTTACGAAACACTCCCCCACCCTATTTACAGAGCTAATGACCCTCTAAGGGCATAATCTAACACTAACCTATCTTAGCTCTTTTGAATTACTCACTAGTATAGTAATCCACTATCTACCCAGGGTGATCAAACTCTTCTGTAAACATCTTTATTTCACAGTAATCCACACCTTGAAAGCATTGTCATTTATCTAGTAGCAGCAAACCCTATTCAACTTTTGACCTGTCCTGTAACCAGGCGTAAACTAACCGTGACGTCACCCGTTGGTTTCAACGCCGAGAAAATGAAGCCTGGATTTTGCTACTTCCTGGTCGCCGTTTTGGATTTTTTGGAGCCAGTGACGTAAAAAGCGTCATCAAACAGGCTGGACCGGAGAGCAACTAGGGGCAGGATTGGCTGAGGACTCTCTTATCCCGCCCACATTTTACCGCAGAGGCTTCTGTTGCTGTCTATCAAGTATAGCCACGCCCCCTGGCTCCGCCAACTTTAACAATTTATGTAAAATTCAGTATAGATTTATTTTAAGATCGGCCACCTGACCTCTCATTTTGACCACGAAAACTAACGGGGAAAAAATCCTGAGCTGTAGAACATCAGTCTATCAAATTTTATTTTTTCCAAAAATGAATTGGGGTCTATGGAGAAAAAGCTTTTTGGAGCCAACCCTAGCGGACGGCGTGATATTGCAAATTTTTTACACTTCCGGGTTGGCTTCAATTCTGGAGCCAGATGCTACGTCCACTATATATACAGTCTATGCCTGTAACCAAAGGCCCTCACTACTCCCCGTGAGGTGCTGCCCTCAAGTGGTTACTTCCTAGAACACAGTTATTCCTCTCTTGCTGAACCCTATCAGACCAGTATTCATTATTCAACATCAAAAAATATAAAAAAAAGGATATATGGATATATTCAAAGAAACAACTAACTTATAAAAATGTATAAAGAATAAAAGAAGATAAAAAGACATTCTTCAAAAATAATCAAACCATCACCTTTTACAGTGAGACACACTTCTGATTTTTACACTGTTTCAAAATTAAAGAAAATAAAAAGACATTCTTTCCAAAATAATCAACTCATCATTCTTCTGAATAAGGCACTCTTTTGATTTCTACACTGTTTCAACATTAAAAAATGTAAAAATATAATAATGTAAGCATTCGGTTAATTCACACACATTCATTTGGTTATAGCGTACTGCATTATAAATCACAGGTTATAATATCATACCGCGCTCTCTCATTCTGCCGCCGCTCCTTCATAATTCCATCCTTATGGCTGACTAGGGATCCCATATCCATGACCAGGAATATTGACAGGTGAAGTCCAGAGATTTGGATTCAGCCTTCGTCTCCAGTCAAACATTTCCTCTGCTTCTCTTCACTGAACCGGGTTTGGTTTTGTTGCTTTAGTTTGTTCTTTAGAGACTGGCTTGCAGTTGTTTCTTAATCTTGGCTGTTGTGAGTCTTTGGTTGTCTTTTGGTTGTTTGTGAACCAGCGTTGGTTGTCCAGAAGGTAAGAGTTCCTGTCCTGATTGTCTGTTTTAAGAGCTTCTCTAGTAGGCTGCAGGAGACTTTAGCGTTTGGGTTGTGCTAGTTTGGTTTTTGTACGGTTTCATTTGGACGACTATCTTGAAGCCCCTCCGTGAGGTTTTCTGTAACAGTTTTACAAAGCAACCTGCAGCAGAAGAGACTTTGAGAGTTTTTAGGAAGTTCTGGAGACCAGACTTTAGAGCAGCAGAAACATTTGTCAGTAGTTTGATCAGGAGAAGGTGAGCTTCACAGTAGAAATGAGAAGGAAAACTTCTGGTCCTGTACCAAGAGTTTGAGCAGGTTGTGAAGAGTCTGTAATTCTTTGGTCTGAAAGCACCAGAAGAGTCGACTCATTAAAGGAGAAAACGGGAGATATTGTTGGTTCTTCTGCAGTTTCCTTAGACTGAATATCAAGTTTCTATTTTAAATGATTTACCGTGTCAGCCCAAGAAGACTTCAATAAACTCCCTCCATCCCCTGGACACAACACATTTTATTATGATGTTAAATCTGTTTTTTTAAAAATGTTTTTGAGTTTTAATCATAGTTTTAGCATAGTTTTTTTTCTCATTGCTTGTTTAGTTTTGTCATCTGTGTGAAAGGTGCTAAACAAATAAAGTTGAATTGATAAACTGAATAACTGACTACCTCATGATTGTGACAACAGAAGTATTTCCATTGTGATTTAAGGATTTGTTTCATTTTAAGATTGGGGTTAAAATCTTGACTAAAAAAGATTAAAGAAATAAACTACATAAAAAAAGCAATTAAATCAAAGGATAAACTTTTAATTAAATGAAACCTTTAAAAAGAAAATTAAGCATTAAATACAATAAAATTATTTTAAACAGACAAAATATTTAATTATATAATTAAACAGAAGATGCAAAAAATGTAATTATGAAATTAAACAACATTTTTAAACAAATGAAATATGAAAGATGAAATATTTTACATAATTAAACATTTCAAAAATATAATTAAACAAGACGAATATTACACATTTAAAAAATACAGAAAATTTAACTAGATTATTAAACCTTTAAAAAGACAAAACATTTAAAACATTAAATATTAAATTAGAAAATTAAATCTTAAAGACAATAAAACTTTAAATAGGAATTAAACAGAAAATACAATGAAGCATTTAAAAAGAAAATTAAACTTTAAAAGGTGGTAAAACATTTAAAAAGAAAAACCTTGGGGTTTGGGCTTAGGTGGTCGCTTCCAGGGCTTATAATTTACCATCTGTAGGCCAGAGATCATATGGTACTAGTTCTGGCTGTTTTGAAATCTAATTTGTCACTACGGTCAAATACATATTTAAAGTAATGTGCATTTCAGAGTAATGAATATTGACTGGTGTATGTATGTGTATACATGTATGTACATATGTGTATGTGTATTATGTAGATATATATATTTTTTTTTCTCGTTTACTACTACTGTACCAATATATTTTTATCTATATTTATACATATACATCAATGATTATTGTTTCGTGAACACCTGGATGTTGTACCCCATTGTTCTAAATAAAAGTTTAAAAAAAAAAAAAAAAACCTTAAAGATTTTATCTAAAAATTAAACATTGGGAAAGAAAAGGACATTTTTCAAAGAAACCGATAAAACATTTGAAAAAACAACAATTAAACATTAAAAAACAAAACATTTCAAAATCAAATTAGACATTAGAAAAGAATAAAAGGTGAGAAAATAGCAAAACTAAACATTTAAGAAGAATCAAACTAAAGGCAAAACATTTGAAAAGACACCAGTTAGACTTTAGAAGATCAAATTAAACAGAAGATACAATAAAATGATCAAAAAGAGCAAAAACAGATAAATGTTTTAAAAAGTTTTCTAGTCTGAAATGAAAACATCAAGTTGCTTCTTCAAACTTTTAATCTTTCTGTGTTCTTGGTTTGACTGTGGACAGATTTACTAAGAACTCATTTCAGAAAACTGCTTTCCAGATAAAGTCTACTAGTAGTTGAAGGCATCGATCAAAGTAATGTTACCTTCTGATCTCCACAAACTTTACTGTTCAGTGAAGAGAATCAAAGTTTGTTCAGGATTTCTAAAGAACACACAGGTGAAGGTCTGAGAAGAACTCAGATGGATGGTCTAAATGTGAAGTCAAGACTCATGGTCACAAGTTTTAAGGCTTCTGTTAACCACAATGTTCAAACTAACAGTAAAGTGCTGAGAAACTTTTAAAACACACCACACCTTCCCCCACCCGACGAGTTTTTCGAAAATCTGAGTTTCGAAGAGTTTCCCCGAGTTTCTCGAGTTTCCACCAGGTCGGAGGCAGAACAAGGTGTCATAAAGAGGTGTTGAAGTCGGAGAGGATGGAGTGACTTTTTACAGTGACTGGAAGGAAGAAGTCGAATCCATGGAGTCGGCTCCAGAGAAATGAAGGGAGGTCAACTTTTATCAACCTCCATCCAGATGTTCAACTTGATATCTTTACTTTGAGATTTTTAGCACCACAAACCTCTAGCATCACACTTTATTATCATTTATTCGTACTTTAATGGAATCCAGCAGCAGATTTAGTTTTTGTTGACAAACTTTGTTCTTGTCGTCGTGGGACTGCAGGATTTAAAAGTGTTCCTTCTATTTGACCTCATGTTTATTAATTTTAGTGGAGAAAGTTATTTTAATTGTCGTTTAGTCTCTTCAAAACCAAATAATAAATTGGATTAGTCAAGAGGTTTAAATTTCTTACTTTGTCATATTTTAAATGACAAAAAAATATAAAAATAAAACGTTTTGAGACAATTTGGCCTGTAACTGGTGTTATATAAATAAAATTGAATTTCATTGTATGTATCTTGTAATGTTGGAGTAATTCAGCCACATATGTTGGAAAACACATTTTCTTTGTCCATTTATCTGTTGATTGTTTTCTCCAGTAATTTATTTCTTGTTTTGGTTTATAAAATGTCAAACCCAAATATATTCAGTTTACTTTCACAAAAACCTAAAAGATTTTCATTCATGATGCAGGAAACTAAGATAAAAAGTTTTTCACTTTTTTAATCTTAGTTTAGTCAGGAAGATAGTTGATAATGTGTGAACTGTTGCAGCTTGTGAGGCTTACAAGGTTTTAATCTTTGGGGCCCAGTGTCAGAAAACATTTCGAAACCAACATAAAAAAAAACACTCAAAGATTTGAACATCATTAAAGGGAAATCCAACTTTTGCATGACAATGTCTAATTAAAGGACATTTATTTCCAACGTGAATGTGTGATATTCATTGTTCTGTTACACCCAGTGTGACTCCTGTCCTGTACTGGGATTCACAGCCAGCTAAGCTCTCCCCTGTACCGCATCCTCCAAGGAACAGGCCAGTGTGGTTGCTTAAGACTTCAAACACATCAGAATTACAGGTAAGTGTGGAGTAATTTTCATAAGAAAACTGCTTATTCTGCATGGAGTTTGCATGTTCTCCCTGTGCATGCGTGGGTTTTCTATGGGCACTCCGGCTTCCTCCCACAGTCCAAAAATATGCTGAGGTTAACTGAATATTCTAAATCGCCCGTAGGTGTGAATGTGAGTGTGATTGTTTGTAAATAAATAAATACATTCAAATGTATTTATTTATTTAATAATTATTTTGCACAACATACTAAACTATGACGTTTTTGTCACATTTTGGACGACATACTAAACTATGATGTTTTTGTCCATATTTTGGACAACATACTAAACTATGACGTTTTTGTCACATTTTGGACCACATATTAAACTATGATGTTTTTTTCCACATTTTGGATGACATACTAAACTATGATGTTTTTGTCCATATTTTGGACGACATACTAAACTATGATGTTTTTGTCATATTTTGAACGACATACTAAACTATGATGTTTTTGTCATATTTTGAACGACATACTAAACTATGACGTTTTTGTCATATTTTGAACGACATATTAAACTATGATGTTTTTTTCCACATTTTGGATGACATGCTACACTATGATGTTTTTGTCACATTTTGTACGACATGCTAAACTATAACGTTTATTTCCATATTTTGGACGACATACTAAACTATGACATTTTTGTCATGTAAGGAAGTGAATGAATACAGTCAGGCAGTTCGTTTTTTGGGGGTAGTTGCTGGCGAAATCCTGCAGAGGGCGCTACCTTGCTATTTGTTTAGTGTTGTCCGCGATTGTGTTCTTTTTTGTGGGTTGCGGCCATTTTAGAACAAAGGAACAAAGGAATTTCACGTGCTGTTCCAATACTTTTGGAGGTGACTGTATGTATGTATGTATGTGTATATATTTTCATGTTTCTTTGTTGTTGTTGTTTTTAAGTTCACTTTTTTGTAAGTGATTTCTGGGGATAAAGGGGCAGACATAATAAGACTTGTCTTCTTTCTGCTACCTTTCATTCGTGATTGATGACTGTTGTATTTACATGATACATGAAATGAATGAAAACACAATGGCAGTAGCGAAAGAACCGGTCATAAACTTAATGACTGCAGTATGAAAACGTACAGAACTGATTGCTTTTACTATTTCCCACTATACTCTAAAGATTCCCAGCAGCACCCTCTAGCGCTAACTTGTGCGGGGAGCACATGGCTAATTTGCATATGTAAATAACTACGCATCTCTTTACACTAATCATGAATCCATAACAGCTAAAAATAATTTTAGCCAAACATTTTTAGCAAGTCAGTCCAAGTATTGGACTCAATTAAATCCAAGTCACATAGACCCATATCCTAGTCAAGTCGAGTATTTTGGGCAGATTAGTCAAGCAAGTCCAAGTCCCCAAAACTGGGACAAAAGTCTCCCTCGGCAGACTTTATTCTTATAAATTAAAAGTATAAACTTATTATCAGAGACTTTAATCTCGACCACTTTTAGTTTCTTTTGTAATGTGGCCCAAACACTCCTCGTAACACAAAAAGATAACATGATTCAAGCGGCTAATACTAGCTAGCGCACGTTAGCTCCCAGCGCTAAATGTATTTTCTAAGATTAGAAATCCGACTTACCTCATCACTGTCAGCCATCTTCTCTTCTCCTTTTCGTCCAGAGGAAAGCGGTAGAAAGATATTGTTTTATCATTTCTATTGTTGCAACATGGGACACAACACAGCACCATTATATCGTTGGTTTGGTAGGACACGGAAGTGACGTTTTTGGAAACGATGACGTAGTTACTAGCCATCCCCATAGACCCTGCTGGGACTCTGGTGTCCATGCTCCTCCCCTGTTGTTCTGTCTGCTGTAGGTGTCCTGTGTCTGCTTCTGGGACTCCAGTGTCCTGCGCTGCTCCACTGATGACAAAGCTCTATTGAAGGGTGGACCCATTATACACACGTGGACAAAATTGTTGGTACCCCTCAGTTAAAGAAGGAAAAACCCACAATTCTCACTGAAATCACTTGAAACTCACAAAAGTAACAATAAATAAAAATTTATTGAAAATTAAATAATCAAAATCAGCCATCACTTTTGAATTGTTGATTAACATAATTATTTAAAAAAACAAACTAATGAAATAGGGCTGGACAAAAATGATGGTACCCATAACTTAATATTTTGTTGCACAACCTTTTGAGGCAATCACTGCAATTAAACGATTTCTGTATTTGTCAATGAGCGTTCTGCAGCGGTCAACAGGTATTTTGGCCCACTCCTTATGAGCAAACAGCTCCAGTTGTCTCAGGTTTGATGGGTGTCTTCTCCAAATGGCATGTTTCAGCTCCTTCCACATATGTTCAATGGGATTCAGATCTGGGCTCATAGAAGGCCACTTTAGAATAGTCCAACGCTTTTCTCTCAGCCATTCTTGGGTGTTTTTGGCTGTGTGTTTTGGATCGTTGTCCTGTTGGAAGACCCATGACCTGCGACTGAGACCAAGCTTTCTGACACGAGGCAGCACATTTCTCTCCAGAATGCCTTGATAGTCTTCAGATTTCATCGTACCTTGCACACTTTCAAGACACCCTGTGCCAGATGCAGCAAAGCAGCCCCAAAACATTACTGAGCCTCCTCCATGTTTCACCGTAGGGACAGTGTTCTTTTCTTCGTATGCTTGGTTTTTGAGTCTCTGAACATAGAGTTGATGTGCCTTACCAAAAAGCTCCAGTTTGGTCTCATCTGTCCAAAGGACATTCTCCCAGAAGCTTTGTGGCTTGTCAACATGCATTTTTGCAAATTCCAGTCTGGCTTTTTTATGAGTTTTTTTCAGCAGTGGTGTCCTCCTTGGTCGTCTCCCATGAAGTCCACTTTGGCTCAAACAACGACGAATGGTGCGATCTGACACTGATGTACCTTGGCCTTGGAGTTCACCTTTAATTTCTTTGGAGGTTGCTCTGGGCTCTTTGGATACAATTCCAACGATCCGTCTCTTCAATTTGTCATCAATTTTCCTCTTGCGGCCACGTCCAGGGAGGTTGGCTACTGTCCCGTGGGTCTTGAACTTCTGAATAATATGAGCCACTGTTGTCACAGGAACTTCAAGCTGTTTAGAGATGGTCTTATAGCCTTTACCTTTAAGATGTTTGTCTATCATTTTTTTTCGGATGTCCTGGGACAATTCTCTCCTTCGCTTTCTGTTGTCCATGTTCAGTGTGGTACACACCTTTTCACCAAACAGCAGGGTGACTACTTGTCTCCCTTTAAATAGGCAGATTGACTGATTATGAGTTTGGAAACACCTGTGATGTCAATTAAATGACACACCTGAGTTAATCATGTCACTCTGGTCAAATAGTTTTCAATCTTTTATAGAGGTACCATCATTTTTGTTCAGGCCTGTTTCATTAGTTTGTTTTTTTAAATAATTATGTTAATCAACAATTCAAAAGTGATGGCTGTTTTTGATTATTTAATTTTCAATAAATTTTTATTTATTGTTACTTTTGTGAGTTTCAAGTGATTTCAGTGAGAATTGTGGGTTTTTCCTTCTTTAACTGAGGGGTACCAACAATTTTGTCCACGTGTGTAGGTCTCCACAGGTGATGAGGAAGAGGACCCCTGTGGTGATGAGCCCTCCTGCTGATCTCTGGTGGAGGTGGGGAAGCTGTCCTCTTGAAGTCCTTTGTGGTCAGGTGTGTCCTTTCACACTGTGATGCTGTGTTGGTGATGACAAGGATGCTGTGTGGTTCAGACCAGCAGGAGTTCAGGATGTCTTCTGGTGGAACTCTCTGATGAGGTCCCACTCTTAGATGTTGTTTTGCCCATTCCAACCGTTTTTCTTTGTGGTTTTTGTTGAGTGGAGGCTGTTTGGGTGATTTCTTGACTGTTCCGTACTCTCTTAGGATGCGGCATCTGGTACTTATAGGAACTTCAGGTAAGTCACAGCTTTTAAAGGTGGTAGAACTTGATGCCAGTGGTCGTCTGGCTGCTTCTCGCTTAATTCTTCAGATCCTTTGATGATAACGTTCTTCTTTTCTTTTCTTTTTTCTGCCATCTTGACTGTTTTTGATATACTTTTTGATGGTTCTAGTATCTCTTCCCAATTTCTGGGCAATTTTATTGGGAGTAAGTTTTTCTGACAGCAACTGAACTATTTGGCTCTTTTCTGTAGCCGTTAAGTCCTTTATTTTGGTCCCATTTTAATGAAACATAATAACATAACATAATAATAATAATAATAATAATTCACATCATTTCTCTTTTGTAAAGTCAGCCAAGGCCACTTGTGATACCACAAAGACATTGTCAATTTAAAAATGACATTTAGAGAAGTGGCAAAGTGGGGATATTATTAGAATCACTGTAAATTTGGTTTAGTGCACTACAAAGTTAATTATTGTATACGGTTACTTTAGACAGCAGAACAATCTGTCTAATACCACAAAGACATAGGCAAGGGCTTTAAAAGTGGCACTTAAAGAAGTGGCAAAGTGGCGATATCAATTAGAATCAGTGTAAATTTGGTTTGGTGCAGCAAATGGCAAATTATTGTGCACGGTTACTTCTAGATAAATAAATGAACTGAAATTAAACAAGCGGCAGCCACAAACAAAGAAGAAATAGTGACCTTCTCAGAAGTGCACACATAACAAACAGTAAGTTAAAATGTCCAAACAGCAAATAACAACAGCAGCAGCAGCAGAGGCAACTGCGAACAGTCTAGCGAGGCTTTAGAGCTGTTGGTTGTTTCTCCTCTCCAGTTCCTTGTCCACCATACTTTTAAAATGTGCAAAGCTGGTGTACACCACGTCTTCAAAGCCAGGTGTGGTGGATTTGCCGGTCTTGGAGCAAAAAGTGAACAATTTCTGGCTGCTCTCACCGACTTTCTCCTTGGAAGGCACGCATCTTTTGCGCATGCCACCACACTGCGGTACCTGGCAAGCCCCACATGGTCTCTGTGACTTGTTGCGCACGATGGGCTTGACCTTAGGTGCAGGTGGTGGCAGAGCAGGCACAAACACTTGACTGCAGGAGGGCCCGGCAAACTGGACAGATGGTGCCCGAGGCTGGCACCACCAGCAGTATCGGCACTGCTGAAATGGCGAGTCGAAGGGAGGACAGTGAGGTGGCGGTGGCAGGCTTGGGCTGGATGGGCCGATTTGAAGGTCCTGCTTGCGGCTGTGGCTCCGGATCCTCAAAGTCCAACCTGCAAATGTAGAAAACAGGCCATAAGCATTCACTCATGAGAATTAATTTATATGGCTTGGCCCCTAAACACCCTACATAAAAGACAACAGTATGAGCAGTTCACCTCCACTTTTCTCAGCGATGTTCTGGTGCTGCTCATACTGCACTTGGGGTCTGCCTGGTGGCGGTAGCGATGACGGCAAGGCAGGAGCTTCGGGCAGCGACTGGTCTGACAGCACGGTGCGGTGGGTCTGGGCTCGGGGTTGCACAGTCGCGCTGTAGTTGGCCTTCTTCTCCTCCCTTGACAAGAAACTGGTGATAGACTTGTTGTTGATGTTGGGTAGTGGGATGGAGTGACTGTAGAGGACGGGATCGTCTCTCACCCGATCCACAATCCTCTTGTACCTGCCCTTGATGGAGGCTGCCAGTTTACTGGGAGAGGTTAAGTTACTGCTGGGTGGGCGGCTGTGGAGCATCTTGATGAGGAGGTACAGCAGACGACTGTCCTCCGTCACCTGTGCAGCCTGTGGATACCTCATCCAGCCAAACTTTGTCTTCTGAGCGGCGCTGCTCTCGGGTGTGTCCGGCCCAAGGCAACGGCCAAAAAGAGTGTAGCCCCACCTGGACTCGTACCTCTTCACAAAGTTGGCTGCAGTCTTGTCATGCTCATGAAGAGAGCCTGCGGCAGTGATAATTTTCTGCCTGAGGTCGAGAGGCATGAGGTAGTGTTGGTCCTCGTCATCAGCCAGCTCCAGCAGCAGCAGGGCCAGGGCCTCCACCTCCTCTATTCCCGGCAGATGGAGACGGAGATGGCGCTGGCTCACCAGGACGTCCTGCAAAGCGGGGCTGTCCTCCTCTTCCACCTTCACGGCTTGGGTGAGGGCGACGTGCTTCCCACAGACGCCATCTATGGGGTCCTCCTCCTCCATGGCAACCCCCTCATCACAAAGATCCTCCTTTTCCTCCTCCATCCGCTCAGCTACCGCTGTAGCTGTTGCAGTCTCCTCCTCATCCTGGCGACACTGCTCTTCCTCCACTGTCAACAACAAACAAAAGCATTCCTGTGATGAGTACAATTGTGCTGTTAAATATCTTATAGATTCTCTCTGTTTGTGTTTGTGTGTGTGTGTGTGTGTGTGTGTGTGTGTGTGTGTGTGTGTGTGTGTGTGTAAAAGAGTGTCTTAAATGACGCCTCCCCTTTTGCCAGGACCTCAGCAGCATGTGAAGCAGCAGAAAGGTACAATGACTTAATCATTTAAGCTAATTTGATAAACTCATGACTACATGCAACCAAAATACGTGCATTCAAATTGGTAACACCAGCACATTGTAAATGAAAAGAAGCTAAATAAGCATTTCTTAACCAAACTGTGTGGGTGATTATTTGTTTGGAATGACAAAAAAAAACCAATACTAACACCGCATGGTCCCAGTTGTTGATGGGTCCGTGACAATGTAAAATAAATTTTTGGTTAAAAATTCCATTAAGCTGCTCTATTTTAGAGGCTGAGTGGAGGCAGGTCATTTTTGACCCTGAGGACAGGAGGAGTGTTCAGAACGTTAAGACAATACAAGGGTTCAGTGTGCTGTATGACGACACAATGAGATCCTACTAACAAATCACACAGATGACCTATGTGGTGACAATAGAAGAAATAAATAACATAAGACCTTTATCTAACCAGCAGAAACTGCATCACAGCTTCACCTTTTTTTTTAACATTTCTGGTTTTGACATTTGCAGGAGTGTATCAGCTACTACTAGTAAAACCACTTGCGTGTTGCTTGAAAACATAATAATGTTCGTTATGTCTTTGATATCTGACTCAGAGATATTCTTGCTGGGGCTCTTCAATGTTACATTCATTATAAAACAATTTGTACATGTTCATCTGTTTGAAAACATTCAAAACATTTCATGTAGCAGTCATGGAGCTGCATGTTTTATTACAACTTTATTTCACATCCAGAGCTCCTCTGCTGCAGTGACACACTCTGTTGTGTCCTACTGTCACAATGTCTCTGTATCTCGTTGCCTCCTTTTACTTGAAAGGCGGCAGAACTCAAGCTGAGTAAATTCCAGCAGTATGTTCACACCTGAACAGCCATGTTCTCTCAGCAGGATGTGAAAATGTTCCAAACAGCTTCACAATATCTCCAATCACTGCTCTGCTGATGAAGGATGTCATGATAGCAGAAATGTAGCAGTCTGTACCAATACCATATCCATCCAGACATTCAGTTTGGTTCTTCTGTCTGCTCCACCACCACCACAGTCCAGACTCCATCTGGTCTAATCATCAAGGATTGCTTACATACTTCCTCACAATTGTTGTTGAAGCACAGACTAAAGGTGCTTTAAATCTAAAACATCTACTTTTAACCTGTAACAATTCTTCCATGTTGTTTCAAGCTTAGTTCTGACATTATGTTTTCCACGGATGTTTCAGGATCACGACTTCTCAGCTGTGTGGATTCTCATGTGGGCTTTTAATCGATAACTACGGTTGAAGCTTTTTCCACAGGTTCCACAAGAATATGGCTTCTCACCTGTGTGACATCTTAAGTGGACAGTCAAAGAGCCCCGTTGACTGAAGCTATTTCCACAGGTTCCACAAGAATATGGCTTTCCCATTTTGTGAACTGCCATGTGCTTATAATGTGCTGATGAATCAGAAAATCTTTTTTCACAAGTGTTACAAACATACGGTTTCTCACCTGTGTGACATCTCATGTGGGCAGTCAAATGGGTCCGTTGACTGAAGCTTTCTCCACAGGTTTCACAAGAATATTCAAGAATCATTACTGTGACTGTTGTTACTGTGATGTCTTGGTTTCTGCTCGATACATCTAGTTGATCCTGAGTCTACATCCTTGCTTCCTTCCTGATCTGGGCTCTCAGCTACACAAGAGATGTGAAACAGGAGCTGATCACTGTTTGGTTTTGGTTCACTGTGGTCACTTTCCTCATCAGCAGGAGTCACCACAAAGGTATCAGTCTCCTGTTTCAATCCAATTAACTCTTCCTCCTGACTGGAGCAGCGTTCATCCTGTTCCACTTTAATTTGTGGTAACCCTGGGTATAATTGGTTCAGACTGGTGCACAATTCTTCCTGTTCCATTTTAATTTGAGAAATCTCTGGGTTTGATTGGTCCCAACTGGTGCAGAGTTCCTCCTGCTGGTCTTTAATCCGTAGAGGCTCTGAGTCCTCATGGTCCACCATGGAGTTTCTCTCCTGGTCATGGGGCTGATGGTCAACGACAGTCTTCTCATTCTCACAGACATAAGACTGTGGGAGCTCTGGAGGGACAAAGAGACAAAAGATAATGGTTACTACTGTGATGATGAGAGAACACACATCTGTCACTTTGTCCAGGACTGGCTGTCTCCAACAAAATCAGCTCAAGAGGCGAATGTTCGATGCAAAAAGAATATGATGGTTTATAATAGAAGTCTAGGAGCCATGACACAGCAGCAGGAATGATACAAGCATCTCCAAACGACTGAACATTTCTATGAACATGTTGTTCCATAGCGGATACAGGATCACAAAGAGTCTAACGGTAAACACCACTGGGTACTTTTCTACACACCACACAGACAGGTTTGATGGGGATCCAGTAAAATCTGTCTGAATAAAGCTGCTGTCCTCTTCAGCCTTCAAACCTGTCAGGACATTTGGATTTTAATGTTATTCTTATTTTACTGTTGATAGAGGAATGCAGTTGAACACATTACTTCTATAGTCTCTAACTCTGTACGTGCGCTTGCTTTAGATCATGAATGATCTCTATATATGGAATTATGTCTCTGGACTGAAATGACGGAATGACTGAGTCCTCTGTCAGAGTTTTATTATTAAACTGTTTGATAACACAATGCAGTTCCTGTCAGTGTGGAGTAGTTCAGATAAACACGTCCAGCACCTCTGAACAGGAAACTGGTTCTTGCTTCCAGGGTCAATCAACACAACGATCACATTTTTAAAACTCCACAAACATCAACTAACAGACACCATTAGGGCTGCACGATATATTAAAAGAATATCGTTTTTGCAATAATGGTAAGTGCTATATCCATATCGCAAAGTTGCGTGATAATTTTATGATTATTTAGATGTATAAATCATGCTTTTTGCATGCATAAACATTTACTTGTGACCAATTGAGCGCGACCTTAAACCCCTCTCCCCCCACCCCGAATAGCACTTTTGCTACCAGCGCCACAACACAACATGGCAGGACACAAGAAAGACGACTATAACGAACAAATTGTGCCTAAAAAAAACAGCGCACCTTCAAAATTTGGGAGTTCTACGGCTTTCGGAGACAGGACGAGTTACAGACGCAAGAACTTTGCAAGTCATGCCGAAAACTTGTGGCTACGTCGCGAGGAAACACTGCAAATCTGCACAGCCACCTCGAACACAACCACAAGGAACTGTATGCCGTTTTCTTACAATCAAAAACACCACGAGCTACTCCCACGAAGGCAAGACAAACGAAAGGCAAGCACACAGACAACAACTGGTGAAAGTTTTTCTTCTGTTACACCATATGAAAAAACTTCCAAGCGCCACCGAGGTTTAACTGCGGCCATTACACGTTATATCGTGAAATGCACAGTCTCTTTTAATGTCGTGTGCAAAGAAGGTTTTTTGGATATGCTGAAAGAATTCGACCGCAGATACCAAGTGCCATCACAGAACTATTTACCAAGTCGCCATTCCACAGATGTACGAGGCATGCTTGGGGTCTGTAAAAGCGGAGCTTAATAATGTGGATTTCTTTGCAATCACCACAGATTTATGGTCCAGTCGTACTACTGAGCCCTACATCAGTTTTACTGTTCACTTTCTCACAAATGACTTTGATCTGAAAACACGCTGCTTAGAAGTCTCCTACTTTCCGGACTCCCACACCGGTGAAAATATAGCGGCTGCCCTGTGGAATGTGTTGATGAACTGGGGGTTGCAAGAAGAGAAACAAGTGGCTATCACATCGGACAACGGCACGAATATCCAATATCGCAATATATATCGATATCGCAGTTCTTGACACCCGTATCGCATATCACACATATTTCCAATATCGTGCAGCCCTAGACACCATATTATGAGCCCATCCTCTCTTCCTCACAATGTGCCTCAGTTCACCGTTACCTATTCACCTGAACACTTCATGATGTTCTACATGTGAAGTGGAGTTAATGATCTCGTATTACATATTTGGTTCCCACGGTGACCACCGGATATGGCGTGGCCGCACAACGTCCGGGCCTCTGCAGACTTGGGGTGTGTTCCCCCACATTGCGGTCTCAGTCTGCTGTGTCCGGTTGCCGTGGTAAGATGACCAGTATAAGCTCCGCTAGCAAAATGCTAATTAAGTTTAACCTCCGTGCTGAATAAATTGTTTTGTGTTTTTAGCATTATCTGGAGGTTACCACGTGCACGACTGTGAGAGTAATACCAGTGTGTTTTACCAGCTCCTGCAAATAAACGGCGGATTTGATGCCAATAGAGAGGATGCTCCCAGTTTGATTATGTACACAATGCAAGAGAGAGTACACAACCACTACACATGCTATAAGTGGAATTCTTTACCATCAAAACACATACACACCTATGGGTTGTAAGGGGATGCGTGGTTTCCAGATGACATCCAGCAGTCTGCGCTGACGATCGATCTCCTCCTGGTACTGGACGATGTTTTTTTCAAACTCTGTGAATATTTCTCCAGCAGCAGCAGCTAGTCTGTCGCTGATCAATTCTCTCAGATACTCAACTGAACACATCGTTACTTTATCGCTCTGATATTTCTCATTCTTACTATAATACAGCCGTTTTATAGCTCAGTCCACACAGCAGTGAAGCTAACTCTGCTCATGCTTCTTTGTTTACATCCGCCGGGTGTCACACTGTGAAGTTCCGGCAGAAACACTGAGTTACTTTCTTCTTCCTCATTGAATTAGGCGGACTAGACGCATCACTGGCGTATTGCTGCCACCTACTGGATGTTACTCACAGTCCTTAGAGAATCCTCGATATTTTCTTATGCAGTCCTGTGGTCATGAGGAAGTTCAGAAGTTTCTTCATATTTGTCCACTCTTCCATGCTAAGTAGAAAGCAAAGATTAAAAACAGTTCGTCCAGCTGCTCCTCGTCTCTAATGTTTCTTCTGTTGGCATGAGTAGAGCGTACACTTAAGAAGAACATTTCTCACAGTTTCTAGTTCACCACACTCGCAGTTCCTATCTCTGTGCTTACCAGTCAAAGCCAGTCCACTTTTCAGACTGCAGTGTCTGAGTCTTTGCCAGGTTAGAACAATTGAGTCTCTTCTTGCACCACTGGAGTGCCTTCATACTTTTCCCATTTTACCTTGAATAGCAAAATCAACCCCCCGCTTCTTTTGTTTCCTGAACCTTCTGCCATATTTCTTTGATGAGTTTGTTAATGACAGTCATAATCTGACTTTCCGTGTGCTAAATCAAATTCTATTCTTTCCTCCTTGGTTGCTCTTTGTGCCAAGCTATCTGCTTCCTCATTGCCCTCCACACCCATATGTGTTGGAACCCAAATCAAACCACCTCACACCCTGCTCTGTGAAATTGAAACAGTGCTTGAAGTATTTCTAATAGAAAATTGGGTCTGGATTTGGAGTTTGCTTCTTTATTGATGTCAACACGGCTGATGAATCGCTACATAAGACTGACATGACCAGTTTGTTGTCCATCAAAGTGCTAAAATGATCCCTGATATCTCTGCAGTGAATGCTGTCATCTGGAATTCTAAAGCCTTTTCTGAGCTTGAAAACTGGAAAGAATAAACCAACAGTGACTTCATCATTATCAGAGTTGTCAAATCCATCTGAGTAAATTTGTATATGAGAACCCCATTCTTCTTCAATATGGGCTTTGATGATGTTATTCATGAATTCTCACTTGTTTGACTTGTGGTTCTTCAGGATGGTTGGATCAACATCTGGGTAAAAGAACAGCCATGATGGGATATTTGGCCAACAAACTGGAGAGCACACCTGAAGGTTACCTTTGTCTTCCACCCTCTTCATCTTTATCCGTCTGTCTGTCATCACAGTTGTGAGTATTCATCTAAAACATACAAGAACATATACGTAAAAACAGATTCTGAACAACAGCAAGGCTACAAAGACAAAACTAGAAAGATACAGAATAACTGCATATATCTCATATTGTTCATTTATCTATTTTTATATTGTCTTCTACAGTTTATTCCATTTATATACTTAATGTGATCACACCACTTAGTACTGTTTATACCGCATCATAATGGAGACACCTAAACTGTTCATGAAGCACTTTTCCTGCTTCTTTTGCACTTACAGTTACATGCTCAACTGCATTTGTCTTTATACTTGGACTCTGTAATGACAATAAAGTTGGTGTAGGAACCAAATTGAGCTTCATGCTGATTTCATACGTTCCCTTTTGTTATCAGTATGTGGATGTGAATAGAAGAGAGAGTGCATGTGTGTCGATGGGAGAATGAATGGCTATAGGTGTGTTTACCCCCCTAGAGGAGCACAGAGAGTTTAACTCCACCTGGCTGAGGAAGATGAAAATGGAGCCCAAGGAGGAAGGTTTAAGAACCAGCTACCACAGCATCTGGGGCCTATTTCACGAAGCAGGTTTAGGGAAAACTCTGAGTTTGTTAACCCTGAAATGAGGGAAACTCAGAGTTTTCCGTTTCACGAAGCGAGGTAACTCTAACCAGGGAATGCGGGGTAACTCCAGCCTGTTTCACAAAGAGGGGTAACTTCAACTCTCGGTCAGTTACCGCAGTAACAGACTCTATGACTCTAACCTGGTCGCCAGCAGGTTTATCTGAGAAAACCTCGAGTTTCTCTCTGTCTCCGCCCTCTTTCAGCCACACATGCTGTTTCATTTCCTCATTCATTCAGTCAGTAAGCGAGCGAGTTTTAGCGTAGAACAGCTTTTATTAACGATCCAGTGGATAAAGGAGCAGCATTACTGCACAGATAATTAAATATTCGTCGGTAGATTGTTATCAGACCGAGCATAAATGTTCTCGCATTTCCGGACAATTATCGGTTTAGCGGTACCGTTTCGTAATCGTTTCAAGTCCATAATCTACATAAACAACCTAATCTGTCCTTACATTTACATTACCAGCCGCAGTCATGCTCTCACATCCAGCAGATATTGTGTGTTGCGCTGCGGTTCTTTGCAAATGGAAGTTTTTATATGATGTCGGAGATGCAGAGTACTACAGTAAGACAACTGTATGCAGGACAGTCAGAAAAGTTTTCCTGGCCCTGAAACGACTTTTACTCATCATTGTGCATGGGATTGCAGGTGAATGATGTAGAGATCTGTTAAATTCATTTTAAATCATATTCTGTTAATGAAATTGTGCTGCAGCCTCAGACTGGGATTAGTCATTTTAATTTCTTTTAGGATTTCCCAGTGTGATTGGCTGCATAGATGCACACACATCCCCATCACAGCTCCCTCACATCATGAACAGGAAGTCCATTCACAGCATAAATGTGCAGGTAGGCTACAGGTAGACTGACTACTGTTTCTAAATGTTAAAGACTGCATCATAGTTCAACATCTGTCATTCTCTGCACTGTCCAGATCAAATGTGATGCTGCACACATCATTTCTAATGTGGAGGCCAAGTGGTCTGGGTCTGTTCATGACTCCAGGATTTATGGAGAGTCTAACCTGAGCAACAGACTGCAGCGTGGTCAGCAGCATAAAGATTTTCACAATAGAATTCTCTTGTCTCCCTCCTTTAATATGCTCTGATGTATCCACTATACATTACAGGAGAGTTTGATGGCCTTCTGCTGGATGACAGGGGTTACCATGCCAACCCAGGCTGATGACCTCATACCCTGACCCTGAACCAGGCCCCCAACAGAACTTTAGCCGGGCTCACTGCAGGACCAGAGCCCGGGTGGAGATGACCATAGGCCTGCTGAAAGCCCGTTTCCAGAGCCTACGTCTCCTCAGGGTGACCCCTGAGAGGGCCTGTGATATTACTGTGGCATGTGTTGTTCTTCATAATATTACTATTAGAGGAGAGCAACACCCTGCCCTACAAACTGAAGACCCAGATGATGAGCCCATCCACCTGCAGCTATCCAGGACAGCAGAGCAGTCAGAGACACCGTATGCAATAATCACTTTAGAGTTTAAGTCACCATCACCACCACCACAGCAAATAAAGACATGAAACACATTTCATTTGGTCTTCTTTATTTCCTACAAATAAAAGATAGTTCAGTTCATGTTCCAGTAATTATCATAATTCACCTGTGACCATCACCACCTCTAACTTGTGCTCCAGTATTTCAATTTCCAGATCTGCCCTCCTAATCTGTTTTTTTTTTTATTTTTCTCAGCAAATGCAGTTTGTAAATCTGTTTTACTGATAACTGGGAATACATAGAGGACATTCAATTTTACAGTTGCACATGAATTCCACAGAATGAACCTCTGGTGTTTCCTGAACATCCATCTCACTGTGTCAGTCTGTGCAGTGGAAGCTGAGGAACCATCCTGCTGCTGTCCAGCCATGCTCTGTTAAAAAGGATGAGAATGTGCAACACTTCAGTGTAGGCTAAATGTCACACTCTATATTCCACCCAAAATGTGAATGAGAAGAGAACTATCAGTTACATACCTCTGTATGCCTTTCTGGATCCCCCTCTGTAAAGGCAGCAGACACAGTTTCATCCTCTTCATCCTAGATCAGTGACATGTTTCAGTAAACTTAAACTACCATTTGGATCAATCTTTGGAGTGTTGCCTACTTGCAATTACAAGGTCTCTTGTGGTGTGAAGTGGCCAGAAGACACAAAAGAGAACTAAATAATCATATATATATATATATATATATATATATATATACACATATATATGCATCCATGACCTTTTATACCACCGTTTTACAGGCATCTACTTTCTTTCTGTTGGCTGAGCAGAAGTCTGTGTCAGTTTAAATAGGCTTAATTATTTAACAGGACATGATATGGATGCAGACATTTAGGCTGTGTGGATAAAACAACTGCACAGTCAAACAGTCACTTAATATTTAAGCTACTTTACAATGTAAAACATGATCAACATGAAGTACCTCCATGAGATAATG
Source organism: Acanthochromis polyacanthus (assembly GCF_021347895.1). NCBI lineage: Eukaryota > Metazoa > Chordata > Actinopteri > Pomacentridae > Acanthochromis > Acanthochromis polyacanthus. Next base: position 42,795,350 of record NC_067115.1, read on the forward strand.
CCGAGGTCTGACCTGTTTGAACAATGTTTTTATATTTCATCTTAAGCTGCTGCCCCGTCGGGATTTCACCTAAATGAAATAACTTCATATTCTACCATTCAGACAGTTATTCCCTGTAATATTATTACGATTACAAAGGACTACATTTAAACTTACGCATTGATCCGGGCAGCAGTGTTCTCCACACCGTCTCTCTCTCTTTTGCAGCTGCAGCGGTGTTGCACTTCTTTCTAAAAACGTGTTCAAACTCACCATATGAGCGCGTTAAAAACTTCCAGTTCAAAAACGCAGCCTTTTGCTTCCCCGTTTCCATGGTGACTCGTCGAATCGGGGTTCCATTGATGCTGTCTTTTCAGAGTTGCGGTGCACGCGCGTAACTCCGGGTCAAACTACTCCGAGTTGATTAACCCAACTCATATCAGCCGTTGTGAAACCGAAAACTCAGAGTTTTCTATCTCAGAGTAGATCAACTCAGAGTTGTGGAAGAAACTCAGAGTTTGTAAAACCTGCTTCGTGAAATAGGCCCCTGGTGTAGCTGAGGAAGGCAAACAGTTTATTGACCATGTGGCTGCATCAAGGAACTCGGCCTTCTCAAAAACTCTTTAGTGTAAATCTTTTTATTCTATTTAAAACTTATCTGTAATTCATCAGTGTGATGAAGGTCAGCTTCATTGACTATATGGAGTTCACATTCTGGCACAAAGATACAAGAACACACAATGACTGTGTGATGGGTTTAATGAGTGTGGTGTTGGGGCTGCCATGTGCAGTTTGGTGGCTTCTCCTCACAGCATTGGGTGTAGGCCCTGGGGAGGCCTACAGGATCGAAAATAACAGTTTTAGTGCCATGATTAAGTGATTGGACTGAATTAATAACTGAATGACTGTAGAATTGGGTATGTGGCATTGTTTTCAGAATGTAAGAATTGAAAAGTTCAGAAGTTTCTTCATATTTGTCCACTCCTCCATGTTAAATAGAAAGCAAAGATTAAGGCTGTGAATGTTTACATACCCGCTGCTTGGAGGAAGGCCTGAGTCCGAGGAGCGGCTGGCTGCGACACTGCAGGAGGACACACAGAAATATGGTTCTAATCGTTACACTGCAGGGGTAAACAGAAATGAATCACATAAAACCACAGATATTTAGAAGTTTCATGTCACTGAAACACAGTATGTGACTGTATTTAGAGGCTGCTGAGCAAATATTAGGGATGTGGCCACTGGAAGAGGTTTCACATTTCTGGTTTGCATTTGTAAAACAAATCAATAAGTTGTGTTCTTGCACACATTACTTTGTCATGATGCATTTGTGTTTTCTAAAACATCCTGTAGAGATCATCGAAGGAACACATCTTCAAATTCTACACATGGAGCCTTTTTAAATGTCACTTAAATGTGTACCTTATAATGAATCAAGAGGTAAAACAAGATTAACAAGAAAAAGTACTCCGCCAAGGCCGTTCATTCCCATATAGCATTGTAAGAAATGCAGCTTTTTACTCCAAGGAACGCAGCAGAGTTATATCATGATTGGTGTACGTTTGTCCGTCTGTCTGTGTGCAACATTACTAAAAAACAGAGTAGCAGATTTGGATGAAATTTTCAGGGAAGGTCAGAAACAACACAAGGACCAGGTGATCAGATTCTGGCAGTGATGTGCCTCTGTGCTCTTATAATTTTTTTATAGCCTCACCATCAACACCCAGGGGACAGCACAAAGTAGTTAAAAATGTCACCATATGAGACTTTCATGTCATCAGCCCACACTGACATGGTCGATGGATGAGGGAACTCAAGACCATCCGTTCTAATAAAACTTGTAGTTCATTCCCATTTTAGAGCCCCTGGTGTCGCGTCTGTTGACATTTTGATGCTTTAACTCTGCAGAGCCGGCTACCGGGAAGGGCTGACCGGAAGTGAGAAGACAAAATGTGGAACTACAAAGAAGTAAAAGTGGGCGAAATAAGGTGAAGAGTCTGGATCCATGGATTTGTTAAAGATTTCTGTATCATTGCAAGATAGTGCCATGGCGTCACTGTATCTATGACAAGTGAGCACGATTGTGACCCTGCTAAAAATCCACCGCTATGGAGTTATCAGGACTTATCCATCAGAAATGATACAAGGAACAATTGATTAAATTGTGGGGGTGTTTTTGAGTCCCATCGATTCCCGCCACATATTTAGGTCATGCAATTCGGTATCCATACATAACGTACACATGCATAACACAGGCTGTGCTCAGTGCAAGGTTTTCAATTTTTTATTAAAGATTTCACCTGTCGGAAATGACACGACTCAGCAGCCTTGGTGGAGTACTGCACTCTCTGAATGCTTTTCTTTTTAGAAATGCAGCATTTGTTTATTAGTTATTGATGATCAGAAATCACAGCTACATAAATGTGGCCATTTAACATAGAAGCACCCACAAACAAGATAAATGTTTTGCATTTAACCTTTTCTATCTACAATCAATGTATGAAAGAAAAAAAAACTGAAATGGACAAAGTTATTATTTATAAATCTTGTATACATTCTTAAACTGTGTTTTTCATGTTTTATTTTTGTGATACGCAACATTGTCATTAGCAATAGGGGATCAGTAAAGCACTTTATCCATCTATCTATTTTCTGTCTGCTGTTCATGTTGTTGAGATGTGAAAACAACAGCAGAAGTGGAAACAGACATTCGGCCATATGAATTTATTCTTTTTGCAACATAAGAATTTATGCAGAGACGGTTGGCTCCATCTCCGATTTTTCAAAAAGGTACAAAACCACAAATTTTTTCCCAGAATTTTGTCATTTCTACTGACTTCTGTTGTGACATTTCAGAATGCACATAGAAATAAAACACAAGCTGCATTTACGGAAACAATTGAAAATGTATATCAAAAATTTTATTTATAGCTGTTTTTTTTTTGTTTAAAGGTACATTACTGCTCTTAAAGGTACTTCTACTCTGACTTTAGCAAAGATTTGTAGCCAATTGTAAATCCATCCATCCATCCATTCTCCTGGAGACTAAAAATGAAAATCTCCAGACAGAAAATCTGGATCCGGAGACTAAAAATGTCACAAGCCAAATGGTTTAGAAGACATGCAGCAGGCAACACGCAAGTGGGGGGATTAAATAATAAAGTTTGATGGTTTACAGAACCAAAAAATAATTAAAACAGGAGACACAGGGAATGAACTGAACAGGGCTCAAAACTGAAACTAAAGCGATGGTGCACAGCCGCGGTGTGGAGCTAAATAAAAACTAAACTCTAAACGGGAAAAGGAAACTCACAGAATGGCCAAGGGGGTCGGGAGACAGGGCAGAAACGGAGCTAACGAAGCCAATAGCAGGGATGTGACTGGGGCTGCGAAGCAGGCGGAATCCGGAGCAGGCCAAGGGGTTGTGGAACGGAGGAAGGAGGACGAGCAGACCTGAGTTCCGGGGTGAGGGGAGGAAGACGGAGCAGACGAAGGAATCCAAAGACAGACAGAGTCCAACAGAGGATCGGTGCTCAACGGAGAATCGCATACAATGGCCCAGCAGAGAGCTGTTGGCAGAGCCAGGCTTTTGAGCAGTGATTGATTGCTCATTCGAGCCGGCTGTGCTCTCAGCACAGCCGGCTCGTCATTAGGCTGATGAGACAGAGTACCGGAGCGGGAGGGGTGTGACAAAAAATGAAAATCTCCAGACAGAAAATCTGGATCTGGAGACTAAGGGGCCGTTTACACGAGGACGCTTGCAGGTAAAAACGTCAAAATATATCAACAAAACACCCTATCGTTCATACAAGGACGGCGTTTAGGGGGCTTAAAAACGCAAAAATTTGAAACCGGCCTCCAGAGTGGAAAAGTTGAAAACTCTCCGCCGTTACGTTTCCGACTAAACAGCAAAACACAAAACTTTGCCGAGATCTGACCACGTCGCGTACGTGATTACGTCACATACGTGATTACGTCACATACGTGCGCCGGTGCTTTGGTTTGCCAGCCGGTACAAGGAAGTAAACAAAGATGTGTGATTATTTCCATCCTTCGTACCTTCAAGCAACTCTGACAGCTCTATGTACACTACAGGAGTCATACCAACAAACGTGCAGAATCTGTACAGATTCCATTCATGAACATTTACCGCGGCGGAGATCCAAAAAGGGAGATAGTACGCATGCGTGTAGACATGGCGGAGTTTTATCACAGCGCCACCCAGCTGCCTGGCATGCATATCCAATCGAATTCTATACGCAGATTTCCTTCAAAACCGTTCGTCTAAACGTGAAATGACAAGACGCCACTTTTGCGTTTTCTGTTAAGATGGTCCTCGTATAAACGTAGCCTAAAAATGAAAATCTCCAGACAGAAAATCTGGATCTGGAGGCTAAAAACGATGACCTCCAGGTGGTAAAGAAAGCTCTGGAGCAGGACAAGTGGTGATTCAGGAGGAAGTAAAAGTCCTGACAGAACAGAACAAAAAGTCTGAAGAAAATCAAACCCTGCAGAAAGACAATGACGAGCTGCAGGAACTCCCCGCTAAGAAACAGAAAAAGAAGAGATTCTTCTGTTTCTTCAAGAGCGCAGAGCAGAGAGAAGAGGAGAAAATGACAAAGAAAGAAAAGAAAGAAGAAGAAGAAGAAGGTGGGTTGCTGGAGCTGGATGTTCTAAACCTCCTTTCTCTAACGTCCTACCAACTTCCTCTCATCTTTCTCCCATTTTCCCCCTTCCTCAACCCCTTTATCCTCCCCCTATGTTCCCTCTATCCTTTCCTCTATCCTTTCCTTTATCTTCCTTCTATCCTTCCACTATCCTTCCTCTATCCAAAGGGCACCATGGTGGATCAGCGTTCAGCGCTGCAGCCTCACAGGAACACTTGTTCATGTGTCTGTGGTGAGTTTTATGTTTCTCCCCTTGCTTGCGTGGGTTTTCCCCGGGACGTTCCGGTTTCCTCCCACAACACCAAAAAACACAAGTTACGCTAAGTGGATTCTCTAAATTGTCCTCAAATTTGAAAAACAAAATATATTGGTCAAATAAACTACACTAAAATGTGTATTTCTGCATGTGTCTGGTTCTGTGGTTAAATAGAACCAAACTGGAGGTTCTGATTCAAACAGGACTGAAGGTTTCAGTTTGAATTGTTGTTGTAGTTTGATATGATGTGACTCAAATCAATGTTGTGTTCTTCTAAAAGTGTGATGAAGATGTGTGTGTGTGTGTATATATATATATATATATATATATATATATAAGCAGCAGATTTCAAATGTCCTAGGGTTGATTTTGGATGCTTTTTCTTCATTTTTTTGACTTGTAAAACAACATCACAGCCTCATGGTAACTAGAATTGTGCTCTGGGATTAATAGAGGATCCATCGTTTGTAAAGCTAACAGGCCATCCAGCTGCATAATGAGCAAATTAAACCGTCACCAGCGGTTTTATTTTATCTTTATTGAGTATTCATGAGATCACTGGACACCTGGATGCATCCTGAAAACAACAGGGAGGTTGTTTTAGGATTCCCTTCGCAGCCTGTTTGATTATTTGTCATAATGAATATTATTACGCAAGACAGTGATGCATATTAGTTCTGTAATATTCATCAGGATCTCATGATTCATTCAGAGGTTTGGTTGTTTGAGGCCAAAACGCCTCTGGAGGTGAGCTGATTTAAGGTTTGGACTCATTACATGCAAATAAAAACATTCTTTTTTGGAATTAACAGTTACAGCCTCCATAATTCTAGCAAGAATTAATCTGAAAGTCTTTAAATCACTTTGGGTTCAAGTCTGCGTGTAACTACTGTTTACTTTTTTGTTTAATGGTCAAGTTTAAGTGTCAAAACTCCAATAAATGTGCAAAATTGTATAAAAATATTACATTCTGACAGCGACAGAACAAAAAAATTAAGAGTTTTTGATCAAATATAGTCAAAAAAAATTAGCAACAGCTGATATCTTTTGAGTCTTGCTCATATAATCTCTCTTTAAATAATTTTTTAATTAGATTTGACCTAATTAGTGGTCTGTTTTCACTTTAAATTGATGGGAAATGTGTGTAGACCAAACTGGAAACTAAACTTGGGGTTATTATCAACAACAAGACTTCTTACTTACTGTGCACGTCATTTCGGAGCATAACAGCTACTTTATTTTTTGTTTTATTGAGTGTAACAAATGCAAACGGTAGATGCAGTGTGTCAAAAGATCTTAAATAATTAAGAAATTTCCCTTATTTTTCCATTTTTTCGTATTTTAATTTAGTTATTTCTGTTGCTCACAACCGGGACTAGACTAGTAATTTTGTGCCATCTCATGTAAATACATGTGTTTGTATGACAATAAAGAACCTTGAATCTTTCACTTTGATTTGAATACAGTAAAATAAATGAAAAAAAATGCTATTTTACAGTCAATTACCTCCACCTTATCGCCTTGACACACATTAAAAAACAAATATGTTTAGACTCAGTGTTACAGGGAAGCAACATAAAACCATCAGCTGTTCATTTATCAAACTTATTTATTGCTTTTTGCCGTCATTTAAATGCAAAAGAGGCCAAAATGTGAAGAAAAACCAAGCTCTGGCTGTTACTAAATCAATAAAACAGCATTAAAAGAGGGGTAATACTGGCCAAACATGCTGAGTTAACTACAAAAAGAACTAGCTACAAACTCAAGCTGGATTACTATGGTTGAAACACCAAGGTGTATCTAACAAAGAACAACTGACAAGAGTGTCCAAATGAAATGAGCAAAATCCATAAAGTACAAACTAAACTTTACTCAAACCACACTTGGTAGGGTTACAAAGGCAGAGAATGGAAATAGAAAGTGAAGAAGTCCAAAAAAGCCTCAAAAAAGCAACTAATCCAAATGCAAAAACACATGACTGGTGAGAGAACCAAATATTTTAAAGGTTGGAGCACTTGGTGCAAACAAGGAAAGTCTGGATGGAGACCAGGAAGGAGAACAGAAGACTCAACAGGTGAGAAAACAGGACAAACTGGTATAAAACGAAGGCAAATGCAAACTTTATATCCACAGAGATCTAACTGGGAGACACAGGCGAACCAGAATGGAAACACATGGAGGCAGGAAGTCAACAACAAGAGAAACAAACTGTCAAAATAAAACAGGTAGTAAACAGCACACAGTCCAAGACCATGACACCATTTCCACATGTCAGAAAAATGGAACATTGTCTTGCCATGTTTGGCCAACATTAAATTCCACTGATGTTAGAGCCGATGAAACGTCAAAGTCTGTCTGTTTTCTTAGTAGAAAATATGGATTCATCCATATATATATACTCTTACAGGGATTTTCTGGGGCCACAATACCACCCTTGTTTGAAAATGTTGCATTTCTTATGATTTTTAAGGGTCAATAAATATTCCTTTTTGACAGTTTTGAGCATTTTGAGTAATTTTGACCAAGTTTCAAGTCATTATGGACAAATTTTGAATCTTTCTGGATAGTTCTGAAGTTATTCTGAACAATCTTGTGGTAATTCTGGACAATTTTAAATCGTCTTGGATGGATTTCATGCCAAAATATCAAAAATCTGGAACTTTGTCTTGCCATACTTGCTACAACATCAAATTCTAAGGATGCTAGACCCTCAAAAGTTGGTGAAATGTCAACCCAAGTCTGTATTTTCAGTAGGAAATATAGATCCATCCATCAGTTTTAAGCGCCAATGAATATTTAGTATTGTTAAGTTCAGCTTCAAGTCTTTGTTGGAAGGTCTCAAGTCAATTTGGACAAACTTGTGGTAATTTTGGACAATTTTATGTCATGTTGGACAGATTTCATGCCAAAATTACAAAAATATTCAACTCTATCTTACCATAATTGCCACATATTAAATTCCACTGATGTTAGAGCCTCTAAAGTTGGTGAAACATCGAACAAAGTCTGAATTTTTAGTAGAAAATATGGATCCATCCATATATATATATATATATATATATATATATACCATTTTCAAGGTGTGATAACTGTAAATTTTGCTGCTGCTGGAGTTATTTGTTTATTTTTGATCCTCTGGAAACTCTTCCGTCTGTGTCCACACCAAATTTCAGGGCTGTGGGAGTTTTATTTCTGGAGATATTGGAACATTAAAATGGCTTCCTGTGTCATACGAGGGTGAAAATAGGAAAGTTCTCAGGCCTGTCACCTATAAAAGGCTTGTGTGACGTTTGCCCTGTGGGCAGCGTCGGGCCTGGTTAGTACTTGGATGGGAGACCGCCTGGGAATACCAGGTGCTGTAAGCTTTTTCTGTCCTCATCCAGCAGTCTGTGCCTGCAGCCGTGAAGCTCCACTCTCACAACCGGGCCAGCACATTGAGACCCTCTTGTTCCTCAGCAGAAGCAGACAGCGCCACCTACAGCAAGAATGTCAACTCAAGTGCCCTTGACGCCAAATGGAAAGCAACATTCCAATTAAACTATCAAGACAAGCGTGGCTGCAATGGTTTTTTCAACATGTATTCCCAAGGAGTACCACTTCATGTTCAAGTATTTGCAATATTGAAGGTTTACTGCCCCCAAGCACTGCTCTTCAACCAACAAGTTCACTTTTGACAGCTTGGTGCCACACTACAAAGGACATTGTGTAGCTTAACGTTGCTGCCAACGCTCGTGGCCGTTGTGGTCTGGCCAGCCCCGCCCCCCCACCCCATGAAAAAATGAAGAAACCGGCTGACAAAAGTCCAACAAGTGCAATGAGAGACAGCATGTGCAGTTCTGTCACCTATAAAAGGCTTGTATGACACTCGCCCTGTGGCTTATGGCCACACCAGCCTGAATGCGCATGCACGGAGTCGGTACACGGAAGGTAGAGAAACTTGGGTGGAAGGCACAGTTTGTTTGAATCTGTGGGGAAAAGTGTTGGTGTGGGATTTTGAGATCGTTTTTGAAATTTCAGCTGTGTTTTTTTACAACCCCCAACAGTGGAAACACTGTTTGGGGGTTTCGTCTTTGACTTCTTTTTGTTTTGATGATTTCGGGTGAGGACTCATCATCTGGCAAAATGGTGACGGGCAGGACGGACAACACGGCAAAGACCATGATGACGGAAAAGACCACAAAGAAAGGAAAAGGACGAATGGACACTGATGCCGAAAAACAAGAAGCTGAGATCACAATGACCAGTGAAGCAGAATTCAAGAGGCTGCTGGATGGTTTCCAGATCGGGACAACAGCTGTAATGGCTAAAGAACTTAATAAAGATGAGCTGGCATTATCGTTCCTCACGCTGCCACTTTACATCACAGATGATGAAATCATTGAAAAGCTGATTGGCCAGGAGGTGACAGTGGTTTCACCCATATAGAGGAGGATGTGGCCTGGTACAAATATCGCTGATGGCACAAGGTACAGTCACCTCCAAAAGTATTGGAACAGCAAGTTCAATTCCTTTGTTTTTGTTGTATACTGAAGACATTTGGGTTTCAGATAAAAAGATGAATAGGACACAAAAGTTCAGAATTCCAGCTTTTATTTCGTGGTATTTACATCTAGATGTGTTAAACAACCCAGGACAGAGCACCTTTTCTTTGAACCCACTCACTTTTCAAGTGAGCAAAAGTATTGGAACAGACATTATTAAATTAACTTAAAGCGAATAACATTTAATATTTGGTGGCATAACCCTTACTTGCAATAACTGTATCGAGCCTGCGACCCATTGACTTCACCAGGCTGTTGCATTCTTCATTAGAAATGCTGTTCCAGGCCTTTACTGCAGCCTCTTTCAGTTCTTGTTTGTTTCTGGGGGGTTTCTCCCTTCAGTCTCTTTTCAGGAGGTAAAATGCATGTTCTATTGGGTTAATGTCCAGTGATTGACTTGGCCAGTCCAAGACCTTTCACTTTTCCCCCTGATGAAGTCCTTTGTTGTGTTGGCAGTGTCCTTTGGGTCATTGTCTTGTTGCATGATGAAGCTTCTCCCGATTAGTTTGGTGGCATTTTTCTGTAAATTGCCAGACAAAATGGTTTTGTAGTCATCAGAATTCATTCTGCTACTACCATCATGAGTTACATCATCAATAAAGACTAGTGAGCCCGTTCCAGAAGCAGCTATGCAAGCCCAAGCCATGACACTACCTCCACCATGTTTCACACATGAGCTTTTATGTTTTGGATCATAAGCAGATCCTTTCTTTCTCCATACTTTGGCCTTTCCATCACTTTGATAGAGGTTAATCTTGGTCTCATCAGTCCATAAAACTTTGTTCCAAAACTTTTGTGGCTGATCTCTGTACTTCTTTGCAAAATCCAATCTGGCCTTCCGATTCCTTTTGCTGATGAGTGGTTTGCATCTTGTGGTATGGCCTCTATATTCCTTCTCTCCAAGTCTTCTTCGAACAGTGGATTGTGACACTTTCACCCCTGCCCTGTGGAGGTTGGCAGTGATGTCAGTGACTGTTGTTTTTGGGTTTTTCTTCACAGCTCTCACAGTGTTTCTGTCATCAACTGCTGTTGTTACCCTGGGCCGACCTGTTCGATGTTTGTTGCTCAGTACACCAGTAGTTTTTTTTTCCAGAACATTCCAAATTGTTGTAGTGGCTATGCCCAATGTTTGTGCAATAGCTCTGATCGATTTTCCCTCTTCTCTCAGCTTCAAAATGGTTTGCTTTTCTCCCATAGACAGCTCTCTGGTCTTCATGTTTGCTTCACAGAAAATGCAGTTTTCACAGGTGAAACCCAAAGCCAAAAACAAGAACTATTTGATGTCTCTATTTAATGAAAGGCAACACCTGGGCAACTAGAAACACCCATCAGTCACATGTTCCAATACTTTTGCTCACTTGAAAAGTGGGTGGGTTCAAAGAAAAGGTCATCTTTCCTGGGTTGTTCAACACATCTTGATGCAAAAACCACGAATTAAAAGCTGGAATTCTGAACTTTTGTGTCATATTCATCTTTTATCTGAAATCCAAATGTCTTCAGTATACAACAAAAACAATGGAATTGAACTTGCTGTTCCAATACTTTTGGAGGTGACTGTATGTCAAGGTAAAATTCACTGACTATGTTCAGTCGCTACCATATTCAGCGAAGTTTATGAACGTAACATACTCCGAGTATGTCCATGTAATCCACGATAGGCAGGTGAAAGTCTGCAGACTGTGTATACAGCAGGGCCACATCCTTCAGTAATGGGAATGTACACACGTGGACAAAATTGTTGGTATCCCTCAGTTAAAGAAGGAAAAACCCACAATTGTCACTGAAATCACTTGAAACTCACAAAAGTAACAATAAATAAAAATTTATTGAAAATTAAATAATCAAAAACAGCCATTACTTTTGAATTGTTGATTAACATAATTATTTAAAAAAGCAAACTAATGAAACAGGCCTGGACAAAAATGATGGTACCTCTATAAAAGATTGAAAACTATTTGACCAGAGTGACATGATTAACTCAGGTGTGTCATTTAATTGACATCACAGGTGTTTCCAAACTCATAATCAGTCAGTCTGCCTATTTAAAGGGAGACAAGTAGTCACCCTGCTGTTTGGTGAAAAGGTGTGTACCACACTGAACATGGACAATAGAAAGCGAAGGAGAGAATTGTCCCAGGACATCCGAAAAAAAATGATAGACAAACATCTTAAAGGTAAAGGCTATAAGACCATCTCTAAACAGCTTGAAGTTCCTGTGACAACAGTGGCTCATATTATTCAGAAGTTCAAGACCCACGGGACAGTAGCCAACCTCCCTGGACGTGGCCGCAAGAGGAAAATTGATGACAAATTGAAGAGACGGATCGTTGGAATTGTATCCAAAGAGCCCAGAGCAACCTCCAAAGAAATTAAAGGTGAACTCCAAGGCCAAGGTACATCAGTGTCAGATCGCACCATTCGTCGTTGTTTGAGCCAAAGTGGACTTCATGGGAGACGACCAAGGAGGACACCACTGCTGAAAAAAACTCATAAAAAAGCCAGACTGGAATTTGCAAAAATGCATGTTGACAAGCCACAAAGCTTCTGGGAGAATGTCCTTTGGACAGATGAGACCAAACTGGAGCTTTTTGGTAAGGCACATCAACTCTATGTTCAGAGACTCAAAAACCAAGCATACGAAGAAAAGAACACTGTCCCTACGGTGAAACATGGAGGAGGCTCAGTAATGTTTTGGGGCTGCTTTGCTGCATCTGGCACAGGGTGTCTTGAAAGTGTGCAAGGTACGATGAAATCTGAAGACTATCAAGGCATTCTGGAGAGAAATGTGCTGCCTAGTGTCAGAAAGCTTGGTCTCAGTCGCAGGTCATGGGTCTTCCAACAGGACAACGATCCAAAACACACAGCCAAAAACACCCAAGAATGGCTGAGAGAAAAGCCTTGGACTATTCTAAAGTGGCCTTCTATGAGCCCAGATCTGAATCCCATTGAACATATGTGGAAGGAGCTGAAACATGCCATTTGGAGAAGACACCCATCAAACCTGAGACAACTGGAGCTGTTTGCTCATGAGGAGTGGGCCAAAATACCTGTTTGACAGCTGCAGAACGCTCATTGACAAATACAGAAATCGTTTAATTGCAGTGATTGCCTCAAAAGGTTGTGCAACAAAATATTAAGTTATGGGTACCATCATTTTTGTCCAGCCCTATTTCATTAGTTTGTTTTTTTAAATAATTATGTTAATCAACAATTCAAAAGTGATGGCTGATTTTGATTATTTAATTTTCAATAATTTTTATTTATTGTTACTTTTGTGAGTTTCAAGTGATTTCAGTGAGAATTGTGGGTTTTTCCTTCTTTAACTGAGGGGTACCAACAATTTTGTCCACGTGTGTATGAATGTCTGAATGGGAATTCTGGTGTCATGTGTGTAATGAGCAGGGACACTATGCAAAGGAGTGTGACATGACAATGAGAGTGAAGCGATGCGAGCTGTGTCACAATCAGATGAAAAAAGAGAAGAGCCCGGGTGCGGCCTCATTTTCATCAAAGCTGTACACCACCAGGGTACAAAGACTGTCTTCAGGTCATTTTTTACCCGGCAGTTAAAAATCAGTCACATAGGACTAAAACACACATCCGCATCACAAACACTTCTACAACCACAACGGCACACACAGACACACACGTGCGTGTGCACAAACATGCACAAAATGAAAAACTTAGATGATGCGTGCGACTGATTGATCTCAGATAAACTAAGGACAGGTGCATCATTACCTATCCATGACCCCACACAACCCCACAGAAACTGAGAGTGTGCTACTGATTGATCTCACAAAAACTAAAACTTTCTTGTGCAGGTGCCACATCAACCATCCACAACAAATCTCAAGTTTTACCAATTTCAAACAAATGAAACATTTCTTGAAAGCATCGCTTACTAACGGAGAATGTGTTCAGAGGCTAGAAAGGTGCTGCAGATGACAACACCACCAGTTCTCTCTTTGCTGAAGCCATGAGGGCAGTTTTCAGGTTTCAGTACCCAGCAGGTCAGAGATCAGATTTTTTTTCAATCATCCAGGAGGAACAAGAAGGACTGTAAAACAAATACTGTGTGCTGCACGTGTAACAAATACAGTTGCATTCTGTCCTCCATGTTTTAATTAGAGCTTAATATGTTCGTAATATTTTGCTTGAATCTGTTATTTTTTTTACTTATGATTGATGTAGGTTATGCATCTTTCGGGTGGGAGCAATGATTCAAAAAATGAGAGAATGCTCGTATCTGGTAGTTGAGTTTTGTAGTTTTACATTCCATTGTACAGTATACAGTACACTGTTGTTTCCCTTCAAAAATGCATTTCAAGTTCATTTCTGCACATTTCTGGTACTTTATTAGGCTATAGAAGTATTATCTCTTGCAAAACAAGAAATGTTTACACCTATGCAGTACCTTTAGCAGCAATAATAGTGATAATAAACCTCTACTCAAAGAAAGAAAACAGTTACAGCATGAACAATGGTATAGAAACGAATGGTGTCCACTCATTAAATACAGTCTTTCTACCCTCTGAGGAAGCAAAAACAGAGGCATTCACAAAGTGTGTGATGCATGACAGGTTGTTTCTTCATGTAAAATAGATTTTTGGTTAAAACCTTCCTTTTTGACAAGGCTTATATTTAGGCCTGACTGGGTGACCCTGAGCTGCTGTCTTCATTGGCACATCTGGCTTCCTCTGGGACGTCACTTAGTTCTGCCCCTAGTTCTGCTGCTATAGGCCTAGGCTGCTGGGGGACCTCTCCTGACGCACTGAGCCCTTCTCTATCTATCTTTATATTTAATATATATACCATTATTGCATTACACTAACTCTGTTTCTCCCTGTGTCCTTCCTCCGAATGTCCCTGGTCCCAGACCTGGACGCTTCAGATCTGTGGTTGCTGTCCCACCAACTGGTCCAGTCTCCATCATGTCCACTGTGGGATGCTGCTGTTGACCTTCCTCCAGCCCACTGCTTCCAGCTGCTCATTTCCACCAGTCTACTCTGCATCACCCTCACTATACTTGATATGCTCTTCTACATGTTTTTGAATTTCCTACCAGCTATATATATATTACATTTATTGCCAGAGTTGTAAATCATAAGAGTAAACTATGAATCAGTTTCAATGTTAGCTTCTACTTTGTATCGTCTGTCTTATCATGCATGTATCAAATTGTGTGTTTTATGTTCCCTGTTCCCCTCCCCGTCTCTACCCCTCTTTAGCCCTCTCTACCTCCTCTGTCCCTCTCAACCCGCCCGACCAGCAGCAGATGGTTCCCCCACATAAAGAGCCGGGTTCTGCTCAAGGTTTTATTCCTGTTAAAAGGGTGTTTTTTTTGCCACTGTTGCCTTTGGGCTCCTCTGGGGGTTCAGGCATATGGGTTCTGTATAGCATCTTGAGACAATTTCACTGTAATTGGCGCTATATAAATAAAATTGAATTGGTTCTGTCTTTATGGAGTTAGAACAGTCTCATAATTCACAAATGCACACAGAAGAATTCGCAAATGTAAACTGCAATCCACAAATGCACACAGAAGAATTCACACATGTGAACTGGGATTCACAAACGTAAACTGCAATCCACAAATAAATTAAGAAAGTTCACAAATGTATTTCTGCATTCACAAACTGCTTTTGTGTGTGAATCTTTTTTGAGACTGCTCTGCCGTCAGCTCGATCCACAAATGCATTTTTTTCAACACGGAAGTTTCTGTAGCCAATCAGATGTCTCCCTCCTTTCAGCCAATCACAAAAACTCAGCCCACGTGGGGGTGGGTGTACTGTTCAGCCAATCATATGAACGCGTCCGCACAGCGTTATACTTGACCGTGTCATTGGGCTGAAGAGTGAAGCTGCCCGTCGGAGAGACCATGGCGTCTGATGGGGACAATAGACCCTTTATTTGTTTACAAACATTGTGACGTTTTTTGTGGGCGGGGCTTATGCTGGAAGCAAAAGCTGAGCGAGAAGTCAAGCGGGACTGGGAGTATATAGTTTGCGCTGGGAGTTTGCAGCGCAAACTCGAGCATTTTTAACCTGTTAAACTTCAGTGTCCCGCCGGCGGTACACCTACTAATTTGCATAGGAATTTAAAGAATGTCCGAAGGCTGCAAACGCGATTATATAAACATTATATGCCGATGGAAAGCTTAGATTCTCATGAATCCACCGGTATAAACCACTTTCAGATGCGATTACCACAGCGGGTAATATAAACACATTTGTCTGACAAACAACGAATATCCATCCATCCTTTCTCTGTACACGGCTTTAACGTACACAGCGCGACTCACATTTCCGGGTTCATTATTACACACAGATGAAAATATTCCACAGAAAACGGCCATAATCCAACCTTGGACATCCAGACGACACAAGCCAGTAAACTATTTTTCCAAAACATGTCTTGAAGTCGGTATATAATCCACGAATCGGTCGTTTTCAAGGAAATGCACCTCGCGATGCGCATCCAATATGCCCTGTATTTCTCGTCATATTTTTTTATTTACAAATAGAATATTAGCGATTTTTTGTACTGAAAATGGCTGGAATTGACTGCAGCTGATCGTCTCTGGAGAGACAGCAGGTCCGATTTGTGGCACTGGCAGCGAGCAGTGACACTTTTTGTGGCACCGTGCCGGATGCCACGGTTAATGCCACTGTTTGGGCGAGATGCCACTGCCGCAGCGGCATTTCCAGTGGCCTCTGGAGATGCCAGCAGAGATACCACGGTTAATGCCACTGTTTAGGGAACATGCCACGGTTAATACCAGTACTTTTACCGCTGTTTAGGCGAGATGCCACGGTTAATGTCAGGATCAATGTCACATTGAGCCTAGTCTCAATGTGACAGAGACTAGGCTCTATCAACTTTTCTAAAATCTCGTCCTGCTGTGTTTTTGGATGCCAGAATAGGAGGAATTACATTGGCGAACGCAAATTAAAGTTTTATCGGATTCCACCGAACACTCGTGCTCAGAGGGAATGAAGACAGTTGTGGTTAAATGCACTGAGGCGAAAAGACTGGACAGATACGATTGGCTGCAGTCAATTCCAGCCATTTTCAGTACAAAAAATCGCTAATATTCGATTTGTAAATAAAAAATATTCAATTCAATTCAATTCAGTTCAGCTTTATTCCAGACACTGGGTCCAAATACACACACCATAAGGACACAACAAGACACACAAAAAAAATACAATCAAAAACAATAACCCGTTAAATATGACGAGAAATACAGGGCATATTGGACGAGCATCGCAAGGTGCATTTCCTTGAAAACGACTGATTCGTGGATTTTATACCGACTTCAAGACATGTTTTGGAAAAAATAGTTTACTGGCTTGTGTCGTCTGGATGTCCAAGGTTGGATTATGGCCGTTTTTTGTGGAATATTTTCATCTGTGTGTAATAATGAACCCGGAAATATCAGTCGCGCTGTGTACGTTAAAGCCGTGTACAGAGAAAGGATGGATGGATATTCGTTGTTTGTCGGACAAATGGGTTTATATTATCCGCTGTGGTAATCGCATCTGAAAGGGGTTTATACCGGCGGATTCATGAGAATCTAAGCTTTCCATCGGCGTATAGTGTTTATATAATCGCGTTTGCAGCCTTCGGACATTCTTTAAATTCCTATGCAAATTAGTAAGTGTACCGCCGGCGGGACACTGAAGTTTAACAGGTTAAAAATGCTCGAGTTTGCGCTGCAAACTCCCAGCACAAACTATATACTCCCAGTCCCGCTTGACTTCTCGCTCAGCTTTTGCTTCCAGCATAAGCCCCGCCCACAAAAAACGTCACAATGTTTGTAAACAAATAAAGGGTCTATTGTCCCCATCAGACGCCATGGTCTCTCCGACAGGCAGCTTCACTCTTCAGCCCAATGACACGGTCAAGTATAACGCTGTGCGGACGCGTTCATATGATTGGCTGAACAGTACACCCACCCCCACGTGGGGTGAGTTTTTGTGATTGGCTGAAAGGAGGGAGACATCTGATTGGCTACAGAAACTTCCGTGTTGAAAAAAATGCATTTCAAATCAACTTTATTTATATGGCACTTTTCATACAGTCGAGTAACACAAAGTGCCTCACAGAGGATAAAAACAAAAACAACACAATACAAAACACTGTGAAAAACCCGAAACCTTACACCCCCCAACAAATATACACACAGATACGTAATCACATATACATTCACACACATACGTAGACATACGAACAGACATACAGACCCACACACACAAACATACGAACATACACACACCAACATACACCATCTGTCAGTAAGGAGATATAGCGGAGACATGGCTGGGCACCGAAATCCGAAGTGAGGAAGAAGCTACCTTTGGGGGCCACACACACCGAGTGGAGTCATGGACCATGACTGCAGGGGAGCCGACACAAGGACCACCCCAGCCCAGGCAGACAGGAGGCTCCACACGAAGGTGTAAAACTCTCCAGCCACCCGGGCCAGGGCCATCCACGGGCCAGCACCCCCATCAGTGGACCAGAATCAACTCCAGGTGTGGTAGGCCCCCAGGAGGAAACACTGGAGAAACGAGGGACTAAAATAGTAAAACAAATAAATAAATAAAAAATAAAAAATAGTAAAAAATAAATACATCAATAAATAAATAAAAGGTATGAAAGCTAAGACTGGATTTGTGGATTGAGCTGACGGCAGAGCAGTCTCAAAAAAGATTCACACACAAAAGCAGTTTGTGAATGCAGAAATACATTTGTGAACTTTCTTAATTTATTTGTGGATTGCAGTTTACGTTTGTGAATCCCAGTTCACATGTGTGAATTCTTCTGTGTGCATTTGTGGATTGCAGTTTACATTTGCGAATTCTTCTGTGTGCATTTGTGAATTATGAGACTGTTCTAACTCCATATGTCTTTGATATCCGACTCAGAGATATTCTTGCTGGGGCTCTTCAATGTTACATTCATTATAAAACAATTTGTACATGTTCATCTGTTTGAAAACATTCAAAACATTTTATGTAGCAGTCTTGGAGCTGCACATGTTTTCTTACAACTTTATTTCACATCCAGAGCTCCTCTGCTGCAGTGACACACTCTGTTGTGTCCTACTGTCACAATGTCTCTGTATCTCGTTGCCTCCTTTTACTTGAAAGACGGCAGAACTCAAGCTGAGTAAATTCCAGCAGTATGTTCACACCTGAACAGCCATGTTCTCTCAGCAGGATGTGAAAATGTTCCAAACAGCTTCACAATATCTCCAATCACTGCTCTGCTGATGAAGGATGTCATGATAGCAGAAATATAGCAGTCTGTACCAATACCATATCCATCCAGACATTCAGTTTGGTTCTTCTGTCTGCTCCACCACCACCACAGTCCAGACTCCATCTGGTCTAATCATCAAGGATTGCTTACATACTTCCTCACAATTGTTGTTGAAGAACAGACTAAAGGTGCTTTAAATCTAAAACATCTACTTTTAACCTGTACCAATTCTTCCATGTTGTTTCAAACTTAGTTCTGACATTATGTTTTCCACAGATGTTTCAGGATCACGACTTCTCAGCTGTGTGGATTCTCATGGGGGCTTTTAATCGATAACTACAGCTGAAGCTTTTTCCACAGGTTCCACAAGCATATGGCTTCTCAGCTGTGTGACATCTCATTTGAGCAGTCAAATGGGAACGTTGAATGAAGCTTTTTCCACATGTGTCACAAGAAAACGGCTTCTCACCTGTGTGAAGTCTCATGTGGACAGTCAAAGAGCCCTGTTGACTGAAGGTTTTTCCACAGGTTCCACAAGAATATGGCTTTCCCATTTTGTGAACTGCCATGTGCCTATTATGTGCTGATGAATCAGAAAATCTTTTTCCACAAGTGTTACAAACATACGGCTTCTCACCTGTGTGACATCTCATGTGGGCAGTCAAATGGGTCCGTTGACTGAAGCTTTTCCCACAGGTTTCACAAGAATACGGCTTCTCACCTGTGTGGGTTCTGTGATGTATGATTAAATTTGATTTATGCCTAAAAGCTTTTCCACAGACCTCGCATGTTGCAGATTTTCTTGCCTTGTTATTATCACACTGTCTTTCTGATGTTGGAGCATTGTCTACATCATTACTGGGACTGTTGTTATTCTGATGTCTTGGTTTCTGCTCGATACATCAAGTTGATCCTGAGTCTACACCCAGAGGAAAATTTTACTGCTCAAAGCTTGCTCTTCTACAGCTCAGGAGACAAATTTGAGATTCTCATGTCAGCCTCATTTTAGTTTCTATTTTGTCTAAAGGTTTCTCATATGTTTCTCCTAAAATTCACTAGGAGAAATAGGTGAGACAGGATAATTAGAGGGAGTCATACTTGAGACTTATGGGAGATACCTTGCTAATCTCAATACAGTGTGTTTAATGGCTCCTTTATTTCTCCTCTGGAAAAGAAAATGAACAATAGTGGAGCTCCTACGGAGCAATATGTGAGACTCACTCACAGCTCCACAACAGACTCAGAATTGAACCCTGGCCTTCTGGGTGTGAGACAGCTCCTCTCCCCACTGAGCTATGCCACCCTATGCATATATTAATCTGCACACACACACCTTATAAATGCTGCAACAAATAAGAAGTTTCCAGGATACAGCCTAAACATCTTGAGGCACTTATAATAATATATGGTGACTTCAGTCATGTCACCCTGTCCTCCCACTTGACTGGATTTATCATTCTAAACAACACGGATCATCCACTCATAATATCGTGATGGGCCTCTCTCTGGACTGCAGGACGGAAAGATATAGAAGATCTTTGTACTCACAGCGATCAGGCTTTATAATTCTATAGCAAATAGTAGATGAGCTGACAGACAAATGAATTTCCCTTTTGGGATGAATAAAGTAATCTGAATCTTTATCAATTTTAAAAAATATCATGTGGATTACAATAAAGTCAACATGCTAGATGATTAAAAACAACCAAAACGTTGACCTGAGTCTGAGAATTCAGTGAGCACTTGTGGAGATCTCTTCATTTGTTCTCTCTGAGCTTAGTAATAGATTCATGAACTGAAGCTGGGATGAGAATAGATGGAGTTCTTAGAGAGAGCTCTCTGATTTCTCTGCCTGAGATCACAAAGAGACACAAAAGTTGAGAAACTCTGAGAATTATATGAGAGCTTGTTGAGATCTCTTCTGAAACTTTAAAGGAGACTAAACTGAGATTTAGTGCATCTTATTGCTCAGGAGAAAAAAATGAGACACAGGAGAAATAAGCCTTAGTCTCAGTTTGGTGTCACACAGATCTCAAAGTTGTCTAGGAGAAGTAAATGAAACATTTTTGAGATCTCTTTTTGAATTTTCTTTTCCTCTGGGCATCCTTGCTTCCTTCCTGATCTGGGCTCTCAGCTACACAAGAGATGTGAAACAGGAGCTGATCACTGTTTGGTCTTGGTTCACTGTGGTCGCAGGAGTCACCTCAAAGGTATCAGTCTCCTGTTTCAATCCAATTAACTCTTCCTCCTGACTGGAGCAGAGTTCATCCTGTTCCACTTTAATTTGTGGTAACCCTGGGTATAATTGATCCAGAATGGTGCACAATTCTTCCTGTTCCATTTTCATTTGAGAAATCTCTGGGTTTGATTGGTCCCAACTGGTGCAGAGTTCCTCCTGCTGATCTTTAATCCGTAGAGGCTCTGGGTCCTCATGGTCCACCATGGAGTTTCTCTCCTGGTCATGGGGCTGATGGTCAACAACTATGGAATGAATTTCCTATCATAATTCAAGAGCATTTTAAATTGATTTGAGGGCAGCATTTATCGATTTCATTCTCAGATTTTGTGATATTGTCTCTCAGAACTCTGCTCTCGTGCTCAAATTTGCTCTGCGCGTGCTCTAACTGTGTCCTCGCACTCGGTTACGATGCTGCTCGCGCAGATTTCCTGCGCTCAAACTCAAACTCTTCCTCTTGCTCTCACGGAACTTCTGCTCACGGATCTCTGCTCTGCTCTCAGATTATTTGTGTATCAACGCTGTCAACCAATAGAAGGCCGGCGAGCTTTGACCAGTCAGATTATCCCTGTTTGTATACGGGTGCGTTCGCTGTTTTCCGAGGAGCGTCGCATACGGGCGGGCACTCTTTCAACAGGTTTTATCCACTCCCTACCTCCGGGACTGTAATAAATGTGATTTCTTTTATTTTTTTGACCACTGTTGGAATAAAATATCATTCAATGCATACAACAGCGTCCGAGCTTCTCATTAAAATGGCTATATTGTATAATAATAGCGGCATCGAACACTGCTCTTGGAGGTGTGCTGGTGGGGAAAACAATGTCACCATCCTGAAGCTAGCAGCGGGACAGCAGATGGCTTGCTAAAATGGACCGGCAAAGTCGAAGCGCTCAGGCAAGTTATTTTTAAATTCATTTTAATGAAAACTATAAAATATTTATTTGATCATATACCTGGTTTTAAACATACATGAACACCATACCAAATGTATTTATATATCCCTGTATTTTCTTTGTTTTGTTTTGAAAACGATTTATATCATTAGTCGGATGCTATCCTCATCAGGAAGTGATGCTGGAAATGTTAAATATAAGCATTCTTGTTTCAGGTTATGTTTAATGTGCAAATGAGGTCAGTACACTCAGATAAGACAATGCGCCAATATGCATTGCTTTCTTTTCCAACAGACCTTGCTCAGATGTCATATCTTTGAAAGACTGCAAAGCAAGTTTCAGTATGTCATCAGTCATCCTGACTTGAACCTTGACTATCTAAATTTCATGTGCACCCTTGAATTGATACTTGCTGACGCATTAGCAGACCAGATAGAGTTGCCATTGGATATAGTACATGGCTTAATAGAACTGTGCTGTCAGGTTAGACAGAACATAGAAAATGAGCAAGTAATTCCATCAGTTCAATCATCAATTCATGGGTGCACGTGAAGTTTAGATAGTCAAGGTCCAAGTCAGGATGACTGATAAAACTAATTAAACATAACCTGAAACAAGACTGCTTATATTTAACATTTTCAGTACCACTTCCTGATGAGGATAGCATCCGATTATTAATGATATAAATCGTTTTCAAAACAAAACAAAGAAAATACAGGGATATATAAATACATTTTGTATGGTGTTCATGTATGTTTAAAACCAGGTATATGATCAAATAAGTATTTTATAGTTTTCATTAAAATGAATTTAAAAATAACTTGCCTGAGCGCTTCGACTTTGCCGGTCCATTTAGCAAGCCATCTGCTGCATAGACATATATAAAGAGTAGACGCCACAGACGAGTGGTGGGGCCGCCATCTTGGTCCGGTCACCTGCTCCACTCAGCACTGTTTGACAGCGCATTTAATCCATCTTAACTCTGAATATTAAACTGATTTTCACGCTTTTTTTATTCGTTGCAAACGTCATACATGTATCTATGATACAGGACAAATGGTTCGGCGTATTTTAATATTCATAGCGGGATTAACAGTAATAGAATATTCTGATATTAAGCTCGACTGTAGACAAGTATTTTGCAAACACTGTAAGCAGATAATAGTAAAGTAAATTATTTTAATAATTTGAAGAGACAATATATGATTACGCTATATTTACATATACTGACTAATGAACACATATTTCTATATAAAACAGTAGATATAAGCTATATATCAGAGAAAAGGAATATATATAAAAATCATAGATGGAGTATCAACATCATTCACACATATATGTAAAAGTTATATATCAGAGATATCATACTACATATATAAATCATGTATGGAGTATCAATATAATCAATATATCTGAAAACATAATATATATAAATCATATCTGGAGTATTAATATAATCAATATATCAGAGAAAATTGTTATATAAATCATATATAGACTATCAATATAATTCATACATATATATTAAAAGATATATATCAGAAAATGAATATATATATCATATAGATGTACAAAGCAGAGAGAATAAAATGTAATGTAAATGTAAATTCTCAAGTTAACACAAGAACATGACATCCCTGCCCTAAACCACATTTACACATGTACAAACGTTTTACAGCTAAAACCAATGAACGAGGACTGTTTTGCAGAGCTTCTTTCTCGTGCTCCCTTTCTGCAGGTCAAGACAGGTAAGTTTGGCAACATGGTGCAGCCACGGACACAACCAATGACAACAAGCTGGAATGTTGGTTGTCGATACCAAACTGTGTTTCTTCAATGTGTTCCCCAAGCAGAAAAACCACCTCCATTCCAATCTCCTCCCGAACGTTGTGTGTGACTGTTGACACCTTTGGAGCTTGCTTTGTTGAAGCCTGGCAAATCACCCTCTCTGCAACTCTCAGCACCTTATAATAATAATACAAAAAAATTACATTTATATAGCGCTTTACACAGTGCTAAAAGACACTTTACAGTACAGAGAAAATAAAGAACAAAGCAACTTTAACATGCAAATATTTAAAAAAATATACAAGATTATAAAATCAAACCTTCACTGTGCCTTGTGATGGAATCAGTAGGCCTCCATTGTTTTTCAGAGCTAGAAGGTGGGAGCTCTCGTCAAATGATGATGGTACAGCATCTCTGACCAAGCTTGCACGGCACACATCACCTTCAAAATGAAAATGGAAGATTTGGGAGAGTCTATACAAAAACATCTTACAAAAGAGGTCAAGAGGTTTTCTTCCTTCAAATTTCTTACAACCTTTCTTCAACAAAACTCCTATTTTGATGCATATCTGTTGATAATGAACCAAAACTGCTTAAACTGTGAATAACCTTGTTTGCAAAACTATTCTACAGTCAGATGTTCAGTTGCCTGTATTTTTAAGTAAGTGGGTGGGTATGACACATTAGAGCTAGCTTACTGTTGTTAGGGTGAATTACATGTGAACAATACAGTCTGTGCCACCTGTGTAAAATTCACTGCTCAATGTTATACCAGTAATATATATTTTAGCTTTCCTGTGTCAGTTGTAATCTAAGTCAGTGGAATATGACTTATAAAGTCTCATTTCACAGACAGGTCAACACCGGCAGTAAACATAGCCTAGCTCGCTGGCCATGATTTCGCTGGTGGGCATAAATACAGCACAGTAATATTCGATTCACAAAATACAACCAATAGTAATGTTCAGTCTTACTTGTGAAAAGTAATCCCTCGTGCCCCGTTTTCGACGATCCGGCGATTTGAACACGAATATGCGGCACAGTGCTCTGGCATCTGGTTCTTTCTGCTGCTGAACTGTAAGTACGATGACCGGACCAAGATGGCAGCCGTCCCCGAGCGGCGTCATGGTGACATTGTTTTCTCCACCAGGACACCTCAAAGAGCAGTGTTCGATGCCGCTATTATTTTACAATATAGCCATTTTAATGAGAAGCTCGGACGCTGTTGTATGCATTGAATGATATTTTATTCCAACAGTGGTCAAAAAATAAAAGAAATCACATTTATTACAGTCCCGGAGGTAGGGAGTGGATAAAACCTGTTGAAAGATGGCCCGCCCGTATGCGACGCTCCTCGGAAAACAGCGAACGCACCCGTATACAAACAGGGATAATCTGATTGGTCAAAGCTCGCCGGCCTTCTATTGGTTGACAGCGTTGATACACAAATAATCAGAGAGCAGCTACCCCATAGACATATACAAACAGTGTTTGCAGAAGTTCCGTGAGAGCAAGAGGAAGAGTTTGAGCGCAGGAAATCTGCGCGAGCAGCATCGTAACCGAATGCGAGGACACAGTTTCAGCACGCGCAGAGCAAATTTGAGCACGAGAGCAGAGTTCTGAGAGACACTATCTCAAAATCTGAGAATGAAATCGATAAATGCTGCCCTCAAATCAATTTGAAATGCTCTTGAATTATGATAGGAAATTTATTCCATAAACAACAGTCTTCTCATTCTCACAGACATAAGACTGTGGGAGCTCTGGAGGGACAAAGAGACAAAAGATAATGGTTACTACTGTGATGATGAGAGAACACACATCTGTCACTTTGTCCAGGACTGGCTGTCTCCAACAAAATCAGCTCAAGAGGCGAATGTTCGATGCAAAAAGAATATGATGGTTTATAATAGAAGTCTAGGAGCCATGACACAGCAGCAGGAATGATACAAGCATCTCCAAACGACTGAACATTTCTATGAACATGTTGTTCCACAGTGGATACAGGATCACAAAGATTCTAATGGTAAACACCACTGGGTAACTTTCTACACACCAGACAGGTTTGATGGGGATCCAGTAAAATCTGTCTGAATAAAGCTGCTGTCCTCTTCAGCCTTCAAACCTGTCAGGACATTTGGATTTTAATGTTATTCTTATTTTACTGCTGGTTACTGTACTGTTGATTTGACTCATCAGTGAAATCCAACATGTTGATCGAGGAATGCAGTTGAACACATTACTTCTATAGTCTCTAACTCTGTATGTGCGCTTGCTTTAGATCATGAATGATCTCTATACATTGAATTATGTCTCTGGACTGAAATGATGGAATGACTGAGTCCTCTGTCAGAGTTTTATTATTAAACTGTTTGATAACACAATGCAGTTCCTGTCAGTGTGGACGAGTTCAGATAAACACGTCCAGCACCACTGAACAGGAAACTTTGGTCTTGCTTCCAGGGTGTCAACACAACAATCACGTTTTTAAAACTTCACAAACATAAACTAACAGACACCATTAGGGCTGCATGATATATTAAAAGAATATCGTTTTTGCAATAATGGTAAATGCTATATCCATATTGCAAAGTTGCACAATAATTTTATGATTATTTAGATGTACAAATCATGCTTTTTGCATGCATAGACATTTACTTGTGACGAATTGAGCGCGACCTTAAGCACCCTCCCCCCATTCCGAATAGCACCCCACAAGTTCTCATCAGTGCATGTAACTCAGCTACTTGGGTGGAGCTGGAGGGTGGCAGGGTGGCACTTTGAATAATTTGGAAAGTAACAAAAATTGCATACCCTGTCTATGGCACTCCGTTTTGTCTATAAGCTGCATCAGAGTAGGAAATGAAATCTGTTTTAATCTGGTCAGAATGTGATTTAGATTGTCGTTCAGTATAGCCTTCTTTAACCCTTGCCTCAGGTTAAATCAGGACCAGCTCTCCGTTTAAAGGGTTAGATTCTATCTGCCTATTAGTATTCCACCTAACAGGTTTCAGCAGAATAATTAAGCTGGTGTCGAGGAATACTCGCCTAGGTCCTAACTGTCTTCTTCCAAACGTCTTACCCCTCTTACTCCAATAAATACTCTCTTACTAAGCAGCCCTCCTAAGTAGTAGAATTGATTTATTGAACACGTTTGTTAACGACAGCTTTCCTCTTAAAACTGTGGCACTTGTTGATATTCCTAGGTTCGTTTTAGAGGTTTGGAAAACTAACCTCAGGGGTAATGTTTAAATAACTAGTTGGATTAAAGTAACCTTTAAGAACCATTAGATTTAATGCACACAATCAACTTAACTTTTTACCACTATGCAGAATAAGTGAATCATAATCATTTCATTAGACTTCTCTTTAAATGCAATATAGCGTTTTATTAAGCAATTATTAGCAGGGGCACAGCATTAATTCATGATTAAACAATTTAATTATTTCTGATTATTTCAAACTAAACTAAACTAAGCTGAGCGTACCTAAGAATCTTCTCTAATTAGTAAATTTAGGAGAGAGAGCGGACAACCAGGCCTTAGCTGCCACGCCCGGTCTTGACCTGCGTCTAGTTGAACTCCTCCGTGGACCAGCAGACTCGGTACGAAGTCTTCTTTGTGGGCAGAGGGTGTTCTTCATAGGCAGGGGGAGTGGAGAGGTCCCGATAGCCAATCGTTGGTCTGGCAGTTATCTTTAGTAGCAGCTGGAACACAAGTGCGGGCGTCTCAGCTGTCTTCTCAGTCGGATGGTGGTGGTGGAAAGCCCCCGTCTCATCAGGCTGTGGTGGGTCACTGGGTCCTCCAGCCCCTGGAGTGGAGCAGCCCTCTGCTGCTGCCTCCTGTGCCTCTCTGGATGCCATGGGTGCTGTCTTCTCTTCATCTCTTTGGAAAACTGCAGACCTCTCAGGACTCTCCTTTCAGCAGAGTGTGGTCCTCGCTTGTTGAACAAAGTCAGAAAAAGACTTTGCCTCCAACGATGTTCTCAGCGAACTCTGGAGCCTAAGTCCTGCGTTGTCTTCACGTCTCTTGGGCAAAAGGGTCCGGTGAAGATTCTTCAGAACTCTGGCGATGCTCCCCGGCAGCTCCGGCGAGCAGCATCTCTCCCCTCCGGGGGAGAACTCCGAATTCAGTGTCTGTGTCTCTGGGTTTTATACCCTAGCTCGACTTCAGCTTAGCACATACACATTTCTACACACAATTCTAACTAGTAGGTACGCCCAGGTAATTAATTCATAGGTTTAAGACACAACCTTCTTCCTACCACGCATACATCATTCTTTCCATCTTTTCTGTTAACACATCCACTTGTTACACACACTTCAGTTGTCATGACAATGTAGGCCTGAGCCCATCCTGTCATCCTGTGGAAACTCCAAGTTCCTCATTTCTGAGGAGACTTCTGCTTTTCCCATCCTGTCTGCATACAGCTCAGAACAGCACAGATTACTTCCATTCAAAACTCACTTAGTTACACTGAATCACTTCTTTAAATCATTTTTCTTAGCATGATCAAATAACTTATTTTAAATCATTCTCTTCTATAGCAATCATCATTTCCAGAATATATATCAGCCTATTAAAATCATTCTTGCATCAAGCATAAGCATAATCATGTGGTTAACTTATATAGTTTCTCATTTTAACTTTTCATTGGTTTGCTTAAAGCTTTTATTTAGGTGGTGGTTGCTCCTGGGATCTCAAATAACTAGGCCCCACTTGACAAGATGCACATGCAATGAAGCACAGAAAGGTAAGTGTGAAGATGCGAGGCTTGGCACGCTCTCAGTGAAAGGACCTACAGGTAACAAAGGATCAGAGACAAGTTAACACCTGGAAATGCCTCCAACCCCCACAGCTTCTAGTTTCCTTTGATGATCTCAGGTCAGTGAGATTTTCACTTTATAGAACAATGCATCCATCCATCCATTCTCTATACACCGCTTTATCCTCACTAGGGTCGCGGGGGGTGCTGGAGCCTATCCCAGCTGACTCGGGCGAAGGCAGGGGCCACCCCGGACAGGTCACCAGTCTGTCACAGGGCTACATATACAGACACACAATCACACTCACATTCACACCTACAGACAATTTAGAGTAATCAATTAACCTCAGCATATTTTTGGACTGTGGGAGGAAGCCGGAGTACCCGGTGAAAACATACGCATGCACAGGGAGAACATGCAAACTCCATGCAGAAAGATCCCAGGCCCAGGCCGGGATTTGAACCAGGGATCTTCTTGCTGCAAGGCAAAAGTGCTAACCACTAGGCCACTGTGCAGCCTAGAACAATGTAGTTCTTTATTTATCTTTGCCAATTGAAATAGTAGACCTTAAATCACAACTGTTTCAATTTGGTTGCTGTCCTAGCATCTTTAAAGATTGTGCTGTGGAGATCGCTAGTTTTCCTCTGACTGTTTAATGCAGGTGCCATAGGCAGGGTTTTAGTTCAGTTTTGGTAAATTTTCATGGACAGTTTCTTACCCATTGATTTGGATTACCACATTAAGTGCAGTTCTCAAAGTCTTTGTTGAAGAAGGGTGAAGTGTGGCTTTGTCTGTGGTGTGAGATCTGAGCCTTAGTCTCACTTCCTCCTCTGAAGGCTCCTCTGCCACTTGGTCCTCAACTTTGGTCCACCTGTGTAGTGAGATACTCAGACAAACATTACCATCTGAATCCACGTTACATGTCTTCATTAACAGAACAGCGAAAATATTAAATCCCATCTAACAATAGGCCTGTCAAGGCTCATCCCTCTCCTGCTCGGCTCTCAGCAAGATTAGAGACAGCTGTGGTGGAGCGCAGCTGTCCGTAATCAGTAATCAGCCACAGCATAAAGCACGGCCCTCCTCACAGCTCCGACGCTGGATCATTGCCTGCGGTCTCTTGCCAAAGTCACACCTGTCTGCTTGAGCTCTGCTCTCCACCGATGCCCGGAATCCCTTGTCTGCTTCACCACCCCCCTCAACGCTGGAATCCCTCGTCTGCTTCACGTCCCCTTTCGACCCTGGAACCTTTCCTCTGTTTTACCTCTGCTCTGGATTACCCCTGCCTTCTCTGGTTCACTCTACCCAGTTCCCCCGGCTACATCGCCACCACCGGCTTCATTAGTTCAGCCTCTGCTTAGCCTCCCGATTCTCCCCCCAGACACTGAGTTATTCTTCCCCGTTAGTTTCAGTTTAGTTCCCACCTCGGCCGTCAGGTCCGCCCTTAGTTCTGTTTAATTTCCCGTTGCCTCCCACATGGAGTGTTTTGAGTTCTGTTATCTGAATACACATTAAAGTTTCATTTAATTCCACCTGCCTGTCTGTTTGCCTGCTGCATGGGTTCTCCTGCCTAGTTCCGTGACAGCACCAATATAACTAGACGAGCCCCCAGTAGAGGGCAGAACCACGCCCATGCATGATACTCTGTATCAATTTTGATCATCCTACGTATATCCCTTCGTACTTGATTTGCTGACCTCTAACTCCACAACTGAGCAGGGGACCTTAGACTGATCTTCAGTGCCAAGTTTGATTATCCTAACTTCAGCACTTGCAGAGATATCTGACCGGACATACCCACATACATACATACCCACACACATACATACTTACCCAGTCAGATACCGAAGTGAAGGCAGTAACCCCGCTGATGTACGTTGGGTGTGGTTAATAAAAAACTTGCAAAACCATAAATGAGATTGATTTGCTCATTCAAGTTAATTTTTTTTATTCAATCATTTCAGATTACCATAGCTCTTTCTGAGGACTTGTCTTTGCTCTGCGTTGTGTTGTATCGTTGAAATTGTGCTAGTTGTACTGTGTTTTGGTATTTGCTCTTTTGTGCGCAAATAATTTTGATTCTTATTTTCTTTTATTCTATTTATTTAGCAGTAGAGATGTTTCTTTTTTGTTTTAGTTCTTTCATCCTTTAGCATTATGACAACTTTTCTGTCTTTTCTGTTATTTTGTTTCATGTTGCTTGTTTCTTTTATTTTAATTTTCAGTTTTTTTTATTTCTTTAAATTTTAAATTTGTTTTTTATTATAATTTTTCTAATTTTCATGCATGTACTTTATAGGACCAGTAAATCCATTCGCTGCCATTCTGCAAAAATCTCTCCTTTTCACTTTGTAAAATCCCTTCCTAACTTCTTTCAAACACACTTACTTTATCCACACAATTCACTTTCACAATTCCTTCAGTCAACATCCTACTAAGAAATACAAGCCATTCCTTGGTGTGAGGAGAGCTAGTCAAATCTTAACAGGAACATACAAGTAATTCCTAGTATTGGGAGAGCTAGTCATCCCTTGGAGAGCAAATCAAATCCCTTTTTCTCATCTGGTCCTACATTGGCCCACTCTTATTTTCTCTTTGGCCATTCTCTGTTCCTTTAACTCTTTGGGCCACAATTCTACTTAAGTCAACAAAACCATAATTCTTGTCCATATTCATCACAGGACCAGTAAACACTTTCTCCATCCCTCTGCTAAACTCCCTACCACGTTCCCTCTAAACACAGAATCCTTTCAATGAAACCATTAATACACAATTACTTCTGACTTTCATTCACTTTCCTACTTCCTTCAATCAACATCCTACTTAGAATATACAAGCTATTCCCTTTGGTGTAAGGAGAGCGAGTTATATCCTCACAAGAATAACAGTAATTCTAAGTATTGGGAGAGCAAATCACATCCCTACTTCTACCTGGTCCAGCACTGGCCTACTCTTATTCTTCTATTTAAGACCTACTCTTCTATTTTCCTTAAAAACAAAAACAAATAAACTAACAAATGTTTAACCTCCCCATTTTCACAACCAATTACAGCAAACTTACTTCAAAACATGGATGGCGTCAACTTCTTTTGGACTACCACAGACCAACAACACACAGTGACAATAATTGGGTTTTTCAAAAGGATCCCTTACCTCAATACAATTTGGAATGATGAGCCACTGGTGTATCCTTGGTCTGGGAAAAGAGTCTCCTCTGAAGTATATTGCCATCTGGGTCACGGCACCATACTGTTGAGGAAATTTCACTCTTGGTTCTGCAAAGTTTGCTGTAGTGGGGTGTTTATTGGTATTCCGGTATACGTTGGGCTTACCAACACAGAGCATGAGCCTGTGAAGGTAAGCTGACCCAGAACATTTGGAGATTTCCCATTTTATAGGGATGTCAGAAGGTGGATCAGAGGGTAGGGAGGGGCTGTATGCAAATACAGAGTATAAGACAAAAGGGACATCTCAGAGGAAGGGTTGGGGGTTGTAAGTAAATACTAAGGTAGACAGTGGTTCATTTGTGTATAGTTAAATCAAGGGTAAGACAACAGAACAAAAGGCCAATTGGATAACAGGAGGTAAGACGGGGGGGGGGGGGGTATAACACACAGTAACAAAGGATGAGTCTGGTAAAAACTTGCAAATAGCAAAGGATGTAGGAATTGTGGATAACCATGGGACATTGAATGAATTGTTGACATGTGACAGTGGTACCAAAGGTGTGCTATTTTCTTAATCAAAAGATATGAAATTAGAAAAAAAGAAGGAAAATTACTACAAAGAGATGCTAAATTGTCTCAGAAAGATGCAAAATCATCACAAAAGACAGAAGATTTCCATTAAAAGACATTAAACCAGCACCAAATTATGTGAAATTACCACAAAGGATGCAAAAAATACAACAAAAAGGGGCAAAAATCTTTTAATTTCTTTGAACACTGTGTGTGTATAATGACAATTAAAAGCATATTATTCTTTTCCATTCAGAATCTACAGAAAAAGATGCTAAAATCCAATAAAAAGAAGCAAGACTGTCACACACTTAGGCCGGACTCGTGCAGAGGAACACACCACCAGGACAGATATGCAAGTAATTTAAGAATTTATCGTAAACGGTGTAAATTTCTAGAGGCAGAAGGAAACTGACATGAGAGGGGAGTTAACCTGGAGTTGAGTTCAGTTCTGATGATGGTTTCGGGGGATCGGCGGCAGTCTCTGTCCCGGTGGAGGGAGAAGAGTGTGGCGGCTGCAGTCTCTGTTCCGGGGGAGGCTTCAGGAGTGCAGGATTCCGGAGGGATTTCTTGGGATATTGCTGCGTCTTTTGAGCAGTCAGTTCAGGTGACAGGCAGAGCTTTTGCAGGCAGGAGTCCAGACAGCCAATTCTGGATCGGGCAGAAAACAGAAACACGTTAGACGGAGTTACATAAATCGTTTGGTAAACTGTGCGGCTAGAAGGTAACTGACACTTGTCTAGTTTAACAATCTGGCGAGGAACGGGTGAGTGAACCAGTCTTTTGTATGGAGGCAGATGATTAATGGAATGAACTTCAGCTGCTGTGACTCCTGCGAGACTGCTTGATTGTCTGAATGCCTGCAGCTGGGCTTATGCTCTGCTTGTCTCCCTGTAGGAGAGAGAGAGAGAGAGAGAGCGAGAAAAAGAGAAGGTGGGGAAAAGCTGGGGAAAAGGTATTAGGAAGCCAGATAGGAAACTGTGAGAAGGGGGTTCTGACAAAGACTGGCACAAAAACAGTGGAAATCAGTAGAAAAACACATTACATCACCAAAAAAAAAGACATAAATTCTGTAGATAATGAACTTAACCATGATTGCATCAGCAAAATAAAATAAAAAGACGTGAAATCAGCACAAAAATATGTGAAATTACCACAAATGATGCAAAAACACAACCAAAAGCTGCAAAATCATCAACAAAACATGTAATGTTCTCATAAAACAATATTAAATCAGCTCAAACATGTGAAATTAAAAAGAAAAGCTGGTAAAATCACATAAACAAACATGAAACCAGGAAAAAACATATTTGAAATTCCAGGTTTGAATCCACTGAGCTCCTGACAGCAACCCGTTCTTTACCAGATGTTTGTAGAAGCAGTCTGCTGCTGGATCTAATCCACCTGTGGAAGTGATAAAACACCTGAATCCAATCATCTGTAGGGACATCCCAATTTAGTGTTTGTCAGAAACAGGCTGAAGTTCTGGTCGGTTCACTTTGACTGGATTTTCTGTTTATGTTCACCAATTCATGGTGGAAACGTCTTTATTTATGTCAAAGAAAATACCAAAATCAGTTCATTCAAATGCACATATTCATATTGTGAATATTCCATCTTCTAAATCTGCGCTACTCAACCCGCATGCGGCCCCACACGTTATAATAGTGCGGCCCACGGCTTACTGTAAGCAGTAAATATATTTTTTTCTACTTTTAATGCGGACAAAACGTTTCTGAAATGCTGACACCAGAGGGCAATAATTTGACCTACTGACAACAGGCAGGTAAGTGTTGCAATTGTGGGACTCTACCATTTGGTGGCGGTAATGCACCAATAAGTTGTCTGCTAACCGCCAAAATAACTTAAAAGAAGACTGATCGCAGTAGAGTTCAAGGCTGCAGCCGGTAAAGTTAAACGCAAGTTGTCTGACGAACACAGGACTTTTCAACAGTCATGGGAGGAAGAATTTGCTTTTGTGGAGGTAAATAACAAGCCAGTGTGCCTTCTTTGCCAGAAACAGTCCATTCCAAAACAAGCGAATCTCCAGCGCCATACAATAGCTGTAAAAAAGACTTCAAAGTTGACTATCCACCAGGCAGCAATATAAGAAAAGACTGGATATGCAGTGTCATTGGAAATTTTCGTGGTCAACAAACTGTTTTGAGATTCAGCTGTAAAGAAAGTGACAGAATCACGGAGGCGTCATTCAAAGTAGTGTGGAATGTAGCAAGGAGTCGACGGCCTTTCACTGAGGGAGAGCTGATAAAGTGTTGTCTGGACTGCAGCGAGTCCCTTTTTGCCGAGTTTAAAAACAAAGTTGAGATCACCCGGCAGATATTCAAACTGCAGCTTTCAGATTCAACCCCTATGTGGAAAAGATTTTGGATGATTTGTTCAAAAAACTGACCATCTTAAGAAAACGAAGCACTTTAGCCTGGCCATAGACGGGTCCACCGATGTGTCGGATGTGACGCAACTTATGATGTTGGCTTTTTTTTTTTTTTTTTTATTGGCGACATATTCAAGGAGGAAATGGTTGCTCTTTTTTTATTGCAAAAAAAAAACGTACAAACTCTCGTTGACAACGATATACAAGCAAAACACCAGGGGGCGTCAGAGAACAGTTAAAATAATAGTACATTTCAAAATTTAAAACAAAAAGAAAGACTGTACGTCTTGTGTTTGGAGCATCTGTAGTAAAGTAACAAAAGTTGTGCAATCTGGTAGCTGATGATCCTTGCAGTGTTCCAGTCTTTTAGTGTTTTCAGGGAACTGTAGTACATTTTGAATTCATTTATGAAACAGGGGAAAGAGGGTGTACTCCCTCTCCATTTACAGCAGTGAATATGGTATTTGGCTTGAAGTATTATAATATTGATAACATTTGATGAAGAAGAGTCCAAATTGTCCATGTATAACAAAATGTGAGACATTTTGAATGGGGGAATATTAAGCTTTAAATTGATCCAATTATCTTTGTCTTTCCAAAATTCCTTTGAATAGCAGCATTCAAAAACTAGATGGCAAATAGTTTCAATCTCTCAGTTACAAAAAGCACAAGGGTCAACATCAAATTTAAACCTATTTTCAAGAAATTGGCCCACAGGAAAAATGATTAATTATTTTAAAATGGGTCTCCTTCACTTTTGGAGAAATTGGCCATTTAACAAATGTGGAATGAGCCTTAATCATTACTGACTGATCATCTGAATAATCCAATTTCCTGAAAGAAGGTCTGTGATAGCCATAGTAAATTTCCTGTCTGAACTTTTCATTGATAAGCTTATTTTAACACTAATAATCCATCAAGTCACAGTCACTTATTTTTAACTTGGATAATGAAACAGTCACATTAGAGTACAAAAGAGTATTTTGGATTAATTGCATCAATGACTGTGGGATTGATCTACAAACCTTGTCAAAAACCTTTTTTTTTCACATTTTAAATTATATTTCTGTACAAAGGATGTGAAATAAAAATTTTTTTTTACCATTTTTGTCTAGTAAATCATTTACAAAAATATTTTTTCATCAAACCAATCCTGAATAAATATAGATTTTTTTTTTACCATCTAAAAAAGTTCTGTTGTTTTACAGAGTTGAGTTGTGAGGTGAAAAGTTATGATTGAATATTAATTTCCAAAATTGCAGTATTTGTTTGTGGAACCCAGATAGTTTTACTGGAATTTTAGCAATCTCGAAATCACAGCATAGCAGAAATTCTATCCCTTCTAGTTTTTTAAATAGAGAATTTGGAATGTGGAACCACATAGAGTCTTTTTGCTTTAACACGGATTTTAACCATTTGATTTTAAAGGTGCCCACCATGGCTTCAAAATCTAGAGCATTAATTCCACCCTTGTCATAATTTTTAATCAGCTGTGATTTTTTTTAACATAGTGTGTTTAATTTTTCCAAAGAAACTGAAAAATTATAGAGTTGGCCTTTTTTATACTTTGCGCTGAAACAAACATGGAATGACAAGGATATGTGACCTTAGAAACACCTTCAGCTTTAGTTAGTAGGTTTCTTCCAAAGATAGTCAAATCTCTTGTCAACCAATGGCTAAGACTTTTTTTCATCTCCACTATCCGATCTGCAATATTAACAGCTTCTCTCCTTACAGCATTTTTGAAATCAGTATACCCAAATATTTAACTTCTTGTTTGACCCTTATTGATGAGATATTACTATAATGGCATGTATGGATAGGAAGAATTTCGCATTTTTGAATATTCAGCTTTAGCCCTGAAGCCTTTGAAAACACAGATATTGAGTCAAGAGCAGTTGCAATATGGAGGTATTTCAGGTGCAAAATGTTTGAGCACCTGTAACATCGAATTTGTAGTTGTGTACATTGAATTTGTATGTGTATCAGCAAATCTGATTTCCCACACTATGAGCTGTGTACTTGTAAAATAATTTCTTGTATGTGTCGATTTTTTTCTTCCCACAAATACAACACAAAAATACACATTCACAAAATCGAAATTCTAGGTGCACAAATCACATTTACAGGTGCACAAACCTGAACAGGTAACAGTCCATTACAGTGCTACACATAGAGACAAACAACCAAACACTCACATTCACACCTACGGACAATTTAGAATCACCAGTTAAACTCAGCAAGTCTTTGGACTGTGGGAGGAAGCTGGACAACCCGATGAGAACCCACACAGGGAGAACATACAAATTCCACACAGAAAGACCCAAGGACTAGATTGAAACCAGGACCTTCTAGTTGTGGGGCGATGGTGCTATCCACTAAATAAAATAGTGATCCCGCTGGACTTTAAATTCAGACTGATAAACTGGTGGTGGCTAATCTACCAGACAACATGGTGTTCTAAATCAGTGTCCACAACAACTCAAACTTCTAAAGCAATCAAAGAAATAAGGAGCGGAAAGCTCGGAGCTGCTGCTGTTACTCCAGAACAATGAGTCCGTCCACACAGCACCAGGTGAAACAGTCAAATGCATCTTTGAACCATTGCTCCATGAACTTTAATCACCAGACCTGGTCCATCAGACTTCTGCTTCCTAAACTGTAATTATAACTGTGTAGTCACTAAAAGTCATATATGCTGTTAGTGGATCTGGAGGCTCAAGATGTGACCTTCTTCTTGAGATACTGAAGGTTTAACATCGGTGGACCAAGTGCATTCATGTTTATGGAGACTGCTGAAAAATAATGTTAAAGACTGATTCTGATGATTGAATGATTTTACTTATTTTAATCAAACATGGTTAATGTGGTCATTACAAAAAGGATACAGAAGAATCATGATTCATCCACAAAGACACTCATTTTACATAATAGTTGACGTCAATTTTTCAGTTTCCATCCGACTGCTTTTATGCACAAAGTTCACTAGAAACAAGTTCATAGAATAACTGATGACATCGAGTGTTTCAGATGAATGAAACTCGCCTTTTATTTTTGCTTCCTGAAGACACCACTTATCAGGTACTTAGAATGCATCCTGACATCCCTCACCAGGCAGTTTCAGCTCCATTAACACCTCCATCAGGCGAGTTGTGGGTCACTAAAGGACCTTAAGTCAAATGTTTTTAGTTTGAGAATAAAAACCTGAGATTCTCCACCAGTCAGTTAGAAATGAGGAAGACTCTTGGATGAAGGAGAAACAAGAATCAAAAAGAGAAGTCTAGCCGCTTCTCCTGAAAAACTGAGGATTAACAGGACCAGGAAGACTGAGAATCTACAGATGATAAATGATGAAATCAGAAATCAGGTGACTTCAGGAATTACACAGATGAATGTTTGAGTGATGAACTGCTCCACAGTTCAGAGAAGATGAAGGTGAACCAGAAGATGATCTTCACTCAGTAGAGTTTCTGTTCTCTGAAACTCTCAGACCTACAGATCACCCAGAGACACTGAGGAACCGGAGGAGAGTCCAAACCCTGGATGCAGAGGTCTAGTGAAGGTGGTGCTGAAGGTGTGGAGGTGTGTCAGAGAATCAGAGACACTGTAGAAGGACAAAAGTCCAGCAGGAATGTCCACATAAACTCCTATTCTGTGAGAGACCAAGGAGGATCTGATGGCTCTTTTTATGTTATTGTGTCTGACATAGTAACCATCATCAGAGCAGATCAGACTCCAGGACTGATCATTCCATCCAAACAGACTACCTCCACTGTATCCTCTCCTTCTGATTCCTCTGTAACTCACTGATATTAGAACCACTCCTCTCCACTGGACCTCCCAGTAACCGTGACCAGTCAGAGCAGTTGTACACAGCAGCTGAGGACAGATCTCAAACCTTTCTGGATGATCAGGATACGACTGAACTTCCTTCACATTTGTCACCTTCCTGTTGTTGTCAGACAGTCTGAGTTTTCTGTTGACTGTGTTCATGTCGACTGTGAGTTTACAGGAATCTGATGGAGAACAAACAGAACAGAGCTGCAGTTAATCATCTGCTGATTGTTGAGTCACAGCAATAAAAGTGAAAACAAAACATGAATGAAGCTTCAAAGACACTCACACTTGTTCAGAGCAGGGTTCAGTCTGTGAGCTCCTCCATGATCCAACCTGCAGAAGAACCAAAGTCACAATCAGCTTCATAAACCTCCACTCATATCAGCAGGAAACAGAGACACTATCTGTCCATCTGTCTGTACTGAGTACATCTGTCTGTACTGAGTCCATCTATCTGAACTGAGTCCATCTGTCTGTACTGAGTCCATCTGTCCATACCTGAGAGTTTCCAGTCTGCAGTCTGGATCTTGTTGTAGAGTTGACAGCAGCTTCTTTCCTGACTCTCCTGGATGGTTGTAGCTTAGGTCCAGCTCTCTCAGATGGTTGGGGTTTATTCTCAGAGCTGAGACCAGAGAAGAACATCCTTCCTCTGAGACCAGACAACCTGACAGACTAAACACACACAAAGGCTCAGTATAGCATTTTCCAGATGATTCTTTACAAACATTTTTTTTCTGACCTGAGAGTTTCCAGTTCACAGTTTTTACTCTTCAGTCCATCAGAAAGAAGCTTCACTCCTGAATCTTTCAGGTTGTTGTTCCTCAGGTCCAGATGTTTTAGACTGGAGGACTCAGAGCTGAGGACTGAGTTCAGAACTTCACAGCTTCTCTCTGAGAGATTACAGCTGCTCAGTCTAAGGAAAGATTTTCAGTACAAATAATTAGGAAATACTTCAAGTAAATGCAAGCACAGGAAACAGTTAGATCCTGACCTGAGAGTTTCCAGTTCACAGTTTGGACTCTTTAGTCCATCAGAAAGAAGCTTCACTCCTGAATCCTTCAGGTTGTTGTTCCTCAGGTCCAGAAGTTTCAGACTGGAGGACTCAGAGCTGAGGACTGAGTTCAGAACTTCACAGCTTCTCTCTGTCAGGTTGCATCTGCTCAGTCTGAAGAATCAGTGAAACGAAAGAAAACATTTACCAACATTAATATTTCATCCTCAATTATTCTGGACAGTAAAGTTTGAACTTACACAGCTCTGTTGGAGGCTTTGACCACCACCAGCAGCTTCAGAAGAGCCTCCTCTGAAGCTGAGAACTTCTTCAGGTCAAACTCCTCCAGATCTTCTCCTGATGACAGTAAGATGAAGACCAGAGCTGACCACTGAGCAGGAGACAGTTTATCTGTGGACAGACGTCCTGATCTCAGGGACTGTTGGATCTCCTCCACCAGAGAAACATCCTTCAGTTCATTCAGACAGTGGAACAGATTGATGCTTCTCTCTGCAGACTGATCCTGACCAATCTTCTTCTTGATGTACTCCACTGGTTTCTGATTGGTCTGTGAGCTTCTTCCTGTGTGTGTCAGCAGACCTCGTAGGAGATTCTGATTGGTTGGCAGTGACAGACCCAGGAGGAAGCGCAGGAACAAGTCCAGGTGTCCAGTTGGACTCTGTAAGGCCACGTCCACAGCTCTCTGGTGGAGATGGTGTAGTTTAGGTTTGTTTTGAAACACTTTCAGCTTCTTGGATGCAGTTTGTTGTTCTTCCAGCAGATTGATTCCAGAGTTGATGAAGGTCTGATGGACATGAAGAGCAGCCAGAAACTCCTGAACACTCAGATGGACGAAGCAGAATACCTTGTCCTGGTACAGCCCCCTCTCCTCTTTGAAGATCTGTGTGAACACTCCTGAGTACACTGAGGCTGCTTCCAGATCGATGCCACACTCTGTCAGGTCAGACTCATAGAAGATCAGGTTTCCTCTCTGCAGCTGATTAAAAGCCAGTTTTCCCAGAGACTCAATCATCCTCCTGCTGTCTGGACTCCAGTGTGGATCTGTCTCGGCTCCTCCATCATACTTGACCTTCTTGACTTTGGCCTGAACCACCAGGTAGTGGATGAACATCTCAGTCAGGGTTCTGGGCAGATCTCCTCCCTCTCTGCTTCTCAGCAGGTCCTCCAGAACTGTAGCAGTAATCCAGTAGAACACTGGGATGTGGCACATGATGTGGACGCTTCGTGACTTCTTCATGTGGGAGATGATGCTGCTGGCCTTTTTCTTATCTCTGAATCTCTTCCGGAAGTACTCCTCCTTCTGTGGGTCAGTGAACCCTCTGACCTCCGTCACTATGTCCACACAGTCAGGAGGGATCTGATTGGCTGCTGGAGGTCGTGTGGTTATCCAGAGGCGAGCAGAGGGAAGCAGCTTCCCCCTGATCAGGTTTGTTAGCAGCACATCCACTGAGGTGGACTCTCTAACATCATTGTTGTGGAAGTCCAGAGAAAGGCGACACTCATCCAGACCGTCAAAGATCAACACAACCTGGAAGTCTTCAAAGCTGCAGATTCCTGCTGCTTTGGTCTCACTGAAGAAGTGATGAACAAGTTCCACCAAGCTCAACTTTCTCTCTTTCAGCACATTCAGCTCTCTGAAAGTCAATGGAAACATGAATTGGATGTCCTGGTTGCTTTTGTCTTCAGCCCAGTCCAGAGTCAACTTCTGTGTTAACACTGTTTTCCCGATGCCAGCCACTCCCTTTGTCATCACTGTTCTGATTGGTCCATCTCTTCCAGGTGAGCCTTTAAAGATGTCTTCTGGTCTGATGCTTCTTTCTGCTCTGTTTGCTTTCCTGGATGCTGCTTCAATCTGTCTGACCTCATGTTCATCATTGACCTCTGCAGTCCCTCCCTCTGTGATATACACCTCTGTGTAGATCTCATTCAGGAGGGTCGGCTGTCCTGCTTTAGCGATGCCCTCAAACACTCTCTGGAACTTCGTCTTCAGACCACATTTAAGTTCACGTCCACAAACTGCAGCAGCAAGTTCTGAATGAAAATATAATAAACAGTATTGGTAAAGTTAATTAATTTGGAAATGAACAGACAAATAAACATAATGTGGATATTGATGGAATAATGTATAAAAACGTTGTATACATACAAAAGTACCAATAACCTGAATGCTAACATACAGAGAGTCAGGAAACTGGATATTACTGAACAAAATTATCAGTAAGCTAGATAATAATGCGCAAGTGTTAATCACCTGGATATTAATGCAATAAAGTATCAATAATATGTATGTTAATTCAGTATTAGCATCAGTAACTTCTGCTTTGTGGGGGGCACTACGGGAGTATGGGGTCTGAGGCTCGTTGTTACGGGCCGTTCGGTCCCTGTACAACCAAAGTGAGAGCTGTGTCCGCATACTCAGCATTAAGTCAGACACGTTTCCGGTGGGTGTTGGACTCCGCCAGGGCTGCCCCGTGTCTCCAATCCTGTTTGTGGTTTTCATGGACAGGATTTCAAGGCGCAGTCGTGGTGGGGAGGGTTTTCGGTTTGGGAGCCTCAGGATCGCTTCTCTGCTTTTTGCGGATGATGTGGTTTTGTTGGCGTCCTCATACCATGACCTCCGGCACGCACTGGAGCGGTTTGCAGCCGAATGTGAAGCGGCAGGGATGCGGATCAGCACCTCCAAGTCCGAGGCCATGGTTCTCTGCCGGAAACCAGTGGAGTGCTTCCTCCGGGTTGGGGGGGAGTTGCTTCCCCAAGTGAAGGAGTTTAAGTATCTCAGGATATTGTTCACGAGTGATGGGAAAATGGAGCGAGAGATGGACAGGCGGATTGGTGCGGCGTCAGCAGTAATGCGGACGTTGTACCGAGCCATCGTGGTGAAGAGGGAGCTGAGCCGTAAGGCGAAGCTCTCGATTTACCAGTCCATCTACATTTCAACCCTCACCTATGGTCATGAGCTTTGGGTAGTGACCGAAAGAACAAGATCGCGGATACAAGCGGCCGAAATAAGCTTCCTCCATAGGGTGGCTGGGCTCAGCCTTAGAGATAGGGTGAGGAGCTCAGACATCCGGAGGGAGCTCAGAGTAGAGCCGCTGCTCCTTCGCATCGAAAGGAGCCAGTTGAGGTGGTTTGGCCACCTGATTCGGATGCCTCCAGGAAGACTTCCTCTGGAGGTTTTCCGAGCACGTCCGTCTGGGAGGAGACCCCGGGGCAGACCCAGAACTCGCTGGAGAGATTATATATCTCGTCTGGCCTGGGAACGCCTCGGGATCCCCTAGGAAGAGCTGGAAAATGTCGCTGGGGGGAGGGACGTCTGGAACGACCTGCTTCGCCTGCTGCCCCCGCGACCCGGCCCCGGATATGCCGAGGAAAATGGATGGATGGATGGAAATGGAACTTCTGTTTCAACAAACATTTCAACAAAGTCCACAGGACAGTTTTTCCTCCTACAGAATGTGTTGATTTAAACACAAGACACTTGTGCACCAAACAAAGAGGATGAGCCCTCAATGAAGGCCCTAGGATCCCTGACCCATCACTATACACACCAGTGAACAGTGATTCCTAACACATCTCTGGGGGTCATCAGGTGGAAACTTCCCTTCAATGGTGTTTTACCTGTTTAGTCCCACAACACCTCCAGGAGGCTAGGCGGTGAACTCTGGCGTCTCAGGTTCACCCCTTCTAGTGCCAGTTGACACTGCTCCTACACAATCTAAACAGCACTGCCACGTTCAACTGACCCAGGCCTGTTTAGGAGTTGCTCCATGTAGTGACCAGTGCTGATGCTACCAGTTAGCTAGTGCAAGATGCTAAATACCGAGTGCCAACTGTTAAAAAGTGACAAAGAAACTATATATATAGACTTCCCAAACTTGCTAGTGCTAACTCTAAATGCTGTTGCTAGCTGCAAGACTACTACAATGTGCAAAGCAAACTTACCACTGACATAAAAAATTATACAAGTCAGCCCATCAAACTTGCCAGCGCAACATGCTAATGCTAACTGCTAATAGTTAAAATACTTTCCTACTTCAGGCAAGCTCAGAGAGACTATACAGGCAGAATTCATCATAGATACAAGTACCAATTGCTAACTTCAAATGGCTAATGCTATCTAAAAAGAAAAAACAAAAAAAATACAGACACAGCCACTAGTGATGGTCCTCTGACACCCAAGGCTCCGACATGTGTGGTAGCTCATGAAACAAACGTATCGAGCCACTATGCTGACACGCGTTTTGGTCGCGTGACTTGTGACGTTTGACTCACTTGAGTGACCCACTCAACTGCTTCGAATCACCTGATTGGTTCGGTTTATTATATGAATCACTTGGCGGGATCAAGTGTGTTCTGGGATAGGAGATTGGTATTTAGTGTCATTCATTAGGGTCCGAGCACCAACGGTGCTGAGGACAGGTGTCATATAGAAATCTGACCCCATGGAAATCTGACCCCCGGGTCACTTTTCTATATAGAATTCTGACCCCGGGTCAGTTTTCTATACTAGAAAAGCCCCATAGAATTGTGACCCCCTATATGAAATTTTAAATTTTGCTAATAAAAATGTTCTGCTATACTTACTAGAAAAAACATCTTTTCACGATCATAGCCTATAATTACATATGTTAATGAACATTCTACAAAGTACATTTCTATATGTATGTATGTATGTGATAGAAGTTTTCTTCCTGCAATATATATATATATATATATATATATATATATATATATATATATATATATATATATATGTATGGTACCCCTCAGTTAAAGAAGGAAAAACCCACAATTCTCACTGAAATCACTTGAAACTCACAAAAGTAACAATAAATAAAAATTTATTGAAAATTAAATAATCAAAAACAGCCATTACTTTTGAATTGTTGATTAACATAATTATTTAAAAAAAACAAACTAATGAAACAGGCCTGGACAAAAATGATGGTACCTCTATAAAAGATTGAAAACTATTTGACCAGAGTGACATGATTAACTCAGGTGTGTCATTTAATTGACATCACAGGTGTTTCCAAACTCATAATCAGTCAGTCTGCCTATTTAAAGGGAGACAAGTAGTCACCCTGCTGTT
This sequence comes from Acanthochromis polyacanthus, assembly GCF_021347895.1. NCBI lineage: Eukaryota > Metazoa > Chordata > Actinopteri > Pomacentridae > Acanthochromis > Acanthochromis polyacanthus. The sequence goes on from NC_067115.1 coordinate 42,839,818, forward strand.
TGGTGAAAAGGTGTGTACCACACTGAACATGGACAACAGAAAGCGAAGGAGAGAATTGTCCCAGGACATCCGAAAAAAAATTATAGACAAACATCTTAAAGGTAAACAGCTTGAAGTTCCTGTGACAACAGTGGCTCATATTATTCAGAAGTTCAAGACCCACGGGACAGTAGCCAACCTCCCTGGACGTGGCCGCAAGAGGAAAATTGATGACAAATTGAAGAGACGGATCGTTGGAATTGTATCCAAAGAGCCCAGAGCAACCTCCAAAGAAATTAAAGGTGAACTCCAAGGCCAAGGTACATCAGTGTCAGATCGCACCATTCGTCGTTGTTTGAGCCAAAGTGGACTTCATGGGAGACGACCAAGGAGGACACCACTGCTGAAAAAAACTCATAAAAAAGCCAGACTGGAATTTGCAAAAATGCATGTTGACAAGCCACAAAGCTTCTGGGAGAATGTCCTTTGGACAGATGAGACCAAACTGGAGCTTTTTGGTAAGGCACATCAACTCTATGTTCATAGACTCAAAAACCACGCATACGAAGAAAAGAACACTGTCCCTACGGTGAAACATGGAGGAGGCTCAGTAATGTTTTGGGGCTGCTTTGCTGCATCTGGCACAGGGTGTCTTGAAAGTGTGCAAGGTACGATGAAATCTGAAGACTATCAAGGCATTCTGGAGAGAAATGTGCTGCCTAGTGTCAGAAAGCTTGGTCTCAGTCGCAGGTCATGGGTCTTCCAACAGGACAACCATCCAAAACACACAGCCAAAAACACCCAAGAATGGCTGAGAGAAAAGCGTTGGACTATTCTAAAGTGGCCTTCTATGAGCCCAGATCTGAATCCCATTGAACATATGTGGAAGGAGCTGAAACATGCCATTTGGAGAAGACACCCATCAAACCTGAGACAACTGGAGCTGTTTGCTCATGAGGAGTGGGCCAAAATACCTGTTGACAGCTGCAGAACGCTCATTGACAAATACAGAAATCGTTTAATTGCAGTGATTGCCTCAAAAGGTTGTGCAACAAAATATTAAGTTATGGGTACCATCATTTTTGTCCAGCCCTATTTCATTAGTTTGTCTTTTTCAATAATTATGTTAATCAACAATTCAAAAGTAATGGCTGATTTTGATTATTTAATTTTCAATAAATTTATATTTATTGTTACTTTTGTGAGTTTCAAGTGATTTCAGTGAGAATTGTGGGTTTTTCCTTCTTTAACTGAGGGGTACCAACAATTTTGTCCACGTGTGTATATATATCAGATTAATCCATATTAATTTCAAAATCTGCAAATATGACAGCGATGTTTTGAGCTTATTTATTGTGATGAAATTGCAGGAGACGGTGAGAATTGCTAAAAATCTGCATTTTTTTCCAGCTTGTAGAACATGTTTCAACATTGCAATTGACAATATTTATTCCGAAATTAATTATTTTGCATTCCAACCCATTTCCACAAAAGCTGGCACACCACGGTGGGACATTAGCAGCAGCCAGATACTGGTTTAAGATGGCGTGGTTGGTAGATTTGGGGCACAAAATGATAATTTACTATGGAATGAATCATATTCGGACATATCTGTCAGTGGCTTAAAAAGTTAATTTCACATCCTGGCAGACACGTGTTCACACACACACGCTCATGGCTTGTCACGTCAACTAACAAGAAGAGCACTGAGAGAGCGCAGTCCTCCACCAAGACAGGTGCGTGTTCTGCATGTGTACATACCTAATCGCGTGACCTAAATATGTAGTGGGCGACGGGAATTGATGGGACTCAAACACCCCCACAATTTAATCAACTGTTCCTTGTATCATTTCCGATACGTCCACAGTGGTAGATTTGTTGTAGGATCACATGTGATCGTCAGCAGGCCGCTGTGCAGCGTTCACCTGTTGCCATGGTTACCGTGCCGCCATCAGACACTGTGCCGCTATGAATCCTTAACAAAGGATCCAAATTTTAAGCTGTATCACTGCCGAAGTCTAATCATTTGGTCCTTGTGTCATTTCTGACCGACCCTGAAAATTTCATTTAAATCCCCGAGTCTGTTTTTGAGTGATGTTGGTAACAGAGGAAGGATTCACACACGCTGATCGTCACATAACACCACCGTGTTCTTTGGTGGAATAATTAATCGAATTTACCTCCTCATTCTTTCAGTGCTCTAACGGATCTGGATGGAACAGTTTCCATCATGGTGATTTATGTGGTCTGTTGTCTGATCATTTCAGCCGTTCTATGTTTCGTGTTTGTTTTTTTTAAGTGTATCAATCGATGATTTTTTTTTCTTTTTTTGTATTCCACCACAGTATTGCACGGGTGTAAAACAGTTTAGGTCCGCTTTGGTGAAGAACATCAGTGAATTAATTGTTTATCACGGTCTTCAGCAGTAATTTTTGTTGGTAAATGAGAGACATTATTATTGCACGTCTGCATCTTCAAACCATAAACAAGGCAGTGAATTCGGTGACGTACGTGCATTAGGTTTGCGCTGGGGACTGCTCTGATTGGTGGAACTCACGGGAGGCGGGCCAAAATTGCAGGAAAGTTGCGGTGATTTGACAAAATTGCAAGGCCGCACAAAATTCGCAGAGATTGGTTGAATTCGCATGAATGCAACATCGCGAATTCCTGAAGGGACTGAGTAGTAGTAATCTGCCGATCAGCTTCAGCAGAATGGAATCCAGTGAATTTGACAGCATATGTGCTTTTCTCAACAGTCTACAAGTAGCCAGGGTAAGTTGAATAAAGTATTTAAACTTGTGTTTATATTACTTATGTTTTGCAACCCAGGTCACTTTTCCATGCTATAGAATATTGACCCCACTATGTATTATGCTAGTTATATGTGATGTTTTGTAACCTAGGTCACTTTTCCATGCTATAGAATATTGACCCCACTATGTATTATGCTAGTTCTATGTGATGTTTTGTAACCTAGGTCAGCGGTCCCCAACCTTTCTTGCGCCACGGACCGGTTTAATGTCAGACAATATATTCACGGACCGGTGTGGCGGATAAATACAATATAAAATGATACCACCGGCTAGGGTGACCATACGTCCTCTTTTGCCCGGACATGTCCTCTTTTGAGACGCTGTCCAGCCTGTCCGGTCGGCGTTTATAAAGTCCTTGAAATGTCCGGGTTTTTGATCTTGCCTAGCTTGAGCGCATCACAGACCAGTGTATTTATCATTCACGTTGAATGGTTCCTTTAGAAACACGCTCTGAGAGGCGGAGTTTGAGCCGAACCCCGGAACGTGAATTTATTCATCCACAAATCAGTACAGAGGCGCTCCACACTCCACACTCACTCACTTACTCACTCGCAGGCTGACAGGCAGGAAACGCAAATGTCATTTCACTGATGAAATGCGAAAAAAGTACATCAGTGAGTCACAGACAGATGTGGAGGAGAGAATCAATTTTAATTTTAAAAAATAAAACATCGTCCAGAATCAGATAATAAATAATACGGAAATAATGTAAGTTATGCATTTTTTCTGTGCGGCCCGGTACCAATTGACCAACGGACCGGTACCGGTCCATGGCCCGGGGGTTGGGGACCACTGACCTAGGTCACTTTTCCATGCTATAGAATATTGACCCCACTATGTATTATGCTAGTTCTATGTGATGTTTTGTAACCTAGGTCACTTTTCCATGCTATATAATAGTGACCCCACTATGTATTATGCTAGTTATTTAATGTTTTGTGAATTTGTAAATAAAATCATTATTTTCAATAATGTGTTGTAAAGTTTTCATCCAGTCTCTCTTATATGCTATAAAGTACTGGCCCTCATGATTTTTCCGATAATCTTATATATTATTATTATATATAATTATTATTGCAATATTGAAAAATATTGTGTTTAAATAATTTTTTACAGAATAATTGGGGATGGGTCACTTTTCCATGGGGGGGAGGTGTCAGAATTCTGTAATAGAAAAATGACCCACGGGTCACTTTTCCATGGGGGTCAATTTTCTATCTGACACTGGCACTGACGGTCCCAAGGGGCAGAGACGGCCCGAATATTCGGATCCAGAGGAGACCCGCCTGAGTATTTGGATCCATTCGTCTGGTCTCCTGGATACAAATTTTGCACACTGCCTTCGTTTTGTCTTCAGTTAAACTAAAGAATTCCCAAACAGCGGAGGTCTTCCGCATCTTGCCTTGTGTTTATGCAACAAAGTGAAGCGTGACGTCAGAGTCGGCAGCCACCCAGCCATTCGGGTGGTGGTAACAAACAGGAATGGATGAGCCGAGATGAGCCGAACACGGCGGGATGAGCTGAAGTGGGCCAAAGGCGAAGGTAAGAGACGAGCTCCGAATATTCCTGTTTTCGTCTGGGGGGAGGAGGGGGTGATCACATAGACATATATGTATATGTAATAGACATATGTATATGTGTTTATGTGATCACACCACGGGATGAGCCGATATGAGCCGATGTGGGCCGAAGGTGGAGGGAAGACCGTAATGCTGAATATTACCAAAATTAATATCTGGATACCACCGTAGCGAACAAATATTCAGATATTCGGGATGTTCGGGTCCAGCCCTAGCCTAATCATGCTGAAAAACTCATGAAAATTTCCAGATGCACCAGAACTGGCAAAAAATGATATAGTTTAAAGGAATTGTGAAGGTGTGTGGCAAAATGGCTCCATAGCACCCCCTACACTTTCCCACGGGCAACATGTTTCACCTACAACTACCATATTTTATACATATATGCATCACATCAGGCTGAAAAAAAGTCAGCGACAGCCATTTACCAAATCCAACAAGAAGTGAGCTATTTGGCTTCGAATGTCAGATTTTGGCCATTTTTGATTTTTTCTAGAGCGAACTCCTCCTAGGGGAAAGCTCCAACTCAACTCTAATCTGAAGGATCAGAGCTGGATGCTTCAGATCTGCGGTCGATGTTCCACCAACTGGTCTCGTCTCCATCATGTCCACTGTGGGATGCTGCTGCTGACCTTCCTCCAGCCCTCCGCTTCGAGCTCCCCTTTTCCACCAGTCAGCTCTGCATCACCCTCACTATACTTGTTATGCTAATCTACATACTGTTTGAATTTTCCTGCTAGCTATATATGTAGTATGTTGAATGTCAGAGCCGTACATCATAAGCGTAAATTATGAGTCAGTTTTCAATGTTAGCTTATACTTTGTTTGTGTCACATATCTTGTCATGCATGTATCCAAATGTGTGTTGTACTTTCCTTGCTTTCCCACTCCTCCCTCTCCTCCCATCCCTCCCCCTTGCCCTCCTCAGTCCCTCTCAACCCGCCCGGCCAGCAGACAGATGGGTCCCCCCTATATAGAGCCGGGTTCTGCTCGAGGTTTCTTCCCTGTTAAAAGGGTGTTTTCCTTGCCACTGTCGCCTTTGAGCTTGCTCTGGGGGGTCAGGCATATGGGTTCTGTAAAGCGTCTTGAGACAGTTTGACTGTAATTGATGCTATATAAATAAAATTGAATTGAATTGAATTGAATTAATTTGGCCAGCACATACAGCAGGCCTTAATAAACAAAAGTTATTAAAATCTTCCTTCAAAGTCAAAAGGCGTGGCCATGGCAACCTGTGGAATTTTGATCATTCGCCATGAAACATCAGATGCTGTGTAAATGCCCTGAACATGCTCCAATCTGCCTGAAACTTTGCATGTATCAAAGACCTGCCCTCATCACATCCAAATGATGGAATACATTCACAGTCAAGCACCGCCTGCTGGGAACAGAAAATATGTTTTTGTACACTTTGATGTACTGTTCTTAGCCTGTTGCACAGATTCACCTGAAATATGGTGACATAAACCTAAATATGTTGATGATGATTCACAGTGAAAATGGTGGCTTGTCATCAAAAAGCGTGTTTGTGGTGGAGTGGCAAATTTCGATGTCTCGTCAAGACTACTAAAATGTTTATATCTCAGCAAATCCTGATCCTGACCAGGCCCAGTCAGAGAACAACCAGGCTCAAAAATTTAGTAAAAGTTGTAGCACCACCTATTGGTAACAAGAAGTACAGAAACTACATTTGGACACACCATTGCTCCAAACTTTTTCATATCTTTCTGAAAATTGGTCAGCTGATTCTTCACCCCCTGACAATGCCACAGTGTGAAGATTTTGACATTTGATACAATACTGTTGTCATGGCAACGTGTTGTTGCCGTGACAAACAAAGTACTTTTTCACAGGTTTACAATGCTCAGCAGCTCACCAAAATTACCACACACATCACTGTTGACCCAAGGAAGGACACTGTATGCTTCTTGGCACTGCATGTGCTATAGCACCCCCTACAGTATTTTTAATAAACAGCCCCCACAGCATGTTTCACCAACATCCACCAAATTCGGCAGGCATATAGAGAACACCAGGACACACAAAAAAGCCTCCTGGAGTCATACTATAAACCCAACAGAAAGACCACCATTTTGAATTAATTGGACAAATTTTGCATTTTTTTTCATTTTTGAGAACAAACTCCTCCTAAGGGGTTACTCTTAGAATCTTCAAATTTAGCCCATAAATACAACACAGTATAATGATCAAAAGTTATTAAAAGTTCCTGTGCAAGCCAAAAGGTGTCACCATGGCGGCCTCCAGAATTTTGATGCTTCTCCATGAAACATGAACTGCTGTGTAACTATCCTCTACATGCTCCAATCTACCTCAGACTTCACATGTTTAATCACAGTCCTGCCCTGATCACATCAAAATGGCAAAATACATTCACAGCATGTGCCATAGCGCCCCCTGCAGCATTTTAAAGAATAGCCTCCACGGCAAGATTAACCTGCGTCGAAAGTTGGTAAGCATATATAGCACATCAGTGTGAACAAAAAAGTCTCTTGGAGCCAATCTTGAAACCCAACAGGAAGTTCCCTGTTTTGAATTAAATGTCAGATTTCTGGTGTTGTTGGTCATTTTCAGCAATTAATTTCTCACATGCAGTAATTCCAAAACACCTGAAATTGGGACAATATATACAACACACCTTCAGGTTGAATATTTATGAAAATTGTACACAAAAGCCAAACGCTTGATTGCACGCTTCAACAAAGCCTCCATCAGCCATCACTAACAGCCACGACCTTCCACCACAGACTTACCTGAGATGGTCCCAGAGAGACTCTAACAGGCCCCTTCCCCACTTTATCTACACTTCCTCTTCCTGGATCTCTGCCCTTTGAGGGAGGGAAAGGAAGGCGGGAAAAACAGAGTGAAGGAGAAGGCTTGTCCTCTTCCTCCCTCTACACCCTCCTCACCCCTATTTCACCCCCCAACTATTATTATTTCTCCTAACCCATATCCACTGACTGAATCTAGCAGCCTCCTCTACCATGTCCCTTACCGTCTTCCTAAGATTCGGCCCCTGTACTCCCAACTCCCTCAAAAGTGAAACAGCTGATCCTGCAACAAAGCCCCTACACCCCACTTCAACTGGGCGTACTCTGGTTTTCCATCCCCTCTGCTCAGCTTCTGTCTTCAAGGTTGCATATCTAGCCTTCTTCCTCACATAAGCTCCGTCCACTGAATGTTCCCACGGGACTTTTCACTCACAGACCACAAAACAATATCTGGCCTTAGATTAGTACACACTATTTCTCGGGGAACAACAAGTACCTACAAGTACCTGCAACTAATTTCACCACTAACCTCTCCTTACTAGAATCTCCAAAATTCACCAGCTTTCTCCTGTCTATAATTCCTGCAGCTAAGCTTCTCAGCACTTGATTATGCCACCATGTATACCGGCTTTGAGATAGGCTAATTGTACAAGGCCTTAGTTCCTATTCTCCTCTGAATATGTCAATCTCAGTAGCCCTTCTTTGTCCTGATTAAACATGTCCTTCACAAACTTAAAAAGGTCCTTAAAATGTTAACCTTGCACATTCTTTTTTTCCTCTTCTCTCAGTATAATAATAAAATGATCATATTTGGAGACCTTAGTAAATGTTGATCCACCAGGTTTAGTCTTTACAGTAAACCTCTTACTGTTCTGCAGATGGTCAGCCAGCTTCTCCTGCTTCATCCTCCTCAGGAAGAACACTGTGATTTGCTGAAACATGTCTCTGCTGCTCCCCAGATCTTCATCCTCCCTCTGTCTCTCTGAGCATTCTAGGTAATCTGGACTCAGAACATTCTGGATCTTCTTCAGCTCCGTCTTTACAAAAGTCACCATGTTGTCTTCCAGCATCTGGAACAGAAAGATCAGTGGATCATTAGATTTAGAGCGGTTCATGGTCTGAACACAGCAGCATGGAAACTGTTTGGACCTGAAGGATCCTTCAGAACTTCATCTGTTCTCCTGTAGTGCACAGTGAAAGGTCCTTTTTTCATGTACATACCATAAATATGGAGTCCAGGTCAGTTTGATGCTGCTGGTCAGATGGAGTTCTGGGAACCTCTGAGATCTGCTGCACAACTCTGCGGAGGAAACATCACATTTGACTTATTCATAATTATTAATGATTAATTTTTAAAGTGATGAGTTGAAGTTCCTCCAGAGATAAAATAAGAAGCAGCTGCTGATCTCCATTCAGAGGAAGAAGGAGTCTTTACTGTGTAGAAGATAAATGAGGAGCTGATGATCAAAATCAGTCACAATGAAATGATGAATTTCAGATAATTTATCAGGTGGTGTTTCTGATTTTAAACTATTGCAGTGTTATTCATTAAGAGTAGTTTAGCTACGTTGGACATCAGATCAAACTAAAATGTTGTGGTAACACCCTCCTCTACTATGAATTTCTGGACCCAGATTGGACTCCTCTTCTCAGGAGAGTCACAGAAGAACAGAGTTCGGTTTCAAGTTCTTACCTTCCAGCAGCAGATTTTCCATCTTTGAAGACAACAGGATGACCCATAGAGTGGTCAGATTTCATGGACACCCAGCTGGGTTCAGGAGAATCTGATTTCTGCTGCTCCATCCTGATACAAACAAACCAGAGAGAAATCAGAGACATTCAGCTGGAAGAAAATGTCTGGAGGCGTTTTCCACAATCGTCAGTGTCATGCCATATCTCCTTACAGTCAGTGGTGAGAGTGGGTGAACGTGTGTGTGTGTGTGTGTGTGTGTGTGTGTGTGTGTGTGTCCATGTTTTTGCTATATTGTGGGGACTAAATGTCCCCACAACTGTAGGAAAATCGAAAACTATGTCACTTGTGGGGACCTTATTTCGGTCCTCACAAGTTTAAACAGTGTTTTCTTGGCCATGTTGTTGTTACTGAAAAAAGTAAAAGTGCAAAAACGTTTCTTTAGGGTCAGCCATTGTTTTGGTTAGGGTTAGGGTTTGGTTAAGGTTAGGGGTTAGATAGGAATGGGAGTCAATGGTATGTCCCCACAATGATAGCAAGACACACACACGTACGTGTGTGTGTGTGTGTGTGTGTGTGTGTGTGTGTGTGTGTGTGTGTGTGTGTGTGTGGTCAGGTGCTGGCTATACTTGTGGGGACCAAGTGTCCCCACAAATGTAGGAAAACCGAAAACAATGTCACTTCTGGGGACCTCATTTCGTTCCCCACAAGTTTAAACAGTGTTTTCTTGGCCATGTTGTTGTTGTTTTGTTTTTTTACAATATGTTTTATTAATTTTCAAAACAAAAATAAGACAAAACAAAAACAGACAAAAAGAAGCACACAGTTTAAACAATGACATACACCTGAACTTAAACAATACAAAAGACAAAGACAAACTAAGAAAAAACAAAAAACAAATACTAATAAAATTAAATCAATGGTCACACTCAATATCCTTCCAAAAATATTTAATCATTTCTTGAGAAAGTCCATTAGAGGTGTCCACACATCTTCGAATTCTTGTGCTTTACCCCTAATTATGTAGGTTAACTTTTCCATTGAAACACATAATGCCATCTCTCTCAGCCAGGACTGTACCGGGGATAGTTCAGTCTCTTTCCAAGATAAAGCAATCATCCTTCTGGCCTGCAGGAGGCTAAAATTGATTATTGTCTTATGTTTGGTACTAACAGAAAAGTTATCAGGATATATCCCCAAAATACAAAGCTTTGCAATACAAGGTACTTCTACATTTGTAATTTCACTCAAAGTGCGCACAACTGTTTTCAAAAAAGTTATCAATTTAGGACATTCCCATACACAATGAATTAGCGTGCCTTTCTCAGTCAAACATTTCACATGTGTCTGGAGTCTCTGGGTACCATTTGTTGAGTTTTTCTGGTGTAATGTACGTTCTCATCAGCCATTTGTGTTGAAAAAGTTTCATTCTTGTATTAATTGGTTGTGTTTGAGCTTTTAAGCAAGCTGCTCCCCACTCAGCTTATTCAATCTCTTCTTTAATATCTACACTCCAGGCCTTCCTCCTATCAACACTAGACTCCTTCTCATATGAGACAAGTGTTGCATATAATATAAAATTGGTCGTTTCCCATGCCCATGTTTTATCGTGATATCTTCCAGGCATGATAGCGGTGGTTCATGCAGAGCATCAGTGTTTTGAGGAGAGAAATTTTTTTAGTTGTAGGTACTTAAAAAAATGTTTTGAGGGAATTGAAAACTTCAATTGGAGATTATTAAAGGTTAATAAAGTACCATGTTCATACAAGTCCCCAACTTTCTGTACACCTTTGTTAGCCCAAATTTTAAAACCACCATCTGCCCTGCCTGGAGTAAACTGCATATTTCCCCAAATGGGAGAAAATTGGGAAATAGCAGGTGTATCACCAATATGTTTGTGAGCCTTAAATCATATGTCAATGGAATTTTTTAAGAAGGGATTTGCTGTTTTTTTCTTTTTAAAATTTTAGAGTCCGCTGAATAAAAATATAGGCTTAATGGAAGTTCAGATATTGCTTGTTCAGTTGTTACCCATGCAGGAGGAGACTGTGTCAAAAAATAAAACATAGTGTAACGAAGCTGAGCAGCCCAGTAATACCATTGTAAATTTGGCACCTGTAAACCACCCCGGTCATATGGTGGATACAGCAGTTTAAGCCTAAGTCTAGATTTTCTGTTGTTCCAGATGAATCTGCAAAAAATACTAGTGGCTTCTTTAAAAAGGGATTTTGGCAGTGGTAGTGGAAGTGATTGAAACAGGTATAAAAATTTGGGAAGAATAGTCATCTTAATTAAATTGATGTGGCCTATCATTGATATAGGCATTGTTGACCACTTTTCAAGCGATTCACGCACATCGACCATCAGTGGGTCATAATTTGCTTTAACAATTGTATTAATTTGAGGGGTAATCTTAAATCCAAGATAAATAAAACCTTCTTTCGCATTAACAAATGGTGATTTTATGACTGGAGTGTTCCTTTCTTCCTTATTAAGAAAAAGAATGAAAGATTTTGTATCATTAATATTATATCCAGAAAACTGACCAAATTTATGAATTAAATGTAATACTGTTGGAATACAGGTTGATAGTTTTGACAGAAAGAGTATTACGTCGTCTGCATATAACGATATTTTATGTTCTTGATCTCTAGTAGTTATTCCCGACATATTAATTTCATTTCTAATTGACATAGCTAATGGTTCAACGGCCAAATAAAAAATAGCGGAGACAATGGCCAACCCTGACGGGGTTATTTGACTTGATAAATTGTTATTGCTCATCACACATGCCGCTGGGCTGGTGTATAGCAGCTGCATCCATTTTAAAAATTTTCCTCCCAGTCCATATCTCGGCAGCACATTGAACAGATGAGGCCATTCGATTCTATCAAATGCTTGTCTCCCATCCAAAGACAGTAGTGCCATATCTCTAAAATTACTATTGAAGCTGATTATGTTCAAAACTCTTCTAATGTTATGAAATCCTTGGCGACTTTTAACAAATCTGTTTTGATCACTATGTACTAAAGATGGAATATATGGGTCTAACCTTTTAGCAAGTATTTTACATAAAATTTTTGTGTCTACTCCCAATAGGCCGATTGGTCTATATGATGTGCACTCAGTTGGTATTTTACCTGGTTTTAAAATAAGAATTATTGTAGCCAATCTCAAAGTTGGAGGCAGAATGCCATTATCAAATGACTCATTAAACATTTCTAGAAGTGGAGTTAATAACTGCTTCTGAAAGGTTTTATAAAATTCTATAGGCAGGCCATCAGGTCCCGGGGCTTTACCTGAAGTAATACTTTTAATTGCTTGCAATATTTCTTGTACAGTTATATCACCATCTAAATCTCCCTTGGCCTTATCTGTAAGAGCTTGAAACTGAAGTTGATCAAGAAAGGTATCTCTATCATTAGGGGCGGGAACGCATTCTCTCTTATACAGCATTTGGTAGAATTCTTTAAATGCATTGTTGATATCTTGATGAACATTTGTAAAATCTCCTGATTGTTCTTTTATGCTATTAATAGCTCTTTCAGATTTATTTTTTTAATTCTCCATGCTAACAGTTTACCTGCCTTTTCCCCTTGGTCATAAAAGGCCCGATTTAACCATAATAAGCTTTTTGCTACTTTCTCGCTTGTTGTTTTTTTTATATTCTGCTCGAAGAGCGAGTAATTGTTTTTGTTTAATTGGGTCATCATTCTTATTCATATCGGTTTCTAAAAATTTTATGTCTTTCTCTAATTTTGGTATTTCTGTTTTTTGTTTCTTACTTTGAGTACTTGTAAAGCTAATGATTTGCCCTCTAATGTATGCCTTAAAGGCTTCCCATCGTACAGATGCATTTGTTTGATCAGTATTCATCTCAAAATAAATATCAATCTTATCTTCAACATATTTGATAAAGGATGAGTTTTGAAACCATCTTGCCTGAAAACGCCAATTTGAGGGAGATAGTTTAAGCTTATCCATAAACATAGACAGAGAAACCGGAACATGATCACTCATAACTATACAATCATACCAACAATTTGTAATTTTTGAAACCAGTTCTTGTGAAACTAAAAGGTAATCAATACGAGATTTAGATTTGTGGAACCCTGAGAAACATGAATATTCCAATTTATCTGGGTTCTGTTTCCTCCAAATTTCTACAAAATTCAAATCAATCATATACTGAATTATTGTTTTCCTAAATTTCTTTTTTTGGGAATCATATTTTGTGGAACGATCAACCAAAGGGTTCAAAGTACAATTGAAATCTCCACCAATTATGTTTACACCATACAAAGAAGATAATGTTAAAAAGAAGTTTTCAAAAAAATGTGGGTTGTCCTCATTAGGACCATAAATGCTGACCAAATTTAATGTGTTAGAAAGGTGCATAAAATAAAAGTGTCCACCAGATATAGTAGTTATTCCAGCTTTCAATACAACAAAAATATGCTTTGAGACTACTTAGTTCTGATAATAAGCAAATATAAATGAAATTACACCTTTAAATATCTTTGTCCAGTCCACTGTGGTCATCTGTATCCATAGTTGAGCAAGAGGTTTAAAGTTAGTCCAACCAATTTCAAGATGACCGCAGCGCTGAGCGATTGTAGCTCACTTAGCACCGCAGCTAGATCTGCTTGTTGTATGTCGGCCATGCTATGAGCGTCCTTAGCGGCGGCTTCAGTCAAAGCTGTTTTACTCCTCTGAGAGCTGCGGAGCTTGATACCAACTCCGCAATCTTCGATGGTCGACTGTTTAGACATCTTGTCGACCTATTTCCAGATGCCAATAATTTGGACTTTTTAAGCTTTTTGCAGATTCGCTGGGAGCATTTTTACTGAAAAAAGTAAAAGTGCAAAAACGTTTCTTTAGGGTTAGGCATTTTTTGGGTCTGGGTTAAGGTTAGGCTTAGGTTTAGGGTTAGGGGTTAGATATGAATGGGAGTCAATGGTATGTCCCCACAATGATAGAAAAACATAGTGTGTGTGTGTGTGTGTGTGTGTGTGTGTGTGTGTGTGTGTGTGTGTGTGTGTGTGTGTGTGTGTGTGCTTGTGCAGTTGTGCGCCTATATGGAGGGAGGGTGGGATGGGTCTTTTTGTTTTTAATGTTTTTTTATTTTCTCTTTACACCAAAAGACAAATAATGTAAAAGGAATGAGTACAATAAAGGGAAAAGTTATACCCTTTATGTTTTCACTTTAGGCAAAAAAGCTGTCCATTTTGACTATCTTGTGACATACAATTCACTTTTCAACCGCAGCAGGAAGGTCAGCCTTTCCATCTCGTGGATCTCTTCAATAATTCCAAGCCATTCATCCACTGTTGGCGGATCAGTCTGTAGCCATTTGCGAGTAATTGCCTTTTTAGCCGCAACAGTCAAAATTTTTAGAAGGTATTTGTCACTGCTCATCATCCCTGCTGGAATGTCACCCAGATAGAGAATCAAACATGATAGTGAGATCTGTTTACCAAATAGTTGTTGTAAGCATACACAGATATTTTCCCAAAACACATGAATCCTAGGACAACTCCAAAAGATGTGGAAGTGATTTGCATCAACATCACTATCATCACTGCAGCCTCTCCAGCATCTTTGTTGTGACTTTTCTAAAAAAGGTTTCATTTTAGGAGTAATGAAATATCGCACAAGATTCTTTCAACTGAATTCACGCCAATACATCGAGCAAGTAGTAGAAAAATCCGTCTCACACATATTTTCCCACTGCTGTCTTGGTATGCTCTCTTTGAGTTCTTTCTCCCATCTCTCTTTAATCTGGTCTGTGATATTTCCCAAATTCTCACTAATACCTTGATAAAGTCTTGAAACTACTGACTTTGTGGTTTTAGTATAAGCTTGAGTAACTACTTGAATTATTTTATTCGGAACTGAGACGTCAGCAGCATAGATTGCCTTTTGAAAATAAGGTTTCATCTGTAAGTACCTATAAAAATCTTGACTTTCTAAATTGTAATTATCTTGTATTTTTTTTAAAACTTTGTAATATTCCACCCTCCATTATTTTAAAGAAGGTAGTGATTCCATTTCTTGACCAGAGCCTAAATCTTGAGTCTAAGTGGTTTGGGATAAACCCTGTATCGAAAGCCACCCACCTGAGCTGTTTCAACTGGGGCCATAAACAAAATTTTTTAACAACAGTAAACCAGGTGTGTAGGGAGAAGGCAGTGTAAGGGCATAAATGTTCCTGATATTTTAACATCAGCCTGTGGTCTGCTATCATAGCTTGAATTGGGGTCCCCCTGCACTGTAAATAGTAGTTCAGTGGTGAAGTTCATATTACTTTATTTTACAAAACATATCTGCTCCAAAAAATCAATTTAAATTTTATTTTGTGTTTCTGAAAGTTACAGATAAGTAATAAATGTGAATATTTAACTAACTTAAAATTGTCTATCCTAAAATTGATTTTACTGAACTTCTCAAAAAATTGATTAAGCAAACTCAATTTTAGAGAGTTTACTAAAACTAAAGCTTTCGGACACCCCCACATTCTCCTGGATGAACGTGTCCAGGCATCATTCAAACACTGGCGCCTTCCTTTGGTTGACTTGGTCTTCACAGAGAAGCTACAGACATGTAAGTAACCGTTTTCATTGCTCAAAAATAGGTTTTAGCCGAATGAACATGAGCCTGGTGAAATATTCAATCCCGACTTTAATGCAGAAGCATGGCTTGTCTTGTTTTCCCACTATGTTAGCCAGTATTGTAGGAAACAAGGTCAGTAATGTTGCTTAATGTGATGGAGTGAACAACGGCTAACCTTGCAAAGTATATTTCGTAGACAAATGAGGTTTCTACTGTATATTATCCTCAAGCGTTGTCTTCATGATCGTTTTCTAGTGGGATTATAATTATTTTTCATTCTGGTACTGCTACTGTTATGTATTTTTTACTGCTACTGTAGAAATTCCAGCTAGCAGCTAGCTGTGCGCGGGGCTAATGCTAACATGCCAGCTAATCATTAGCGGCGCAGTTTGTAGTTCCTGTTCGATTCTGTACGGATGGTTATACAGATTCAA
Organism: Acanthochromis polyacanthus; assembly: GCF_021347895.1. NCBI lineage: Eukaryota > Metazoa > Chordata > Actinopteri > Pomacentridae > Acanthochromis > Acanthochromis polyacanthus. The sequence goes on from NC_067115.1 coordinate 42,855,715, forward strand.
TTTCTGGGGCTCTGTTAAACACCGGTTTTGGAGCTCCAGATAGTGAAGCTAATGCTAGCAGTGCATGGTGACTGGTGACTTCAACCGGGAGCATTTCTTCTAAATCGCTGTGGCTGCAGTACAGCTGTGGACGGGTAGGGTTTGAGCGCTGCACGCACACTCACAGAGTTAGTACTTACTGCTGTTATGGCAAAGAAAATGACTAAACGGCAGATAAAAGCAGCTCTCCCATGGATAGGGAACGGCAGGCATAGGTGTGGTCTTTGGAAATAGTTTTTTTAAAATATTCTAACAATCTAAGATAATGGATGTCAGGTTTGCTTGACCTATTATCATTAAAATGTACACAGACTTGAAATATTTTACTGCCCATCTAAATAAAATAGAATATATAAAAGTAGCATTTTAACCAAATTATTAAACTAATGAGCTTTTTACAATATTATTATTGAGATTCATTAGTAGACTTTTAATCCACTTGTCATATAGGAATTTTTTTTTATCAGTTGTTTCTTTGCATTGAAATCCTTTTTGATGTTCTTGTTGCTTCTTCAGAAGACCTTCGGATCAGAGAAATACAACCCAGAAGCTCTGTGTCAACATCAGGTGCAGCAATTTATATCCTAAAGTAAATCAACCAGGTTAGAGGCTATTGCAGTACATGGTTTTTGTGTTATACTGTAATTTACACACAGATTTAAAGCTGCTGTCCAGAGTTTCCGTTTGTTTTCAATTTATGTATCATTTTTTAACAAAGCTTAAATGTGTTAGTCTAGTTCGATACTATAATATAAAGTTAGTATAAAGCGATATGAAAATTTATTCCTGAGCTCCGCCTTCCTCTCATAGACCCCCATGTTATTCCAAAAAGCACCGGTCGCTACCGACCAATCAAGTTCGAGCTTCAGCTTTGTCATGCTGTCAATCAACGGTTACGTGCACAGCAAGCAAGCCCATGCAGAGGTGGGCGAGCTACGCACTACGCAACCGCGCGCACATTTGTTTTGCTTGTGGAGGAGAGAGCATCAGGGCTCAGCAACTTCCAGAAAAGTTACCAATCCCACGGCTTGTCAGGCCAAGAGACTGCAGGACGTTTTTTGGCTCGGGGTGCTCGCGTCGCTCCCCGACCACGGCCTCCATAGCCCGCCTGACGGCTTCGTTTAGATGCCCGACCTCTGGAGGAAGATGTTGGGGCGTCTGGGACATACTCTTCGTCAGAGGAGTCATGCAATTCTGAACTCTAGATAGAAATAAATAAACAATGTAACACATATACACGCGTAAATGCACTAAGTTTGATAAACAACGTCATCGAGAGGGATACACGAGTGTAATCACATATTGAAACTTTACTCGTTCGTCCTAGCAGATTCATGTTATTTTGGTATTAGGACAAGTTAGACTCAATACAGCATTCTAACGTAATTCCTTTATTATTTACTAAATGTACTAAATGTAGAAGAGGGGAAAACAGCAAAACAGGCAAGATGCTGCAGCACTCCGGGCACTTCTCTCATGTACTGCACGCGTGCACAAATAAAGGGGCGAAATCAGAGGGAGGGAGGGAGGGACCACCAGTGTTTTGGGAGACGCTGCGATTCAAACTCCGGACAGCAGCTTTAAGGTGTTCATTCATCTCCTCACCCCTTATGGATAGTCAGGTGAAGTTAAATAGTCCCTTATAAAGCTTTATAGGAAAAGATAGGTTAAATAATTTTCAGCATTCTGCTGAACTGTTGCTACAAAGTGGGACTTTTGTTAAAACCTATACCCATAGTAATACCTCTATTTTGTTCTGACAGATGGGATGGCCCTGTAAATTATAGTATTAGTTACATGATGGCCAAAACATACAGCTACAGAAGAATGGAAGTGGTTGTGCAGTCCCCAGGAGCGGCAGAATTTAAAGAAAGATGGCCTCCCCTCTTCAAACCATTCCAGGTAAATCATTTCTCATTTTACTGTTCCTGAACCTACACTTATTTTAAACAGTAATAATGATTGCATAAAATTCAAAGGCTGTGTTTACACCTCCTGAAAGTCCCAAACACCTGCTGTCTTTCAGATCAGTGAGGAGTTTCGTAGGTGCACTGCAGTTCCACTACAGTCAACGTTGATGTCCCAGCTGGACACTGCAAAGCTCCTGCAACTGTTCGATGCAACGGGAGGAGCAGAGGGTCAGAACATCAAGAACATGCTGATGGAACTGATAAAGGTAAGGCAAGAGGGGTTAATTAAGCCCCAAAACATACAACCACACTGAAATCTCAAAACTACTCAGACATGATGGGGTTTACTTTCCAAATAACAGTAAGTTTAGTTTCTGTTTTATTTATTGTATGTTGTATGTCCGTTGTCTCCCATCCCTCCTGCTCCCCCTCCATCTTCCTCTACCTCTATCTTTCTACCTCTCTACCTCTTCTGTCCCTCTCAACCTGCCCGGCCAGCAGGCAGGTGGGTCCCCCCACATAAAGAGCCGGGTTCTACTTTTTCGCTGTTAAAGGGTGTTTTTCTTGCTACTGTCTCCTTAGGGCTGCTCTGGGGGTTCAGGCATATGGGTTCTGTAAAGCGTCTTGAGACAATTTGACAGTAATTGGTGCTATATAAATAAAATTGAATTGAATTTATTATTTCAACAAATGAGACATTCCATCCTAACTGTGTTCTTTTTGTATGTCACACAGGGAACAACAGAGACAAATATACACGAGGAACTGAAAACTCAAAGGTTGAGAATCTACACTTGCCAGGAGCAAGATGCTGCTGGTATTCTCATCGAGGAGGTCCCAGTGCTTCCTGGTCTTGAAACTCCAGCAAGAGTATGCTGCCTACTCCTCAGATTAACATATGCCCTAAATCTGGAATATACACCCAAACTCTCAGACATTTGAGGTCTTCTAAAGACTTTGTTTTACTAGACTTTCTGCGGCCAAAACCAACCGCAAGCTTCTTGCCAAAGCTGGTCCACCATGAACTGTTTTAGCTCCTGTTCAACAACGTCATACCTGGGTTTCAAAGACAGCTGTGGAGCTTAATGGAGAGCACCCACCAACAAATCAATTGTTCTTTTGTTAATTGTCCTTGTAGGCAAGTGTAGGTGGAGTTTATGACAAATGTTTTCACTGTGAAGATTTTATCAGCTGCAGGTCAGTATTTGTATTCTGTAAATTGTTGAAGTGCTCTAATTTGAATCTTAAAATCAAAAACTTTGTTTTGTTATTATACCCTTGGGTGTATGTACATATGCTAAAACACTGTTCTGTTCAGCACAGGTCACAGTTTACTTTGATCTATTTTAGTTTTTAAAACGGAAATTGTATTTAAACAGTTAAGAACTGTGAAGTTGAAGAAAAGGCTTTTGTTTAATAAATGTTGGACACAAATACTTGTTTTTCTTCAATGTAACAGATTTTATTGTTTTTTTTTCATACTAATTTTATAAAGTAATTTAGACTTTCAAAACATGCAAAATATTTTTTTTAAATCAATAAGATTGAGTGTATGACATCATCTTACTTAATTTTATTAAGTATGATGTCATTAACAACTGACTGTTTTTTTAAAGATAGTTCAACTCAATTTTTTTTGCTTTTTCTTCAAGGCTATACTCAAAACTTTTAACTTGGTGAAATACAAATTTTTGAGTTTTCCAAAATCAAAAAAGAGAGAAGTTCACTAAACTACTGAAAAATGCTTGGAAAATGTTGAAACATTTTTTATTTTGAGTAGGATCTAAGCAACAGTTTATAAAGTGTGTATTCTTCCTCATTCTCTTTCCATTTTGCCTCATTGGTGTTGTCATACCAGAGGACTATTATTCTCAATTGCGCTGCGAGGTATTAACTCTTAAAATTAGGGAGTGACATACCTCCTCCTTTGTTCCTTGTCAGTAAACTATATTTCACCCTTGGTTTCTTCCCACCGCCCAGTGGGCCCACCACCTACAGGGCAGGAAGTCGGGGTCGGGTGCTATGCCCACCGGGCAGTAGGCAGGAGTAGGCGCCTTGGCATGCCGCCCCCTGGTGGCGTAGACTAGCTCTGGGGACGTGGAACGTCACCTCACTGGCGGGGAAGGAACCTGAGCTGGTGCGGGAGGTGGAGCGTTACCGGCTAGATATAGTTGGGCTCACCTCCACGCACAGCAAGGGTTCTGGAACCAGAATCCTGGAGAGGGGTTGGACTCTCTCCTACTCCGAAGTTGCCCAGGGTGAGAGGCGCCGGGCAGGTGTGGGGATACTCACAAGGCCCCGGCTGAGCGCCACTTTGTTGGAGTTCTCCCCGGAGAACGAGAGGGTCGCCTCTCTGCGACTTTGTGTTGCAGGGGGGAAAAGTCTGACTGTTGTCTGTGCTTATGCACTGAACAGCAGTTCAGAGTATTCGGCCTTCTTGGAGTCTCTGGGTGGGGTCCTGGAAGGAGTACCACCTGGGGATTCCATAGTTCTCCTGAGAGACTTCAACGCTCACGTGGGCAATGATGGAGAAACCTGGAGGGGGGTGATTGGGAGGAACGGCCTGCCCGATCTGAACCCGAGTGGTGTTTTGTTATTGGACTTCTGTACTAGTCATGGTTTGGCCATAACAAACACCATGTTCGAGCATAAGGTTGCTCATAAGTGTACTTGGTACCAGAGCACCTTAGGCCAAAGGTCGATGATCGACTTTATAGTCGTATCGTCAGTCCTGCGGCCGTATGTCTTGGACACTCGGGTGAAGAGAGGTGCAGAGCTGTCAACTGATCACCACCTGGTGGTGAGTTGGATCCGATGGCAGGGAAGACTGCTGGACAGACCTGGTAAACCCAAACGTGTAGTGCGGGTGAACTGGGAATGTCTGGCGGAGGACCCTGTCCGTAGGGTTTTCAACTCCCACCTCCGGAAGAGTTTCTCCTGCATCCCGGGGGAGGTTGGGGACATGGATTCTGAGTGGTCCATGTTCAAAGCCTCCATTGCAGAAGCAGCTGTTAGGAGCTGTGGTCTGAAGGTCATTGGTGCCTGTCGCGGCGGCAATCCAAGGACCCGCTGGTGGACACCAGTGGTGAGGGAGGCCGTCAGGCTGAAAAAGGAGACTTTTCGAGTCTGGTTGGCTCAGGGGTCTCCTGAAGCAGCTGACAATTACCGGCTGGCCAAAAGGACAGCAGCTGCGGCAGTTGTGAAAGCTAAAACTCGGGTGTGGGAGGAGTTCGGGGAGGCCATGGAGAAGGACTTTCGGTCGGCCTCGGTGAAGTTCTGGCAAACCATTCGACGCCTCAGGAAGGGGAGGCAGGGTTTCGCTCAGGTTGTGTACGGTCGGGGTGGAGAACTGTTGACCCTTACTGGGGATATCGTTGAGCGGTGGAAAGAGCACTTCAAGGAACTCCTGAACCCGGTAAACACGTCCTCTATGGAGGAGGCAGAGCCTGAAGACTCGGGGGTATCTACGTCCATATCCGTGGCAGAGGTCGCCGAGGTAGTTAAAAAGCTCCTCGGTGGCAAGGCGCCAGGTGTGGACGAGATTCGCCCTGAGATGCTGAAGGCTCTGGACACTGTTGGACTGTCTTGGTTGACACATCTATACAATGTCGCGTGGGCATCGGGTACAGTACCTGGGGAGTGGCAGACCGGGGTGGTGGTCCCTATTTTTAAAAAGGGGGATCGGAGAGTGTGTGCCAACTACCGCGGTATCACACTTCTCAGCCTCCCCGGGAAAGTTTACTCTTGGGTGCTGGAAGGGAGGATCCGACCTATAGTCGAACCTCGGATTCAGGAGGAGCAATGTGGATTCCGTCCCGGTCGTGGAACAGCGGACCAGCTCTTTACCCTTGTGGAGCTGCTGAGGGGGTCATGGGAGTATGACCTGCCAGTCTACATGTGTTTTGTAGATCTGGAGAAGGCCTACGACCGTGTCCCCCGAGGGGCTTTGTGGGGGGCACAGCAGGAGTATGGGGTCCGAGGCTCGTTGTTACGGGCCGTTCGGTCCCTGTACAACCAAAGTGAGAGCTGTGTCCGCATACTCGGCATTAAGTCAGACACGTTTCCGGTGGGTGTTGGACTCTGCCAGGGCTGCCCCTTGTCTCCAATCCTGTTTGTGGTTTTCATGGACAGGATTTCAAGGCGCAGTCGTGGTGGGGAGGGTTTTCGGTTTGGGAGCCTCAGGATCGCTTCTCTGCTTTTTGCGGATGACTTGGTTTTGTTGGCATCCTCATACCATGACCTCCGGCACGCACTGGAGCGGTCTGCAGCCGAGTGTGACGCGGCAGGGATGCGGATCAGCACCTCCAAGTCCGAGGCCATGGTTCTCTGCCGGAAACCGGTGGAGTGCTTCCTCCGGGTTGGGGGGGAGTTGCTTCCCCAAGCGAAGGAGTTTAAGTATCTCGGGATCTTGTTCACGAGTGATGGGAAAATGGAGCGAGAGATGGACAGGCGGATTGGTGCGGCGTCAGCAGTAATGCGGGCGTTGTACCGAACTGTCATGGTGAAGAGGGAGCTGAGCCGTAAGGCGAAGCTCTCGACTTACCAGTCCATCTACGTTCCAACCCTCACCTACAGTCATGAGCTTTGGGTAGTGACCGAAAGAACAAGATCGCGGATACAAGCGGCCGAAATGAGCTTCCTCCGTAGGGAGGCTGGGCTCAGCCTTACAGATAGGGTGAGGAGCTCAGACATCTGGAGGGAGCTCGGAGTAGAGCCGCTGCTCCTTCGCATCGAAAGGAGCCAGTTGAGGTGGTTTGGCCACCTGACTCGGATGCCTCCAGGGAGACTTCCTCTGGAGGTTTTACGAGCACGTCCGTCTGGGAGGAGACCCCGGGGCAGATCCAGAACTCGCTGGAGAGATTATATATCTCGTCTGGCCTGGGAACGCCTCGGGATCCCCCAGGAAGAGCTGGAAAGCGTCGCTGGGGGGAGGGACGTCTGGAACGACCTGCTTCGCCTGCTGCCCCCGCGACCCGGCTTCGGATAAGCGGATGAAAATGGATGGATGAATGGATGGGTTTCTTCCCACCCCAAATGAAGTGAGAGATCTGTTTGTCCCACTCTGAAAACTGGCAGAGTGGCACCTCGATAGGCAGAGATGTAAACAAATACAACAATCTCGACAAAATCATCATTTTCACAGCCTCAATCCTAGCACTAAAACTCAATAAGGGAGTTGACCAAGTACTCAGGTCTTCTTTAATCATTTTGTTAACTGACATATAATTTCTTTTGTATAAATCGTCTGGGCAGTGTGTTAACCAAATTCCCAGGTACTTAATCGCTTTTTGAGACCAGTCAATGGGAAGTTCCTGTTTCAGTTCCGGAGTTGGAGTGTAATCAAATGCCAATATCTGTGTTTTTTGAATATTGAGTTTATATCCTGAAAAATTACCAAATTTGGCAAGAAGATCGAGCAGGATCGGTAGACAAGTATCAGGGCTGCGTACAAACAACAAAATATCATCTGCATACACGGCTCTCTTATGTTCCCTGCCTTTCACTATTATCCCTTGTATGTTATCATCTTCTCATATTGCTTGCGCTAATGGTTCTATATAAAGCGCGAAGAAGGTCAGTGAGAGCGGACAGCCCTGATGTGTAGACCTCTCAATCTTAATACGGTCAGAAAGGCGGCCATTTATCTTGATTCTTGCCGTAGGTGCCGAATATAAAGTCTTAATACAATTAATTGATTTCTCATCAAACCCAAAGCGTTCCAGTGCTGCAAACAGGAACTCCCAGCTAACACAATCAAAAGCTTTTTCGGCGTCCAAACTGACTAATATAGCTTTTGTTTTTGTTTTTCTACACACGTGGACAAAATTGTTGGTACCCCTCAGTTAAAGAAGGAAAAACCCACAATTCTCACTGAAATCACTTGAAACTCACAAAAGTAACAATAAATAAAAATTTATTGAAAATTAAATAATCAAAATCAGCCATCACTTTTGAATTGTTGATTAACATAATTATTTAAAAAAAACAAACTAATGAAATAGGGCTGGACAAAAATGATGGTACCCATAACTTAATATTTTGTTGCACAACCTTTTGAGGCAATCACTGCAATTAAACGATTTCTGTATTTGTCAATGAGCGTTCTGCAGCTGTCAACAGGTATTTTGGCCCACTCCTCATGAGCAAACAGCTCCAGTTGTCTCAGGTTTGATGGGTGTCTTCTCCAAATGGCATGTTTCAGCTCCTTCCACATATGTTCAATGGGATTCAGATCTGGGCTCATAGAAGGCCACTTTAGAATAGTCCAACGCTTTTCTCTCAGCCATTCTTGGGTGTTTTTGGCGGTGTGTTTTGGATCGTTGTCCTGTTGGAAGACCCATGACCTGCGACTGAGACCAAGCTTTCTGACACTAGGCAGCACATTTCTCTCCAGAATGCCTTGATAGTCTTCAGATTTCATCGTTACTGAGTCTCCTCCATGTTTCACCGTAGGGACAGTGTTCTTTTCTTCGTATGCTTGGTTTTTGAGTCTATGAACATAGAGTTGATGTGCCTTACCAAAAAGCTCCAGTTTGGTCTCATCTGTCCAAAGGACATTCTCCCAGAAGCTTTGTGGCTTGTCAACATGCATTTTTGCAAATTCCAGTCTGGCTTTTTTATGAGTTTTTTTCAGCAGTGATGTCCTCCTTGGTCGTCTCCCATGAAGTCCACTTTGGCTCAAACAATGACGAATGGTGCGATCTGACACTGATGTACCTTGGCCTTGGAGTTCACCTTTAATTTCTTTGGAGGTTGCTCTGGGCTCTTTGGATACAATTCCAACGATCCGTCTCTTCAATTTGTCATCAATTTTCCTCTTGCGGCCACATCCAGGGAGGTTGGCTACTGTCCCGTGGGTCTTGAACTTCTGAATAATATGAGCCACTGTTGTCACAGGAACTTCAAGCTGTTTAGAGATGGTCTTATAGCCTTTACCTTTAAGATGTTTGTCTATAATTTTTTTTCGGATGTCCTGGGACAATTCTCTCCTTCGCTTTCTGTTGTCCATGTTCAGTGTGGTACACACCTTTTCACCAAACAGCAGGGTGACTACTTGTCTCCCTTTAAATAGGCAGACTGACTGATTATGAGTTTGGAAACACCTGTGATGTCAATGAAATGACACACCTGAGTTAATCATGTCACTCTGGTCAAATAGTTTTCAATCTTTTATAGAGGTACCATCATTTTTGTCCAGGCCTGTTTCATTAGTTTGTTTTTTTAAATAATTATGTTAATTAACAATTCAAAAGTAATGGCTGTTTTTGATTATTTAATTTTCAATAAATTTTTATTTATTGTTACTTTTGTGAGTTTCAAGTGATTTCAGTGAGAATTGTGGGTTTTTCCTTCTTTAACTGAGGGGTACCAACAATTTTGTCCACGTGTGTAATATTTTGTATTATCTGTAGAGCACATCTTGTATTATCGTGTGTTTGGCGGCCTCGGACAAAGCCAGTTTGGTCGCTATCAATTAACTCTGGAATGAAGGAGTCTGGCCTTTTAGACAGGACAGACGCATACATTTTGTAGTCTTGGTTCAAAATAGATATCTGTTTGTAAGAACTACACAAGACTTTATTCTTACCGTCCTTCGGGAGCACGGAAATGACCGCTTCATTCCACGAAGGAGGGGTTGACATTTTCTCCAGTGTCCAGTTGAAAGAATCTAATAATGTGTCTATCAGTTCTTCTTTGAAGACTTTATACCATTCGGCTGGCAGACCGTCACTTCCAGGCGATTTATTGTTTTTTAATTTATTCAAAGTGGAGACCAGCTCTTCTTTTGTGATTTGTTTTGTTAAGAACTCATTTTGCTGATTTCCAATTGAAGGCAGATCTAGGGAGTTTAAAAAGTATTGAATTTTTTCTTTGCCTCCTAATTGGGGTTGGGTGTAAAGTCCTTCATAATATGTTCGAAATACTGAGTCTATTTCATCTAGGTTATTATGAAACTTTCCCGTCTTAAGGTCTTTTATTTTATATATTGATTGAACAACCTGTTTTTTCCTTAATTTCTTTGCTAGCAGTTTAGAAGCTTTAGAACCAGTCTCATAATAAGATTGTTTTAAAAAATCTGTATTTTTTCTCAAAATTTTCCCTATATATATCCAAAATCTGGTTTTTAATTTCCTTAATCCTATTTAGCGTTTGAGGGCTCTGATTTTCACTATGATCTTTCTCCAACTCAATTAAAGTACTTTCTGTCATGATTCCTCCTTCTCCTGCTCGACAATCAGACAATAGACCCTGTGCATGATAGCATGTGCTAGTTCCGGTTGAAAAACTCCGGGTGCTACAGTTACTTCCGGTCCCCCTTACAGCGCTGTTAAAATGGAAGAAGCCAGCAGTACACTTTACTTTTCCAGATGCCTAGGCAACTTGCCTAAAATTTCTGTTGACGATGTTTATCGTCTCGTTGATGATTTTTCGTCAGCTCCTCAAAGCAAACGGGAAAAGGGATTCAGATTTTTTATATCCCAGTACATATATAACTTTGAAGGTAAGTGGCATCGCATCCTACATAATTAGCGCTAGCTTAACTGTAGGGCTTGTCAAACATGTACCTTATCATTTTATTTTCTAGTATTTATACATTACTATTTTTTGCTTAGTTAGCTACTAGAATCCACTTTACACTTTAGTCTTTGGTACTTAGTTGCGCTTCAGTTGCGCTTCAGTGTCCCGCACGCGGTACACTTTGAGATCTGCATAAAGCAATTTGCTAAATGTTTGAAACTGCAAACGCGATTATACAAACACTATACGCCGATGCAAAGCTTAGATTCTCATGAATCCGCTGGTATAAACCACTTTCAAATGTGATTACTACAGCCAGTAATATAAACACATTTGTTCGACAAACAACGAATATCCATCCATCCGTTCTCTATATATATCAATGTACACAGCGCGACCCACATTTCTGGGTTCATTATTACACACGGATGAAAATATTCCACAAAAAACGGCCATAATCCAACCTTGGACATCCAGACGAAACAAGCCAGTAACATATTTTGTCCAAAACATGTCTTGAAGTCGGTATATACTCCACAAATAGGTCGTTTTCAAGGAAATGCACCTCGCGAGGTTCTCCCTTCCTCCCTACAGGAGCCAATGGGCGGCAAGGATAGAGGCTTCGAGGCGGTGGAGAGAACTATATATGAGCTGCGGAGGACAACAACAGGAGAGCGCGTCCGGGAGGGGAGCACGTCCGGCGGGAGAGCGCGTCCGGAACGAGAGGGCTGTCCGGAACGAGAGGGCTGTCCGGAAAGAGAGGGCTGTCCGGAATGAGAGAGGTGTCCAGAACGAGAGAGGTGTCCTGAAAGAGACCCGGAATGGTGTGAGTTAACAGTGTGAGCCTGGAGAGAGAGCCGGAATGGGGTGAGCTTGGAAGGAAACCTGGACGGGGTGGACGAGTGGACGGAGCACGAGTTTGAAGACGGAGGCAGTGGGTAACGCCGAGACGAAGCCGAGAGGAAACCAGAACATTACGACACGACAGACTCACAGCAGCAGGGCGGTTAGCTCTGCCTCGGGTGTGAGTATCCCTTTGGGGCTTTCCAGTAATGTTCTGGTGTGGCTATATCCCCTGGAGTGGGTTGATGTTAAGAGGCTTCCATACTGGCAGTGGGTCTGTGTCTTGCAGGTGGTTTCCCCCGGACACGAGCCAGGCTGAGGAAGATGAGGGCTGAATCCCGGGACTGCTGAACCGTGTGCTCCGTATCCTGCCACCCCTGGAACGACCCTAAATGGTGGATTTTAACTAGTGATTTTAGCTTTTAGCTTTTAACGGATTTTAACGAGACCTTGAGGGTACTGGACTGCTTCCCTGCTGGCTGCAGGCTCGAGGAGCGTGACGTAGGAGTTTGAACTGTACTGTATGAGAAGAATTCATTTTGTGATTAAATGATCGTTTGCCACCGGCATCTGGTTTTCTCGCCCTCTGTGTATTACCGTTGCTGACAAGGTGCTCCACCCGATCGTTAAAGAACCTAGTACAAAACTCTTGCAATATTATCAATTTGGTAATTTCCCCTTTTTCCAAAGAAAAAAAACACTCGGCGGGTGACATTCTTTATGTCTTTATATTCTCGGAGTTTATTATTTACTTTAGTGGGAAGGTCGTGAGCGACCGTGACTGCTCTCCCTTCAAAGGTGATTTTCTTTGACCAGGCTGTCTTAAGTATCCTGTCCTTCACATCGTACCTCTGGAAATTAACCAGTATGGATCTCGATACTACCTCGTTTTGCGGTTTGGGGCCGAGTGACCGGTGGATTTGTAGGTCGGTGTTATTTTCAAGTCCCAGTTCCTTTTTCAGAAAACTGTCAATAAAATGTATCATTGAAGTTCCCTCTGCCCCTTCCTTAATGCCATAAATTCGCACATTGTTACGGTGTGACCTGCCTTCCAAATCTGTTAGCTGAGCTTGGAGTAGTTTCTGGTGTTTAAGAGTGTGGAGCACTCTTAAACACACAGTGCAGTTTTTAACTCAGTATTAGCTGATTCCACTTCTTCTATGCGTTTTTCCACCTCGATCATCCTAGCCCCGTGGTCTTGGACGTCTTCGGCCACAGTTTGGAGTTTTTGATTTACCTCCGACCGGAAGTTGTTAAACTCCTTTTTGAAGTCATTCCCAAATTCGTCTTTGAAGTCCGCCAGTTCCTGCTTAAGATCCGCTTTCAGGCTTTTCATCTCCTTCTGAATGTCTCTGGTCAGGCGCTGGATAGCATCGGTGATATGTAGCTTTAGCTCTCCGCCGCTAGCGTCCCCGCTAGCTTCACTACCGACACCCGACATCCCTGTTTCCCTTCTCTCGTCATGGTCTTTGTGTCTGCCCACTGTCTTCCTGCTTTTTGCCCCATCCATTTTAGTTATTTTTTCTCTCAAGAACACTGCTTTTATATTTATAAGGGGCTTTATTTTCGAGCTAGCCGGGAGAGTCTCCGGTATTATACCGCCATCTTGGATGCGTTCAGCGGAAGTCTCTGTTTTTAATGTTTTTAAATGTTGTACAGCTCTTTGGGTTACATTCTTTGTGTGAAAAGTGCTCTATAAATAAAGTTTGATTGATTGATTGATTGATTGATAAACTGGTTTAAATCATGTTCATTAGTTAGATTTCAGTTTGTTCAAATGAACAATGATTCTTCTGTTTACACCAGAGTTATTTATGGGTTCCACAGGGTTCTGTGTTAGGACTCGTACTGTTTACTTCGGACATTCTCCCCTTAGGCAATATTTTTTAGGAAACACTGCATAAACTTCCATTGTTATGATGACACACATCTATATTTAGCAATGAAACCAGATGAAACCAGTCAGGTAGTCAAATTCCAAGAATGTTTTTTGGACATATAGGCCTGGATGATTTGTTTTTTCTTCTGCTAAATTCAGACCAAACTGAAGTTGTGGCATTCTGCCCTAAATAGAAACACACTATCTAACCAGAGAGCTCCTCTGGATGGCATTACCTTGGCTTACAGTTCTAACGAGGAACCTTGGAGTTATTTTTGATCACACAGACACCAAATCTTTGGGATTACCTTGTTTGTTTGTTTTGTTTTATTTATTTATTTTTAAAAAGGGGAGAGTTCGTATTAATGTACATTTCCACATAAATACGAGAGATTGTCGCCATATGGCTAATTTCCATCTCAAATGCCATTGGCAGGTCAAAGATAAAGAAATTACAAATAGCATAAAATTATAACTGAACAAAGATGGGCAAAAAGAAAAGCAAACAAAAAGCGCTAACACGTAGTGCACATAACAGACAAAACTGGGAGACCAAGACAGCTACCAAGCAGTAATTCCTTAACATTTACACGACTATATTGCCAATATCTCTTTGTTGTTATTGCACATTGCTATACTACATGTGGGCTGCACAGTGGACTAGTGGTTAGCACTTTTGCCTTGCAGCAAGAAGATCCCCGGTTCAAATCCCGACCTGGGCCTGGGATCTTTCTGCATGGAGTTTGCATGTTCTCCCTGTACATGCGTGGGTTTTCTCCAGGTACTCTGGCTTCCTCCGACAGTCCAAAAATATGCCGAGGTTAATTGATTACTCTAAATTGTCTGTTGGTGTGAGTGTGATTGTTTGTATATGTAGACCTGTGACAGACTGGTGACCTGTCCAGGGTGTCCCCTGCCTTCACCCGAGTCAGCTGAGATAGGCTCCAGCACCCCCGTGACTCTAGTAAGGATAAAGCAGTGTATAGAGAATGGATGGACTATTACATGTAATTGTATTGCACATTTCCCATTGCCACTATTGCACATAATATTGCATGTTTCTCTTAATCACTATTGTACATATCCCCTTCTACATTACAGATAATTGTCCTATACACGTCCCTTCTAACACTATTGCGCATATCCCATTATCACTATCGCTCATGATCTTTAAACACTACTGTATATGATTATATTGCACGAAGCCCACATCAACACATTTAAAACAAATACACAGAGTGCTCAAGAACAAGCCCCATCAACGGGCAAACAATTTTACACAGGGTTATGATCACAGATTTGATTTTCCAGTAGCCATGCTTTGAGATGTTTAGTAAATGAGTTGAGATGTGCTTTTTCACGAATGGCACTTGGTATAGTATTCCAGGTTTGTGATGCACGAAAAGAAAAAATTGACTGCCCAAGAGCACTTTTCCTAAAAGGTACAACACAATTACCTCTAGAGCCTGCTCTGGTTGATCTGCTGGAATTTTTCTTTATAAATTCTTGTCACGAGGGGGAGCTTGGCCGTGAAAAATGTTGTAAAACAAAACAGAATCAGTGTATTTTACAATGTTATCCAGGTTTAATCGCTCGTGTTTCTGAAGAATATAACAATAATGATGCATTTTTGTTTTTTTATCCATAACCTTTAAGGCTTGTTTGTAAACTGTCACAATAGGTTTTATGGTTGTTTTACAGACCTTTGCCCAACTCACTATACAGTACAACATGTGGGACAGAATCATCGCATCAAAATATAATTTAGCTGATTCCAGAGATAAATTATTTTGAATAAATCTAAAATTGGACAGGTTAAATTTCATCTTATTAGTCATATTCCTCACCTGTTGTTTGAAATGAAGTTGTGAGTCTAAGATAATTCCTAAGTATTTAAATTCTTGTATGTGGTTTTACCACATCAGTTGCATCCAGTCTTGGAAAAGAACTGAATATAGGAACTGAAAATTCTGATTGTGAGAATTCACAAAAACGGAAAAGGATCCAAAACATGATCCTCAAATTAAAAACACTTACCTTCCAGCAGCAGGTCGTCCATTTTTAAAGACAATAGGATGACCCATAGAGTGGTCAGACTTCATGGACACCCAGCTGGGTTCAGGAGAATCTGATTTCTGCTGCTCCATCCTGATACAAACAAGCCAGAGACAAATCAGAGACTTTCAGCTGGAAGAAAACGTGTTCAGTAAGAAAGTGAGGTTCATTCTGAGATTCTCACACACACCGAAATACAATAACACCTACTAACACACTATCATGGACCACAATGTAGCTTGAGTTTCTCTTGTCTGACCTGCATGTAATCAAACCCCTACTCGAAAAGCCTTCTCTGGATCCAGGTGTTTCCAATAAATATAGACCTAAATCAACCTTCCTTCATTTCTAAAACTCTTATAAAGCTGCTGCGGCCACTGATGTGACCATCTGGACAGAAATGGTTGTTTCAAGAGTTTCAGTCAGAATTTAGAAGCACCATAGAACAGAAACATCACAGATCACAGAAGAGTCACCAGTGATCTTCTCATAGCCTCAGAGAGGGGAGTGGTTTCTATACTGGTCCTGCTGAATCTCACTCGTTTCTTTAATGGTCCTGCTGGATCACACTGGTTTCTAGATTTGTTCTTCTGGATTTCACTGGTTTCTATACTGGTCCTGCTGGATCTCAGTGCTGTGTTTGATACAGTTGATCACAATATCTCAATACAGAGACTGGAGCGTGTTCTTGGGATTAAAGGAACCACACTAAACTGGTTTACAGTTTTTTTTCAATTGCTAACAAGCATTGGTCCAAACTGAAGTCACATGTTCAAAATTCTTAACACAGCCTGCATTTCCATCATGCATTTCAGCTAAACAATAAATCTCATCCCCAAAACTGTTTCTCAGAAACCAAACACTTCAATCATGTTTCAAAATAAGCTCATTCAACCACAACACTAGAAAATAGTCTCACTTTGGAAACAAACGCTGTCACTCATAGCACACTGAACCACAAAATACTAACAACAGAGAGCATTACATGAAATTGATTGTGATCTTTCAAATTTGAATGATTTCTTTTTTTCGATAAATCAGTATTTTATTCTAAAATAAGATTTTTGCACTTTGAGTTTTCTAAACTATTGTGATATACTGCAACAAGAACTTCAACAACACTGACGTATTTTCTCTGTGCCTTTGAATCGGTACTTTGGGACCTTACAAAAATATAAAGTTTACTGTAAACAAAATAAAATGTAGAATCACAGAATTCAGGGGGCAGAATAGAAATCAAGAGATAAAACTCAAAAACCAACAACACATGTATACTGTAACATTCACACCATGTCGTCTGCATTTGGCCTCATGTTTCCATCCATTACATCTGCTGTCTTCTCTGGAGATGCATTGTGGGTAGAACCTTTTTGAGTGTCTCCTTTTTATGGTTTCTGATGAGGCCAAACACAGATCACCTGAATCGGGTTTCAGATGACAACTACTGTACACTCAGCTGTGTGTAATTACATAATCTTTTCATTTATTTTATTTTTCAATATTTTGAAATGATTTTCAATAGATTTCAATGTGGCTGCAGCAGAAATCCCCCGTTTTCCCCCCATCATTCTGTTTTGATTGTGGTTTTAACTGTTTTGAACAAAGTGTGTTTGCATTTGAAAAATGTGCTGTAAAGGTCGAGTGTTTTGCAGGTGATGAACTAGAAACTGAGAAAAGAGTTCATGAATTTTGGTGACTGTGGTCACTGAATGCATTTTGTGTGAAAGCAATGGAAAGTAATTCACATTTCAGTCCACATGGACTTCTGTTTTGCAGACTGTTAAGAGTTTTGAACATGTGACTTCAGTTTGGACCAATGCGTGTTAGCAATCGAAAAAACTGTAAATCATATTCATCAGTGACATTCCAGTTTGTTCATGTTAACAATGATTCCTCTGTGCACACCAGAGTCAGTTATAATAATAATAATAATAATAATAATAACAATGGATTAGATTTATATAGCACTTTTCTAGGCACTCAAAGCGCTTCACAATGGGTCCATTATTCATTCACTCATACATTCTCACTCTGGTGGTGGTAGGCTGCATTTGGAGCCACAGCTGCCCTGGGGCAGACTGACGGAAGCGTGGCTGCCAATCCATGCCCCTCTGACCACCACCAACATTCACACGCATTCGTACACCAGTGTGAGAGCAGCACTGGAGGCAAGGCAGGTAAAATGTCTTGCCCAAGGACACAACAGCACATGACTAGGCGAGAGCGGGAATCAAAATGCCGACCCTTCGATCTTTGGATTACCCACTCTACCACCTGAGCCACAGCCGCCTAGTTATGGGGTTCTACAGGGTTCTGTGGTAGGACTCATACTTTTTACTCTGGATATGCTCCCCTTAGGCAATATTTTTTTAGGAAACACTGCACAAACTTCCATTGTTGCACAAATGACATCCATCTATTTTTATCTATGAAACAATATGAAACCAGTCAGGTAGTCAAATTAAAAGAATGTTTTTTGGACACAAAGGCCTGGATGATTTGTTTTTTCTTCTGCTAAATTCAGACCAAACTGAAGTTGTGGCATTCTGCCCTAAATAGAAACACACTATCTAACCAGAGAGCTCCTCTGGATGGCATTACCTTGGCTTACAGTTCTAATGAGGAACCTTGGAGTTATTTTTGACCACAATATGTCCATTAACTCATACATACACCAAGCCTTTAGGATGACCTTGTTTTATCACATCAGTTGCATCCACTCTTGGAAAAGGGAAAAGAATTGAACAGAGGAACTTAAAACTCTGATTGTGAGAATTCACAAAAATGGAAAAGGATCCACAACATCATCCTCTGATTAACAACACTTACCTTCCAGCAGCAGGTTGTCTATTTTTAAAGACAACAGGATGACCCATAGAGTGTTGAGACTTCATGGACACACAGCTGGGTTCAGGAGAATCTGATCTCTGCTGCTGCATCCTGATACAAACTAGAGACAAATCAGAGACTTTCACATGCACGACATGTAAAAATATGCACTGATTTGAATCAAATCCAACAAAGCCTTCCAACCAGTTCATACTCATCCTACATTTTTGATTGATCAAGTCCAGACTTGCTGCTTCTACCTGAGAACCACTAACAGGAAAACATGCAGATCCTTCTCAAAGCTTTAACTCTGACACAAACTGAAGAATAAATCAAAATAAAACTCCTCCAGAGAAACCTGAAGGATCAAAGAATGCTGTGAAACATTTCTCCTGTCAGTCCATCAGTGATCCAACACAGTGATCCTGTTCACACATTTACACATTCACCTGGAAGGATTCTCACCTGCTGAACTCACTTCAGGTCCACTTAGAGACACTTTCCACCTTCACATGTCCGCAAAACACTGTCAGAAGAAGCTGCTCATGTTCCTTCATCAGTCCTGGTTGATCTGAGGACACCGTCACTCCTTCATAACCTCAGAGTGACGACAATCAGTCCAACCTGTAGCAGTGTTTTCTGGTTCCGCCTCAGGTAGACAGCCACTCCCTAACATCATTCTCTGGGTGGGAACTGACTGAAGGTCTGACAGGAACTTTGTTTTATGTTTCTTTTTCCTTTAAAATCTTCACATTAGTTGGAGTTGGACAGAAGTTCTTGAATAGGAAGAAATCATGTCCAGACAAATTTTCTGCTGTAAAGGAGGCAGAGTCAGACGGTGCAGGTCGGAGCATTGAGACTTATGAATTATTGCTTTTGGTTCAGTGAAAAAAAAAATTCTGATGCTGAAAAAAAAGGAATCAGACTCAATGTTGTTGTTAATCACTGACACATCCTCGACTGAGAAAATTAAACTACATTTATTGTGACATTATTCAGGCAAACTGGAATTTAAAGGGTTAAAATCCTGAATATAAAACAATTGTTCACACACACAGAGACACACACACAAACATGCACACACACCCATACTATGTTTTTCTATCATTGTGGGGACTTACCATTGACTCCCATTCATATCTAACCCCTAACCCTTACCCTAACCTTAACCTTAACCAAACCCTAACCCACACCAAAACCATGGCTAACCCTAAAGAAACGTTTTTGCACTTTTACTTTTTTCAGTAACAACAACATGGCCAAGAAAACACTGTTTAAACTTGTGGGGCCCGAAATGAGGTCGCCACAAGTGACATAGTCAAGTCAAGTCACATTTATTTATATAGCACATTTCATACGACAAGCGCAGACTCAATGTGCTTAAGAACAAATAATTAAATAACAATAAAGGGTAGCAATAAAACAAACAGTTTTACAAGGTATTAAGATATAATATTAAAAGAAAAATAAAAACAATAATAACATTAATTCCATAATAAAATGCTATCACCCAGCCAATCATTTTGAACCTAGTCAAAGGCTTGTGCAAAAAGATACGTTTTTAGTTTGCTTTTAAAAGAAGACACTGTTGTAGCAGACCTTAGTTCTTGAGGTAGAGAATTCCAGAGAGTGGGACCGTAGTGACTGAAAGCACCATGAGCAGATTTTGAATTAATTCTTGGTATGATAAGAAGACTTTTACTGGATGATCTAAGGGATCTGTCCGGTATGTATTCAGTGAGCATGTCAACAATGTAGGAAGGAGCTAAACCATTCATAGATTTATAAACAATAAGAAGTATTTTAAAATCGATTCTCTGTTTCACTGGAAGCCAGTGAAGAGAGGATAGAACAGGAGTGATGTGTTCATACCTCTTAGTTTTGGTTAAAATTCTGGCCGCAGCATTCTGAATAAGCTGAAGTTTATGTAGTACTTGCTTTGTCAGTCCAGCAAAAAGTGCATTGCAATAATCTAATCTACTGGAGATAAAAGCATGAACCAGTCTTTCAGAGTCTGCTTGCGACAGAAAGCATTTTACTTTAGATATATTTCTGAGATGATAAAAGGCAGTCTTGGAGATATTAGCTATATGTTTCTGAAAGTTAAGATCAGCATCTAAAATAACACCCAAGTTCTTGACAAGCTCACATGGTTTTACTGGCAGAGGAGTTAACAAAGGGAGAATATGTTGCCTCAGAGCACTCGGACCAACTAAAAGAATCTCTGTTTTGTCTTCATTCAGCTGTAAAAAGTTAGTTGCCATCCAATACTTAATATCTGTAATGCACTGAAGGAGGTCATTGACTAGACCCAAATTATTAGCAGTAACAGATACGTATAATTGCGTGTCGTCAGCATAAGAATGATATTGAATATTATGGTGCTGGATAATGGACCCAAGTGGTAACATATACAAATTGAAAAGCAGAGGACCAAGAATTGAGCCTTGTGGGACTCCGTATTGAATGCTGACATTATCAGATTCATAGCTGCCGACCAAAACAGAGAAAGATCTACCACTTAGATATGATGAAAGCCAGTTAAGGACTGTGCCTCTGAGGCCCAAACACTGTTCAAGGCGCTGGAGTAAAATGACATGATCCACAGTATCAAAAGCTGCACTAAGGTCAAGAAGTAACAGAATAGAAACTTTATGGTTGTCTGTATTAATTTTCAGATCATTGATAACTCTGACTAGGGCAGTTTCTGTACTATGATTATTTCTAAAACCAGACTGGTAAACATCAAACAGGCTATTATACGACAGATACCCAAGTAATTGTTGGTAAACAACCTTCTCAAGAATTTTCCCCAGGAATGGAAGGTTTGAAATTGGTCTGTAGTTCTCAACAGCAAATGGATCAAGGTTATTCTTTTCAACAGAGGTGTTATAATAGCATGTTTGAGACATGAGGGGAAGATTCCAGACTCTAAGGAGGTATTTACAATTTTGAGTACATCATCGACAATACAGTTAAAAACATCTTTAAACAACCTAGTGGGCATGAGATCAAGAGAGCAAGTTGCAGAGCTTAGCTGTTGCACAACTTCCTGTAGTTCACTGCACTGAATAGGAGTGAAGTTGGAAAGAGTGCTGGCACCATGGTACTGAGCGGAGGGAGAGTGGTCAGGTCCACCAACAGAGGAAACTCCAATATTGTTCCTAATATTCAAGATTTTAGATTTGAAATGCAATGCAAATTCATTACATTTATCAGTACAGTGGAACTCAGTGGGTATTGATCTCGGAGGATTAATGAGTTTATCAATTGTGCTAAAAAGAAACTTAGAATTATTAGAGTTGTCAGTAATGATTTGAGAAAAATAATGCTGTCTAGATAGTTTTATTTCTTTCTTATAAGTACTGAGCGTATCCTTATAGATCTTACAGTCAACCTGCAATTTGGTCTTGCGCCACTTGCGCTCAGATTTGCGGCAGTCTCTTTTTAGAGCCCTCACTCTTTCCACATTCCTCCACGGTGCTTTGGTCTTGCCAGAAAATAATTTAGTTTTTATAGGTGCTATGTCATCCATAATTTCTGTTACTAATTGACTAAATTTATTGATCAAGTTGTCACATGAAGACAAGGAAGACAGAGTAAAATCCAGGTTAAAATCAGTATATGGCCCAGATAACCTAGCACAGTTGGTATATTTAGCAATAAAACTATCAGATGTGTCAGCAACAATGGTGCGTCTTTTGACTAGTTTTACACCAGGTATAATTTTGGTTTTCCAGACCACATTAAAGAAGATACAAAAGTGATCTGAGATCCCAACATCAAGGGCACACTCCAGGGCTATATCACGACCTTTAGAAACAACCAGGTCAAGAGTGTGCCCCCGGTTATGAGTAGCCCCAGTGGTATGTTGTATGAGTTCAAATGAAGATAACAGCTCAATAAAATGGTTGGCAAAGCGATCAGTGTTACAATCAATATGAATGTTAAAATCCCCAAGAATAAGAATGGAGTCATATTCAACAGTAATTTGAGATAAAAGTTCACTAAATTCGGTTAGAAAGCCTTTTTTGAACCTTGGAGGACGATAAACAATGAGAAGAAGACATGGGTAATCAGATCGAATTGCCAAGGCTAAGTACTCAAAGGTAGAGTATGAACCCAATTGAATGCTTTTACATGATAAAATATCTGAATAAATAGCAGCAACACCACCACCCTTCCCATTAGTCCTGGTACAATGTGAAAATGAAAAGTTTGGTGGTGATGCTTCAATCAGTTCCTTGCTACCAGTCTCATCAAGCCAGGTTTCAGTAAGGAGAATACAATCAAGTCTATGAGAGCTAACGATGTCACTGACAATGAAAGTTTTGTTACTAAGAGATCTAACATTGAGGAGTGCCATCTTTAAGGAACTCGCAGAATGAACAGAATAATCAGATGGTGCAAAGTCAGACCTATGATGGCAGGAGTTTTTTAAGGACTGAGTCTGAGAATCAGGAAATGCAATGGCAGGACTCACACAATTAGGACTGGACTCAATAGGAGATACAGAGGTCTGGATCGAGTCTTGCCATGTTGCATATCAGGATAAATTAAAAGCGATAAATCGAATAAAATTAGTAGTTAGTTGTTTTGTTCCTTTTCTATTAGGGTGTAGACCATCTGGTCTGTACAGGCTGCGATTAGTCCAGAAATAGTCAAAGTTTGAAATGAAATCAAATCCTACAGCAGAGCAAAAGTTGTTTAACCATTGGTGGAGGCTGTACAGTCGGCTGAAACGTTCAGAGTTTTTGAAGAGAGTTGGAATGGGGCCAGAGATAAGACACCGCCTCCCCAAACTCTCAATTGTGTAACACAGCGATTCAAGGTCTGCATATAGTTTGGACGAGTTTCTATCCATGACGTCATTAGCTCCCACGTGAGTTAAAACCATTTTAATAGTGGGATGCCGATCAATGAGCACCGGAATCAGTTCAATTAAATCAACAACTTTACCATCGGAGAGACAGTATGTGATAGCACCAGGTAGTGTAAAATATGTGATGATAGAGTCACCTACTATCAAGATTTCTGGATTGCTGCTCACCCCACCGTTGTTGTAGACTGACAAGTTCAGTGGGAGCTGGAGCACGTTGCTAGCCAGGTTGGCAGGGTCAGCGTTCCCCGTGTACGGCGGGCCGTGATCGGTCAGAGAGTGGAGACATGCGGGGGTAGCTGTTGCTCTGGGTGATGCAGCAGGCGTTATATCGCTGCTCACCAGTGATGAGGTGCACCCACGGAGACGCTTGCCCGATGGAGAAGATGCTCTGAAGCTGGAGTTGCTGCAGGGAGATCTGCGCCGTTTGGAGACAGTGTTGGATGTAACTTTCCGGTTATGTTCAGTACAGCCTTGAGACACTATCGGTGAGCGGGACGCTGGTAGAGTGTCCAGTGGAGAGAAGAAATTAGACAGCTCCAAACCAGTGGTGTCATCATGGGAATCAAAGAGCGGAAGGGAGGATCTCTTCTTGCCCTTAACCACCGAGGTCCAGGTGGAACAGCCCGGAGTTGGGTCGTCTGAAACGGGATATTCAGCCGTGGATGTTCGGCTGATAAACCCAGGACACTCAAGCAGGGCTAGCCGGGAGCCGAGTTCAATCTGCCGCTGAAGAAGAGCTGAGATGAGTTGCTCAATGGAGGCTAACTCACCCCTGAGCTCGGAGATGAGCTCGGAGGTAACCATACTTGGACTTTGGTGTGTTTAAGAGGAGTACATCGCCAGAGGCGGCTGAGCTAGCTTAGCAGGTAAGTGTTTGCTTTCCCAGCAGTTCAACTAAATCTGCAGTGAGATTTGATGGTCAAAGTAACCACTGAGCTAAACCAGTGCAGCAGCAGGAGCAGGAGAGCTGCTTTATAAACTCTGCTGTGATTTCTGGTCTCAGCTGGAGGCTGAACAACAGCAACTCTTCTCTGGTCAGCTTTCTCTTCACATATCTTCACACATAGTTTTCGGTTTTCCTACAGTTGTGGGGACATTTGGTCCCCACAATGTAGAAAAAGCTAAAACACACACACACACACACACACACACACACACACACACACACACACACACACACACACTATGTTTTTCTATCATTGTGGGGACATACCATTGACTCCCATTCATACCTAACCCCTAACCCTAACCCTAACCCACACCAAAACAATGCCTAACCCTAAAGAAACGTTTTTGCACTTTTACTTTTTCAGTAACAACAGCATGGTCAAGAAAACACTGTTTAAACTTGTAGGGACCGAAATGAGGTCCCCACAAGTGACATAGTTTTCGGTTTTCCTACAGTTGTGGGGACATTTGGTCCCACAAGTATAGCCAGCACCTGACCACACACACACACATACTGTGTTTTTCTATCATTGTGGAGACATACTATTGACTCCCATTCATATCTAACCCGTAACCCGAACCCTAACCCACACCAAAACAATGCCTAACCCTAAAGAAACGTTTTTGCACTTTTACTTTTTTCAGTAACAACAACATGGCAAAGAAAACACTGTTTAAACTTGTAGGGACCGAAATGAGGTCCCCACAAGTGACATTGTTTTCGGTTTTCCTACAGTTATGGGACACTTGGTCCCCACAAGTATAGCCAGCACCTGAGCGCGCGCACACACACACACACACACACACACACACACACACACAGGAGTTTTATATATGTAATGGCTTCAATTTTACACTGCATGAAAAGCCAGATTATCGACCCTGTGAATTCTGAAAAACCTACCTAGTTCTCCACAGTTCTTGGCTGTTCTCAGGGTGTGAACAACCACTCAGAACGGGCTGAGAACGCCCTACAACGGAATGGATTTGTGGGGTGGGGGGTGGGTGTGTGGGGAAAGGGGGGGAGTGACGTCGCACCTGGGGGCAAGGGGGGGAGTGAGACTTCGCACCTGGGGCATGGCAGAGGTGTGAAAACTAATTAGCATCCAGCCTTCCTGTCTAGCGTGACTCGGGTCACTGATTGGATGAAACAAGACATGGCAACAGAAAAAAACTATGTCATGATTGGTTGAAAGATCTGTTGCTATTAGTCAACCCCTGGGACATGAAATCCCCCCCCTCATTCCCCCCCCTCCTCATTCCCCCCTCACACACAATAATAATAATGCTTATTATTATTATTCTTAATATTTAATAAGGCATTAATAAATATAGGCCATGTCAAGTGTCTACGTAGTTAACCTGCATACTTGTCATTGTTAACCAATGGGCTAAAAAATGACATTTTGAGACATGTTGAAAAACAAGCGCTTTATTGAACAGTCTACAGTTTCAGTAATCCGAAATCAAAATTAAAATAAGCTGTTCTTTAAACAAAATTAATTTTTTTTTAAAACGAAATAGAATTGTTCAAAGTTTCAAAAAAATATACACATTTCAAAATAAAAACTAAAACATAGTTGATCTGTCACTCCGGGCTGGTCTCAGGCATCAGCTCTGGAAAAAATGTTTCCTGGCTGCTGCCCCTGTCGTATTTCAATGGCTTCAGTCTTTCAGACGGCTGTCCATTGTAAAAACGTCTGTGATGAAGAGCTGTGTACCTTCCATCAGCTTCCAGCGTGGCCTGTAGGGCAGCACACAAGTTGGAAAGCTCCTGGCTGCAGAAGGATGGAGGCCGCACAATCCATCCATGTACGCCATCTACACTGCCGTCCTCCTCGTCCGACATCATGTCCGCTATGATGCCATTCCAGAACTCCTCTTCGTCTGGAGCAAGGACCGTCTTCCTGGCATCCAGCAGCTGTGAACACAATCAGTACAAGAAATCAATACATTTACTAATGTAACAGAAAAATAATATCATAGAGACCAGCAATACTATTCTAACCACATTTTATATAAAACACATGCTCCCATGAATGAAACTGTAAATCAAATGAATCAAAGTAATATCTCTTACTTCTTTCTCTCTGCCGACTCCGGGCAGATGACTTAATCGCCTCCGCCTGATCCGCCATGTCGGGTTGACTATAGCGGAAATTCCTGTGCCAGAGTAATGGCTTTTACAAGCGGCTGGAAAAGAATAAAATGAAGCCGTTATTAGCTTGGAGAAGATGGAGGACGACATATCAACTGCTTAACGTTACCAATTCAGGAAAATTGTACCAAAACTCAATAAAAAATATCCTACAAATGGAATATATCCTTACCACAATTTTAGGACTGTGCTCTAATCTTTTCCGCTGAATTTCCTCACCGCCCTCGCGCTGGAGAAAGTGTTTATTTGGGCTTCCATGGCAGACATCCTCTCTGCAGCTCAGACACCGCATCAGCCTGTGCTCCAGCTTCTCCTCCAGCTTCTCCTCCAGCAGTGCCTCTCTGGCAGACAGCCTGCTGATAACGCCTCAAAAGTTTCTTCTCAGTGTCTGTCGCGGGTCTGACTGAAAACCCGTCGGTCATGTCCAGGCTGTTCCATACGATGAGCTGTTAGTGAGACTGGCGATACCGGGCCGCCATTGTAGAAACTCACGTAACAAAGACCACTTCTTTGTCCGTTCGTTTATCGCACGGTTCTTGCAAGACAACGCGTGTGATTGGACGAGCAACTCTAACGTGATGACGTCAGTGACACAGCATTTCTGAAAGTAGCAGACTTCACCAGGCCTGCTTTGTGTGGCCACAGTCAAAAAAAAAGACTTCTCCAGGCAGCAGAAGGAGGTTTAGAAATTTAAAAGTTTTTTCACTTAAATTCTACCTTCAAATTTACATGGCTTAAAAAAAGTTTGGAGCTGCAGATCACTCTGGGAATTTTATTCCACCAATGTATTTAAAAAGAAGTAGGAGGCTTAAAATTTCTTAATGAGCTGCAACTTCTCAGTTCTAATTGCCACTGAAACCCTCAACAGTATATCAGCAGGCATTACTTTCTTGAAATTGTGTTATGTTCACAACTTTTCTCCACATAAAGAAATACTTGGCACAATGGGCAAATTACTATTAAAAACAAAGTGTATATAATGGAGAGCTGGGATTGGGAGGGACATAATCTTTGTGACATCCTTATTTGATGATAATGGAAGTCTTTATAGCTATGAAAACTTCCTAAAGGCTAAAGCCTCTCCAGTCAAATACAGAGAATTTGTTACTATTGTGAAGGCTATTCCCATCTGGCATGATTGAGTTAATAAAATCTCACTTAAGTTATTCAAAATGTTAATGTTCAAATACCTGTTGAGGGCATTGCTGGCAGATGTGTGGTAAACACATCCACTATACAGTTAAGCAACACAAGAGAAAGGTGACTATAGTCATGCTGCTCTGCATGGAGTTTGAGATGTAGGATTTTGACAGTGTTAAGTGCCTGTGATGCGCTTTGATTTTACTTTTATAAAAGCTGTATGAACCCTGATTCAAATAAAGTATGTACTGTATAGTTTTGTTTGTGTAGGTCCTTTTCTCTAAAAACCAGTTCAAGTGTGAAAAGTCAACCCCACCCCCAACCCCCTACCTTACACAATCCACACCCACCAACACTTCCACCACAGACACACACCCATCAGTCTGATTTGCATTTGTATAGCTCACAGCATTTTCAGTGAAACTGGAAAGTTCCCCCCCTTGGAGATCAGCCGTCCATCTCAATTCCTGACATTCTCAGTAGTTTTTTGTGCTTCCTCAAAACTGCTGTTTATTGCCATTAATTTGAAATTCCACGGAAATTTTCAGTGCCGTTAATCTGTCGAAAATTCCCCCCTTTCATGCAGTGTTAGATTTATTTTGTGTGTCCTTCTTGTCCCCCGCTGGGTCTTGGCCTTGATGTTGGCGAGGGCTTATGCGTTCCAGTGATCCTGGGAGAGTGATACTGTCTGGAGCTCGCTCCTGGTAGGTCACCCTTGGTGGGACGGTCTCCAGGTTAGGTTCCAGACAAACAAATACCCCAGTGTGTCGGTACGCTGTGAGATGGCAGCCCCACCAACCGACTATCCTGTGGAGGGCTAACAACACACCCAGGAGAAACCCCCCTTTTGTTACGAAACCGATCAGAAAAAGAAGCCGGACTGCCCAACATGTAACAGACCCCAGCCTGCCCACCTGACCAACGAGTAAGGATCACCTTCGTCTCAGGACCCGTAGCGCCACCTGTAACGTCCAGACCCTCCTTCGCCCAGGAGCCGCCACCCTGCCTATCCCGAGACCTCTGCCGTTATAACATCACACTGGCAGAGCTCTGTGAAGTTAGCTGGCAGGGAAGTGGTGAAAATACAGCTGGCGACCACAGTTACATCTACAGTGGCCCGGAGAAAGCGGACGGGCCTCTCATGGCGTGGCTCTTGCCATCCCAAATGCCCTCCCGTAAATCCCTCATCACCTGGACACCCGTGAGCAACAGATTGGTATCTGCTCGCTTCCTCCACCGACATGGCAAGATGACGGTCATCGTTGCCTATGCCCCCACGGATGTCGCTGATGAGGATAAGAAGGATGCGTTTTATGACCAGCTGTACCAGGCTGCCAACCAAGCACCACCGCACGACATCACCATCGTCCTGACGGATGCCAATGCCACTGTTTCCAGCAGCGATTGGTCGCCCGGCTCACCTGCTGGCACCATCTTTGCCAACAGAGCAACTAATGACAATGGAAACCGCCTTCTCCTGTTCTGCACATAACAACCTCTGTGTTGCTGATACCTGGTTTCCCAAGAAACTAATCCACCAGTGGACATGGTACAGCCCAGACGGCAGAACCAGGAAAACACTGGACCACATCCTGATCTCTTCGACGCTGGAAGTCGTTTGTCACCAACTGCCGGGTGTACCGTGGAGCGAGCTTGGCAACACCGACCACCGTCTCCTGGTGGCTCAGCTTAGGCTAAAACTTCAAGCCAACCAGCACACCAAGACTCAGCCTCGCCTCAATTCCTCACTCCTCAGAGACCCCAACATCGCCACAGACTTCAGTAATTCCATCTGCTGTACCTTCGATGCCCTGGCTCTGGACCAAATGAGTGACTGGCAGACCTTCAAGGAAAGTGTTCTCCAGTCAGCTCAGAAGGTACTCAGGGGTTCACGACCATCACCCAAAAAGCCATGGATTTTGGAGAAGACACTCAACATCATTGAACAGCGGCGTGAGGCACGACTCCGAGGCCGACCTGACGGAGTATCGCCGACTGAACTGTGTGCGAAATATGGCTATAGCTGAGGACAGGGAGTGGTTCCGGCAAGCCGAGGACATACACCTAGAGTCCGCAGCCAACAATAACGACATGAGCTGTGTATACAATTTACCTCGCCAAGCTCGCAATGGCCCCCGCATCAAGTCAGCCCTGGTGAAAGACTCTGACGGCACCCTATAACAACAGAGACAAAGTGCCTACAACGCTGGAAAGAGCACTTCAACCTCTTACTGCAGCACACCACCACCCTGGCTCCTTCCATCGTCCCAGCTGCCGCAGACACAACCCCCAACCATGCTTGTAACAGGGACCCCATAACACCCGAGGAGGTCAGAGCTGCTCTGAAAAAAACTGAACAACAGTAAAGCCCCCGGCATTTGCTACATAACCGCTGAGGTGTTAAAGTCGGGTGGGGATGCACTGTCGAGTGGCTAACCCACATCTTTAACAAGGTGTGGGAAACGGAGCGGCTCCCTAGCGACTGGACCAGAGGGGTTATCCTGCCCTTCTGGAAGAGCAAAGGTGACAGGCTCGTCTGTAGGAACCACAGAGGCATCACACTACTCTCCATCCCCGGCAAGCTCTTCACCAAGATCTTGCTGACCCGTGCTCTCCCAGCCCTCAGAAAGTAGCCGCCGCCCCAGCAGGCTGGCTTCATGCCCAAACCGCTCCACATCAGATCACATCTCCGCCGTCCCGTCTTCTCATAGAGAAGGTCTATGAATTCCAGAGAGACCACCATCTCTACGTTGGATTCTTGGACCTCAAGGCTGCATTCGATACAGTCCACCACTCATCACTGTGGAGTATCCTACAAGTCCTCGGCGCACCTCCGAAGCTCACCACCCTCTTCAAGCTGCTCTACAGCAACGCACAGAGTTGTGTCCGTGTCAACGGCCGAGACTCCGACTGGTTTTCCATCTCCAGTGGTGTTCGCCAGGGCTGTGTAGCTGCTCCAGACCTGTTTAACTGCATCATCGACCACCTGATGCGCAGGGTCTGTGACAAGTACCTGGAGTGTCCTTTGGCAACTACCAACTGACTGATCTGGGAGTACGCCGACGACACTATCCTGCTCAGCACCTCCTACAGTCGACTGAGGGACTCTCTGAGTGTATACAGTGAAGAGGCAGAAAAGCTTGGTCTCCATGTGAGTTGGACTAAGACCAAGTTCATGGATGTTGGTGAGGGACTAGACCCACCTCCTATCCTGCTTGGTAACAACACCGTAGAGCCTGTGAAGAACTTTGTGTATCTGGGATCCATAGTGACAGATAACGGGGATCTCAAACCAGAGATTCTCTGCAGGAGAGCTCTGCAGCTTCTGCCCTACAGTCTCTCTGGAAACCACTCTGGTGGCACCAAGCCATCTCACGCAAGACAAAACTCCAAATTTACAACACCACCGTACTCTCCATTCTGCTATATGGCTCGAAACATGGCCCTTAAATAAGACCCTGGCCGCAAGAATAGACGGCTTTGATAGCAGGGCTCTCAGAACCATCGAGAACATCAGGTGCCACAGCAAATATCCAATGAAGCGCTCAGAGCCCGCACAAACCAGCCCAGAGCCTCCTGCCTGGCTGCACGTCGCATCCGCTGGTTCGGCCATGTTCTCCATGTTCCCCCTTACCACCCGACAAGAGCCATTCTGAAGTTTGACCCAAAGGCCCCAGGCTGGAGACGACCACGAGGCAAACCCCGCACTCGATGCCTCGACATCATTGCGGACGACCTCTGACAACACGGAGTTACCATGAAGGATGCAGATCTGCTGGCACAAGGACTGCCTGTACTGGAAAAACCTGGTTCATCTGGTCGGCTCTACACAACGGGATGGGACACCAGCCCCAACGCAGGAGGAAGACTGACTGACTGTTTGTGGTTTCCAGTGTAACCTTGTAGCTCATGAATGTTTTCAGTAATGTGTCAGTGCATTTATTAATTCTTCTCATGTTTTCAAAAGAGAATCTTCATCTAGGAAGGTAACAGATAAATACAAAAAGTACATTTATTCTATTTAGTCTGTAGTTCTACTATCAGAACAAACAGAAGCTACCTCAGAATAGTACTTGTAGTACTTTAGTATGTACATATTCATCAGAGGCATACCGTGTTGGTCTTGATGTCTTTGCTCTGGGGCAGACCAGGCACCGTTTCCTTTTTTCCTAAGGCCAACCAGAAGATGTATGCTGTCTTCGTCTTTGCGGCGGTCTTTGCGGCACGCTACACCAGCGGCATCCTGGCAGCAGCAGCAGCAAACTCGGCATCGCGGACCATTGGCGCCCTGGGACGGTAGACGGTAGACGGTCTCGTCGTGCCCGACACGGGCTCAATCAGGGCTCTGCCTAGCTGTAACAGGCACAACCTTCACTTGTTGAGCTTTCCGCTCATCCACTCAGAGTGAAGTTCGTGCCAAACGACAAAGGCATTGTAGGCCGAGATGTCCTCCACGTTGTGGAATAAGGCCGCGGGCCAGCAACATATTTTTCTTCTACAGCTGTAAGTGGCCGCGACCTTGTCAAGGTTGTCCACCCCTCCCTTGGTACGATTGTACTTGAGATGGCAGCGGGTTCCCTCCTCCTCCTCCTCCTCCACCTCTTCCTCCCTTTCCTCCCGATCGTCCTCCCGTGACTTTGAGTGGATCGGCAGGGACGACGACGCTCTGATCTGTGGTGAGAATGAAAACGTTTTTGTTCTTCTTGGCCACGTACGAGATCAGTCGGAGCCAAGAGCCTCCTTCTCCCGGCTCCATGGCGGTCGCGATCATCAAGGAGCACACCTCCCTGCCTTTGCAATCGAGCCTGTCCGGCAGGATTTCGGGTCTGTTGTGCCGAAGGGTGCCAAGGAAGGCGAGTCCTCATTCCCTGAAGAGACAGACCGTTAGCTGCCGCGTCATGAAGAAGTTGTCGCACGTCACGGTCCTACCCGAAGCCAGCCCCCACGTCAAGTCCATGATGACGCGGACAAGTTAGGTTATTCTCCAGGGGACCTCATTTGTCAGGTTTTCCCTGGTACATTTGCATCTGCCACGCGTAGCTGGACCCATATCTTGAGCCCGTCCCTTGCCGGTTTGCTGGGCATGTATTGTCTGGACAGAGATCGGCCTGTGTTGTTGTTGTTTGGTGGGCAAGGAAAGAGGAGAGGAGAGGAGAGGAGAGGAGAGGAGAGAAGAGAAAAGAAAAGAAAAGAAAAGAAAAGAAAAGAAAAGAAAAATGGAGTGCTTATAATTACTATTATTATTGTGATCATCATTATTATCCATCCATCCATTCTCTATACACCGCTTTATCCTCATTAGGGTCGCGGGGGGTGCTGGAGCCTATCCCAGCTGACTCGGGCGAAGGCAGGGGACATGTTTTTATTGTTTTCGTTTAGTCCGACCGACTGGCTTTTCTTCCGCCCCAACCGATCGGCATTTCCTGACTGACCGATGGGCCCAGTTTTTTTTAGTGGTTTTGTTTCTGTTTTTTGTTCAGTCAGATCGACTGACTCTTGCTTTCTTATTCCGTGGTTCAGTTCTGTTTTTTGTTTAGTCCGACCGAGGGGCCGCAGAGCCCTGTCTTTTTTCTTTTTTTTGGTGGTGCTTTGGTTCTGTTTTTCATTTAGTCCAACTGACAGGCTTTTCTCCTTCGTCCCGACCAACTGGGTCTTGCTTTGCTTTTTCTTTTCTCGGTGGTTTGGTTTTCGCTTAGCCCCAGCTGTCACATGGCAGTTGGGACTGGTTTTATTGTTTTATTGTTTTAGAGAGTGATTTTGCATGTTTTTAATTATTGTTTTCAGTTTTATTGCATGGTTTTAGATGTCCCACTGTCAGTGAATGTGCTGCACATGCGAGGTTCTCCCTTCTCCCTCACAGGAGCCAACTGACGGCGGCGAAAGAGGCTCCGGACTGGAAGGAGAGGGCTATAAAAGAGTCTGTGGAGGACAGACAACAACATGAGTGCAGTCAGTTACGCCGATTACATTTGGGAAACTGGACATCGCTGCAAATTGCCATTTAATGTTGGCCTGTTCACCCACAGTGTAAGGAAACCTGATGTATTGACTGGTAATGTTTATAATGTCATCCAAAACAGCTGGCATTATTACGCTGAGGGATGGTTGTGATATCTCAGACCTAAAGGACATCATTTAACTGTATATCAGACCCAAACGGGATTTAGACAACAAATGTAACCTCATATATTCTCCATATAAAACACATACCTGTCAGCCAATTTCCGCTGGAAGGAGCCGGTGTCGCCAGAAACCCCCGAGTCGTCAGCTCCTGTGTCTGTACCGGGATGGCGTGGTTTCGGCGGGTGGGTCTGTCTAAGACGGCCCAGTTCAGCACATAGATCCAAGAGTACTGCTCTAGGGAATCTGAATCGGCTTATTAGCCAGTCATCGTCATGGGCAAATCCCCGTGATCCCTAAAATCTCTCTCCATTCTTAACGTGATCTTCCAGCAATGCCAGCGCATCCATTGTGCCACATTACGCACAGCTGTCACTCGCTATTTATCCGCTTGATCAGCGATTGGACTGATTGTC
This sequence comes from Acanthochromis polyacanthus, assembly GCF_021347895.1. NCBI lineage: Eukaryota > Metazoa > Chordata > Actinopteri > Pomacentridae > Acanthochromis > Acanthochromis polyacanthus. The sequence continues at coordinate 42,889,454 of NC_067115.1, forward strand.
ACATGCCTTTTCCAAATTAGTAATCAATCAGTGCCACTCACGGCTCTATATCATTTGAAGATGGAAGTTTGATATATGAACATAGTTCTGCAAATACAGTCGTAGGCTGAATGGCGCACTATATGAACATCTATACAACAATGAGGGTTTATGATTATCCGGCTCCACAAGTCTAATATGTGATGACAATAAAGGTTTGAGATCAGTCTGGTTTCAATTCCTCACTTCACCCTCCGGCACTGCCGTTCCTCTGTGCTTAAGCAAGCATCAAAGTTGGCGCACCGGTGCGCACATTCTCATGCCAAGTTTGTTTTTAGAAATCACAACGTACACAGCGTACGTCACTTTCTACGCAAAGTTTGTGATTTACGCCCCGTTTTGTGCGTAAACAAGCATCAAGCATCAAGGTTGACACACCGGTGCGCACATTCTCACGCCAAGTTTGTTTTTATAAATCACAACCCTTGTGTAGAAAGTGGCGTATGCCACTTTCTAGCCCTGTTTTGTGCGTACGCAAGCTTTATAAATGAGGTCCCAAGTGATTAAATTTTGGCATTGATGCGGCTTATACTATGGATTCATGGCTTTGTTAAAGATTTCCCATTGCCAGATATAACAGCCTGCACAGTGTCGCTGTAACCATGACGTGAATACTGTGTCTGCTACCCGCTGATGATCACATGATTGCGATTCTACGGCAAAATTACTGTGATTTTTCAGTTGAAAATCATACAAGGAACAATTGATTAAACTGTGGAGTGTTTCTGAGTCCCATCAATTCCTACCGCTATATGTTGAGCTCATGCAATGTAGCAAACCCCAGCCAGACACATTAAATTCAGCCATCAGCCTTATGTGAACACAAATTAACCTGTCTGTCCTTGCCTCATTTCTTCACCGTAACACCTTTTCCCTGCTAGGTGCTTATAAGCATAGACACATTCTTTGCTAGACAGCAACAGCATGGGACCGTTTTCTTCCATCTTTATGTGAATTTTCAGACTTTTTGGCAGCATCTTTATCATGTCAAGAAACCTCTTGTAAGAGAACAACTTCCTGTGTCGCTGGAATAGTTACAAAATAAAAGCCTGCAAGATTAAAAAGACGCCTTTACAATAGACCCATTTACTGTTGGTAAATAAAGAGGGCTGCGCACGCACCCTGGCAACAGAAGTATGGTGGCTCGCAGTGGCTTGTCAAGCCATGCGGGTGCATTATCAGTAAAAGATCGCGAAAAATACTTTTAAAAACTCACTTTAACTAATGACAAGAGGCTCCCACATACCTGTACACTTACCAAATGGGACTATGACGTTAGTAAGTGGCCCAATATTCAGTGGCCTGATATTTATTTATATTTAGTTGAAAAACCTAGCATGTACACTAGAGAGAAGCTGCGAGCATACAAATGTATAGAGGTCTTTGATTATGCAATATATACAAGGACACTGACAAAGAGTTTTGTGTTTTGATGTCTGAAATCCTACCCAGCCAAAGGCAAGGGCAGACGACTACGATGTATGAGGCATGGATGATCATCAACAAAGTGGAGAACTACATACACACAGCAAACTGTACCTGTATGGCGGCGATTCCAACCGCTTTATTATTTATGTCCCCCTGTCACAACAGTCGACAGGGCTTTTATTAGTGGCTCTAATCGTGTGAGAACCGACAGCTCGTCAGTATATTTTGCACTGATTTCACTTTATTTGCCACAACACACACGTGCATTGTTGATGGTATCCTCCTTCCAATCCACTCGCTTGATAGCCTGGAGCCACAGCCGCCTTCGATTGCTCTGAAATGGCCGAGAGCCGATTAGCATGCGGTAGAACTTATGTCCCTCTTGAGTATTTCGGTTCTTACAACCAAAAACACAACAACTGTATGCAGGGCCGGCTCTCCCTATACGCGAATTAAGCGGCTGCTTAGGGCCCCGCCGCCACTAGGGGGCCCCCGAATTGACTGTATCTGATGGTCTGACCCACAGACTGCCATCTAACATTACTTGCTTTGGACTAACCTGGCAACCACCCAACACGCGTTGTAAGTTCAGTGTCGCTGATTGGGTGGCAGCCGCAGCCCCAGACATGTCAAGGCACTTTTTTCAGCCGTTACAACAGCTAAACCCGTTATTAGCATCCAGTAACGTGTTTTCCCGAGCCGTCTTTGAATGCACCATGAGCGCATGCTAACGCAGGTGTTCCACAGGAGACGTGCTGCTGTGCTGAGCAGTGCTGAACGTGTGTCTGGAGTAATGTTTAGCAAACCAGCCAGAGCCAGCAAGAAGCAAAAAACTTTACAGTTTTTTCCAAACAAACCGTGTAAGTTGTGTGACCTTGTTGGATGCAAACAATGTTAGACTTGTTAGCTAAATGATGACAAGGTAAAACGTGGCAATATATCAATATGTTAAGCTAGTTAACAATAATTTAAATGTTGTTGCCTCTGTTACATTACTGCTAATTAGTTTATTCTTGGAATAAACCCAGTCCTCTTTCATTTCTGGGCAGAAGATGTGCTCACAATTGCTCTCCATGTATTTAAGTCTTTTGGTCCCAAAAGAGGAGAGTCAGGGAGGAGAAAAAAGAATAGGCTATCTATGGCATAAATTTACAACTATTTTTTACTCCTTCTCTTTCTAATTCTATCTCAGAATTTTGATTTTCAGATTTTTTTAATGATTATTTCCATAACAAAGAGCAGAGTCAGGCAGGAGATGGACCAGAGGCGGCGGCCAGCAGTAATGTTGACCATGCAGGGTCTGCAGAGGTGAAAAAATATATGTGGCTGAGAAAAAAAATATGTATCTATGGGTTAAAGTGATTTTGAGGTTAAATTCTACTGCAATTTTTACTCTTCCTAATGCTATTTCAGAATTTTTCTTATCACATTTTTTATGTTTATTGCCATAACAGAAAGAGCAGAGTCAGGGAGGAGATGGATCAGAGGCCAGCAGCAGGGACAAGGATGTAGGGTCTTTACAGGTAAGGAGAGATTATAACTTCCTGAAAATAAGATATCTATTGCAGGGAGAAACCAGGCAGTACTGATCATTTCATGTTCAGTGTTTAGCACCTTTGGCTACTCGTCCAGTAGATGTTCAAGGGACATTGTTGTCAACTCAACTAGAGTTTGGCCTCTAAAACTTTAGATTTAATAGTTTAAAGTTTTATACTTTATAGTTAAAAGAACTAGCCTAGTTGGTCCCCTGGTATTGTACTGTGGCTGTTAGGGATTATGTGGTTCTTTAGCCACTAAGGACGGTGCAATTAAATGTAAGAGAATGATAAATCACTCTGAAAAATTTGTCCCCCTCACTTCTGAGATGGTGGTTACGCCCATGCCTGTCTTTATTCCAATAAAACATAAATCATCATGGTAACATATCAATTTAAACTGGCTTATTAGAAAACTATACGGGAAAAATACAGGAAAGAAAAAATAAACCAGCAGTCAGCTGGTGACTCCATGCTTCGTGCGTAAGTTAGGCTACTGTGATACCACGGCACCGTTTCAAACTTGATCGATTACACTGGTCTGGAGAAGCCACAGATGGAAAAGCAGTAGCACTAGAGATGGCATCATGGCTCCAAAAAGGAAGTTCAGGAGTGGGCTGAATATTTGCTGTTAATCATGTGCATGTGTGTTTTAACCCAATTACAAGCTGTGCATGTGATTTGGTAGTTGCCCTGTGCATGTTTTGGGGCCACACAAAAAAATCTTGCTTAGGGCCACCAAAGTCCTAGGGCCGGCCCTGACTGTATGATGCCGACAGTTCAGCATTAGCTTTTAGTTTTGCCATGTGGTGTGAATAATGCCAGGTAAATGATATGAAGCGTTACTTCTGTTGCCATGATGCGCACGCAGCTTGTTGATGACGTATGCTCTGATGGGGTCTATAAAAGCATGAAGGGAACGGTTATTTTAACAGTAGCAAAACAAAAGCTTGCCAAAAGTGATGAACTGATCAGCAGACCTTTATAAGAGTGATTTACACGCAATTTGGAATAAATACAAAACATGCACATGCATAACACATGCCTGTGCTCAGCACAAGGTCATTTTTTTATTAAGGATTTCATCCATCAGAAATGATACATCAACTGAGCAGCCTTGGTGGAGTACTGCGGTCTCTGAGTGTTTTACTTGTTTTCTTAATGTTGCACTTGTTTCGGGTTGTTTTTGTTCATTTTTTGGACATTTTTGTGTCAGATTTTGCACACTTCTGTCTCATTTTGCATTTCTTTATTGTTGTTACAAGTTTGTGCTTCATGTTGCTCATTTTACATCTCATTATGGACACTTTGTGCTCTAATTTGTTTTTGGAATTTTTTTCTTGTCTCATTTTTGTCTTCAAGGCTGTTTTTGGTCAAATTTTGGCCATTTTTGTCTCATTTTGGTCATTTCATGGATTAGATTAGATTCAATTTTACTGTCAATGCACAGAGTACAAGTACTAAGACAGTAAATGCATTTTTTAAAAGTCCATTGTGATGTCAGCGAGAAGAACTAACAACTGTTAGCACATTCCATATTGTGAAGAAAAACATGGACTTGGAGATATTCCAGAGTTGTGGTCAAGATTTTAAGTGAGAAACTTGTGAAGATGTTGCCCCCGCAACAGACATGAGTCATGCTCCGTCTCAGCTCTGCAACTTTTTTTATTCGTTCCGGTTCACTTTGGGGTAATTCTTCTTCAAAGCGCTTGGAATCACCTAGTACAACAACAGGTCAACGAAAAAACTGCCACGACCACCGCACCGGCCGATGACGTCACATGCACTATGACCTCAATAGTTATGTAGAATACAACTAGTAACTATTGTATTTAGCTTTTTACATTTTTTAACACTTAATGGCATCTTAATTATTGGCAATGTAAAATATGGAAAATAAAAAAATCTGAAACAATAATGCAATTTATTTCTAGGCCTCAACAAAGACATTATGAGCAAAGACTGTGACAGAAAAATGAAGCCTCCTCAGCCTGATAGGAAACATTCAGGTAAGACAGAAGTCCAGACGATGAGCTGCAACTCAGCTCCAAATATCAAACTACAGACTGACATCTTAGATTGCAGTTTTCACAACACTGACAAGCTGACATTTGCTCATTTTCTGGCTTATTTTGATCACTTTGGATCCTTAGGGTTGTTTGTGGAAAAAAATTGTCATTTTGCACCTCTTCCTGTTGTTTTTTTCTTTCATTTTGGTGACTTAAAAGGCTGTTTTTGTTGAGTTTGCTCATTTTGTGTCATTGAGGCTCTTTTTCATCATTTTATCTCTAACCTTGGTCACTTTTTGTCTTTAGGATTGTTTTTACTTGTCATTTTTCGTGCCTTTCAAGTTTGTTCTGTTCCATTGTAGTCATTTTGTGTCTCATTTAGATCCTTTTGTGCATCATTTTGGACATTTTGCATCTGTGTAAGATTTTTCTGTTCCATTTCCTGTCTCATTTTGTGCATTTCAGTATGTTTTTAGGGGGAAAAACATGTTGTATAAATCAGACTGTCAATGATAAGCCAACAAACCTCTGTGCTTCAGAATACTGAATCAAATAAATCTGGACAGTTTCATGACTGTAAAAGAAGATTTGAGGATCATTTTGTGTCTCATTTATGTCATTGTGTGTTTAATTTTTGCAAGATATCGTGTTTCGGTCTGGTCATGTTTTTTTTTTGTTCCATTTTGGTCTTTCTGGGCCTTTATTTTGAACACTTTTTGGTTCACTTTGGTCATTTTGTGTGTTTAAGTTTGTTTTTGTTTAAAATTCTTCATCTTGTAAATTAAACTAAATTAAATAAAATTAAAAAATACAACTTTGACAAAAGGGCACTTTTGGGCATCGAGGACAAAAGGGGCAGGTGCTTCAGCCCTGGTGTATTTTAAGAGCATTTTGTTAAAATCTTATAATAGAGATAACATTAAGCATAACTTTGAGCTTAAAAAACAGAGCAACGGCAGGCAGTATTGAAAATGGTCCTTCATGTGAAACATGGATGAAAGTTCTGTGGCTGGATGAGCACAACACATTTCAGTATTCTCCATAAATATCTGCATAATTGAAATAACTCCAGCAACCACTTTGTAACATTTGTCTTGGAGGATTCTAACGCACTCAGCAGCTTCTAGTTGACCACATCAGCCAACTAAACAATAAAAAGTGCTGAAGCAAAAGCAAAACATATCTTCATAGGTTAAATTATACATTCACCAAACAGAATTACTATCAGACACTAAACTCTGTCCCACAGGAGCAGGATGACACGGACTAAAATCAGGACTAAAGCAAGTCTGACTGGACCTCACAGGAGTAGGGTGAATAACTTATTAACTAGGCCCAAAAATAAATAATAAAGCCTGTAAACTCAGAATAAATGGCATAACTGTAAACAGGAACAGGAAAAGACCAGGGAAAAAATGAATTCTTATGAGTCATGTTGTCCTCCCTGGTGGCGTTTTTTGAAGCCTTGATTATCTCTGGGGTGGGTTCTCATTTATGGCACAGCTCCAAACCAACCATCCATGATCATAATAGAGGAGAGTGTTCCCTCTAGATGTTGCACACTCGGACAGAAAGGGGCTCTAAGCGTGCATGAGTAAAGTCCTTTTAATATGCTCTCTCTTCAGATACAGGTACAGAAATGATACAGACACGTTCACCTTGCTGCTATCAGATTTCCTACTCAGTCCACTGCTCGACTTATGCGCACCGTGCCTGTACGTCGCACCCCCAAAAAAGGACCCCCTGTAGCTGCCCTCTGTGCCTTTCTAAATTTCTAGTGGCGAATCAAAGCTGGAGCTTCATGTCCACACCTGTTGCAATTTACTGAAGTGAAGCAGAACAACATAAAAACAAACCAAATGACAATAACAAATAACCATTGTATAAAAACAATAGAATATTTAATGAAAACTGGGGGATCATCCATAATCCTGTGCAATATTACTGCTGCTCCCACATAGAGCCACACTGTTCCTGGTCTTAGTCCTGTTCAGTCCAACCAGTGAAAACAGAGCATCATAGAATGTAGTCATATTAGCTCCAAAACTAGCAAAAGATGCCAGTTAGCGTTCCATCATGGGAACAGCAGCAAAACCAGAAAACCAATGTTTTTTTTCCCATTAATTTGCCACTCAATGTGCAATCTGAAGGTTTCATTTTCTGTTTACATTTAAATTGTGCACAATTTAAATTGAACCTTCAACAAAAAACCCAGAAATCCCACTGGTTTAGCTGCTGATGGAATGGTGCAATGCTAACAGACATGTTTTTACATCATATTCATACCCTCTATAGTTTATTCTGATGCTGATGGGCAGCAAAGATGTTTATGTTACAATGATAGTTGTGGTAACAGCCTAAATCCTGATATTTTGACCTGGTTTATGTTTTTCTTCTTTTCTTTCAACTATTGCAAGGTCTATCACATGAACCAGATAACTGTCATGAAGTCCAGTGTATTCTCTATCAGCATAAATTAACTATGGTTATAGTATCATCCCATAATGGTGTATAATAATGTGACCTTATTTATTTATTTATGACGTATATTTGGGCCGGGCTAATTAGGCTTATATATCTCTCTCTTGGCTATCTCCATGTTCCAATCATTACTCTCCTCAACAAAAGCTCAAGTTAAATAAGTCTTATATGGTACACCTGGACTGAAATGTTTCATATTTCAAATTCATATCAAGTTCCATAAAAATCCAAGACTGTCAGCATCACAAATGACTCTCTCCTGTGAAATCCTTTAGACTCACCTTTCCAGTAGAGGTTTCTCCCCTCTCACTCTCTCTGCTCCTCTGCCCTGACTCCCACAGGTCAATAAGGGGTGGTGGAGTGATTATTACCTCCGCCAGGAGGTTATGTAATCACCGGAGTTTGTTTGTCTGTCCATCTGTGTGTGTGTGTGTGTGTGTGTGTGTGTGTGTGTGTGTCTGTTTGTCTGTTAACAGCATAACTCAAAAAGTCATGGACGGATTTTCACCAAATTTTTACAGGATGTCCGGAAGAGCACAAATAAGAATCAATTAGATTTTGGAGGTGATCCGGATCACCGTCTGGATGCAGGATTTTTTTGAAGGTCGAAGGACAATTGAGAGATGGCCTGGCGATTAGATTTTGGAGGTGATCCAGATCACCTCCAAAATCTAATCGATTCTTACTCTTGCTCTTCCAGACATCCTGTAAAAATTTGGTGAAAATCCGTCCATGACTTTTTGAGTTATGCTGTTAACAGACAAACAGACACACACACACACACACACACACACACACACACACACACACACACACACACACACACACACAGATGGACAGACAAACAAACAGACACACGGCATGGCGGAGGTATGCGCTCTCCGAGTGCTTTTCTAGTTCATTTATGTATTCCGAACATAGTTCATCATGCTTCTCATATAAGGAGAATGAAAGGAAAACAAAAGCTTCAACATGCTCGAAAGGAAGTGGGAAGAAGTTAAGACTTGTGTCCTAAATGTAGGACAGAAGAGTGAAGTGCATGACCACAACATGAGCACTGGCATTAAGGAGTTCATGCCTGAGAAACAGCAGTACTCTTACAAGATGCTGAGCTTCAAAGCAAGGATCGGCCAGCTGGAGAAGCTTCTGCAGGACAAAGAAAAGGAGCTCCAGTGAAAGGGGAAGGAGAGTGCCTGATCCATCACCAGCCATCTACAGTCAAGCTGGTCCTCATGGTATGGAAATTGTTGCTGCATAGTATACTAAGTTACATATAAATAAGAACAACAAATGACATTAACAGTCATTTTGTTGTAAGGTGCATTTAAGAGACATTGCTTAGACTTCTTAAAATAAATAAAAATATTCATGTTTGCTTAAATATGAATAATTGAGGAAGCTTGTGGAAAAATTGTGGATGTGTAATGAGATGGGGACAGAGTATTAATATTTTGTGTACAATGTGTTTTAGATACACTATATTGCCAAAAGTATTGGCTCACCCATCCAAATATTTAGAATCAGGTGTTCCATTCACTTCCATGTATAAAATCAAGCACCTGGGCATGCAGACTGATTTTACAAACATTAGTGAAAGAATGGGTCACTCTCTGGAGCTCAGTGCATTCCAGTGTGGAACTGTGATAGGATGCCACCTGTGCAACAAATCCAGTCGTGACATTTCCTCGCTCCTAAATATTCCACAGTCAACTGTCAGCTGTATTATAAGAAAGTGGAAGTGTGTGGGAACGACAGCAACTCAGCCACCTAGTAGTCGGCCACGTAAACTGACGGATGCTGAGGCGCATAGCGCCAAGAGGTGGCCAACTTTCTGCAGAGTCAATCGCTACAGACCTTCAAACTTCATGTGGCCTTCAGATTAGCTCAAGAACAGAGCTTCAGCAGAGAGCTTCATGGAATGGGTTTCCATGGCTGAGCAGCTGCATCCAAGCCATACATCACCAAGTGCAATGCAAAGCATGGATGCAGTGATGTAAAGCATGCCGCCACTGGACTCTAGAGCAGTGGAGACGCCTTCTCTGGAGCGACCAATCACGCTTCTCCATCTGGTAATCTGATGAACCAGTCTGGGTTTGGCAGTTGCCAGGAGAACGATACTTGTTGAACTGAATTGTGCCAAGTGTAAAGTTTGGTGGAGGGGGGATCATGGTGTGGGCTTGTTCTTCAGGAGCTGGGCTTGGCTCCTTAGTTCCACTTAAAGGAACTCTGAATGCTTCAGCATACCAAGACATTTTGGACAATTCCATGCTCCCAACTTTGTGGGAACAGTTTGGAGCTGGCCCCTTCCTATTCCAACATGACTGTGCACCAGTGCACAAAGCAAGGTCCATAAAGACATGGATGACAGAGTCTGGTGTGGATGAACTCGACCGGCCTGCACAGAGTAATGACCTCAGCCTGATAGAACACCTTCGAGATGAATTAGAGCAGAGACTGAGGGCCAGGCCTTCTGGTGCAACATCAGTGTGTGACCTCACAAATGTGCTTCTGGAAGAACGGTCAAAAATTCCCATAATCACACTCCTAAACCTTTTGGACAGCCTTCCCAGAAGAGTTGAAGCTGTTCTAGCTGCAAAGGGTGGACCGACATCATATTGAACCCTCTGGATTAGGAATGGGATGTCACTTGTGTTCGTATTCGAGTCAAGGCAGGGGAGCAAATACTTTTGGCAATATAGTGTATGTAGCATGTTTAAATTTATGAACCAGTTTCATTTTTTGCTTGTACTTTGTATGTATCATCTGCAGGGCTTAAAGTGAGAAAAAATCCTGAGCCTGAACTTCTAAGATCCAATTTATAGTGTTAATAAATGTATTTAAATGTGTTTTAAAACTCACTAAAACACAATATATATGAGATTCTATTAATTCAGAGCAAATATGAGGTCATCTGGTGGAAATAATGCCCATTATGATCCCTCTATTTTATTGTTGCTCAAATGTAAAACCTTACTTGGCCAAAACTCAAGGCATTTTAGAAAGTGCCCCAAGTCAGATTTTTTTGTGCTGGTGTTTCAGTACCACATCACTATAATTGCAAAGATTTATTTTAGTGTAAAGGGGAAAAAATCATGAAAATCAAGTACATGTATTATTAATAACTTTTAATATTTTTTATCTCTTCAGTAGATTTAACAAGAACTCAAAACAACACCAACCACAAGAAAACTGCTACAAAACTATGCTGCTTTCCTTCATAAGGCACAATTTTTACTTACAACATTATCTCAAGTGTCAGTCTCAAGAGAATATTACAGTTTTTCTCCATTGGTTTAGCTCATTTCTTGAAACCAAGATGACATTCTCAAAATAACATGGACAAGTCTCAAAACCACTGGGCATTTTCACACAATGGATTGGACATTTTTCATTCCTTTAAGCAAATTTTCAATGTTTCAGTACAGTTCTGCAAATGATTAAACACAATATCCTACAGTTTGTACAAATACCGTGTGAATATATGTCAGTGATCTGAGCTGACTGTCACTTCTCAGTCAAACTGTCATACCCTTCAAAACATGTTAGCATTATTTCAATGTTTAAGTTGTCACAATCAAAACAATTTATTCAATTCCCAAAATATGTCAGGAACACCCTGAATTACTGTAGATCACTTCAACTTCAAGAGGAGCTATAAGAATGCGTGGTGGTTGAATACGAGGAAGAGGCCGAGGTGCACACAGACACCAAACTGTCCCTGATGAAATTCGGGCTACTCTTGTTGACCATGTAATCAACCATGGCCTAACAATGGCAGAGGCAGGTCAAAGAGTGCAGCCTAATGTGCCCCGCTCCACAGTTTCGTCTATCATTTTGGATGTGGAACTGCATTTTGTTGAGATCAAATTTGCTTGTAAGTAGATGAAACAGAGTTTTGAAATTTATGTGAGCTGTTTTGCAAAAGTTGATTTGGTTTTGAGAAGATGAAACCGAGTTTTGGAATTTGTGTGAGCTGTTTTGCAAATGTTGATTTGGTTTTGAGAAATGTGTCAAAGCAATTGAGAAACTGTAAGAATAAACTTCCCATGGCTGTGCAAGTGCCATGTGTGTGTCAGGACTTAAAGACTACTCATGTTTTGTTTTGTCTTATTGAGGTTTTTTTTTTTTTTTTTTTACACCATTGTACTGTTAGACATGGGGGATATTTGATGTTCCTCTGCCACAGTGACGAAACTTCTAAACATTTTGATGAGTAGTGCTCACACAACGCCACAGGGACTTTGCATTTTGAGGGCACTGACCATTTGTATGAAAAAAATGTTTAGTTTTGAAGCATGAGTGAATTGTTTTCATAGAGATATGACCTTTTGCTGGTGATCCATGGAGTTGTGCTAAGTCATCCACGCCATTTTGCCAAATGAACCTATGATTTTGAGAACGTACTTTCTGTTTCAAGAAATGTGCTGAAGGTATTGAGGAAAAAGTGTCATTTTGGTGCCACTGACTATTTATACGAGAGGAGTATTTGGTTTTGAGGCATGGATGAAGTGTTTTGAGAGAGATATGGCATTTTGCTGGTATTCCATGGTGTTGTGCAGAACCACAGAAAGTATTTTGCAAAATGCACCTAGAGTTTTGAGAATGTCATCTCGGTTTCGAGAAATGAGCCAAACCAATGGAGAAAAACTGTAAGTGCTTGGAGAATACTGTTTGAAAAATTCATTTCTTTTTTGTTTTTTGCTTTGTTTGTGAATTTTCTGAACATTTTCTTTTTAACATGTTGTTCAAAATGTTGTTTGTTGAAATAAACTGCAAAACACAGACAACAGAATTAATTTGTTTAATATTCTCTTGAACACTACAAGAGAATAAACTGTCATATGTCACTTGCTATACCAACTTTGTATTTAAGCAGGTAATAAAAGTACTAGTATTAACTCTTAAATGCAATTTTAGTTATTGCCTCACAATATAAGATTCCTCTGAATAAGTTGATCATGATGCTGACTCTCTCAAACTCTGTAACTAGCAAAGAAATTCGGGCCTTCCTGATCTGGTTTATCTGGGTCCTGGCGACAATGGACTGCTCATGCTGAAGAACTTCTACTCTGGAGTCAGCCCATTTCTCACAAAGATCTGATTAAGAAGCCCTCTGTAGCACATAACCACACATACGCATGTTAGTAACTGCTCATTTGATACACCTCAATAATCTGTGTGATTAGTTTAAAGCATTTGATTTTCAATTTGAACTGACACACATTTTGTTTGTTTTTGGTAAGGGGAAAAAATGTATTCACTGTATAATTTGTTCAGTTGACTTTCAATTTAAATGTTTCTATTTTCTATCTATATTTGTCAGGAAGCCGTCTGGCTCCTGACTGGTTTTTGTTCCTGCTTCTGTCAGGATGCTGTTCCAGCTCCTGCCTGGTTTTTTGTCCCTCTCTCCCAGCTGATTACCTGCTGAGGGACGGGTGATTGCACCATGAGACTCAGCTGTGGAGCAATCAGCCAACGCTACTCACCTGCCTTCCCCTTTCCGTTTAAAAATCCTCTGCTCCCCTCATTGTTTGTGGGAGCATCACAGCTCAGACTGTCCCTTATACGGGTTTCCCCTCACTCCTTCTGTTTTCCACCAACTCTGGACTTTTTGAAGATTTTCCCCCTCTGGATCCTACTGCTTTTGGACATTATTGGTTTTTTTCTTGTGTGGACTCAATTCCTTTTAAGACTCTGCGTTTTTGGACTTGCTGCAACTGTTTCCTTCCTGTGGGAGAGGATTATCACTGTTGTGAGTACATGTTCCTTGTGGTGTTTTCTGCTACAGAGTTCTGGATTTTGGTTTAATAAACTCTATTTTCACTACTTACACCTGTTGCCTGCCTGTTTGGTTTCTGTGCCTGGGTTCTACCACCGCCGCTCCTAACAATATTTTGGGAAGAAAAAACGGTGAAAGCAGGCTAAGAACATTCTTATTTAACTATCTATCCATTATTCATTTCACACAACCCATACATTCATTCTGTTCTTACTAATAATATTTGCTTAGGATTGGAGATTTTTTGTTTGTGGCTAGACATCATTCGGATGCATAAGGTCACAAAATCTGCTGAGAGCTATTTAACTCATTATTACAAACATCCTATATGTCCTCAAATAAAAAAGGTTAATATCACCTAAGCTACATTCAGTTTGTGCGTATTTAACTAAACAGATGTTCTGAGTACAATAATGGGACAAATCCTTATGGCTTGATCTTTGATTTTTTTTTCCTTTCAAAATAAAATCCAGCAAACTCAACAGTAGTTTCCTTTTGCCGTTGTAAAACACATAGAAAATGTTTAAAGATTAAGAAATCAAACAAAATCAACAACTTCTGTTTTTGTTACTTTTTAATTCAATACCTAAGCCCGTTTTTTATTTTGTGGCGAAACCATGGGGACTGTGGGGCGTGCACGCACATCGACACTGAGGTGTGTGTTCCTGCAGTTCTTCACGGCACGCACTTACGCCAATGGGGCGAGCCAACACACCGCGGCTCAGGGATCGCGGCAGCGGCTGCTCTTTGTTAATCAGCAGAGACACATCCTCTCTCCTCTGTCACACAAAGTCTGAGCAAACTTTAGTATCTGCATCTTTGGGCTAAACACAAGCTCCAACGCTATTGACCAGTGATCAGCTGCTCGACTCTTCACCGCACCACTCACAGATTGGAGCTCCGTGCGCTCTGGAGAGACCAGGCAGCCACAGGGCTGGGACACGTGTGGAATGGGTATACAGTCCAAGCAGAAATAAAATAAATATGCAATATATATCAATGTTTCCAGTAATTCCCTTTAAATATAATTACAAAAAACACTAAATATTGCAAATTTGGATTTTGTTTGTGGAATACTGTTATTTCTTATCAGTCAGTGCTCAGCAGCACTGACGATGCCGAACCAAGAGGGCGCAGCATATCGCGCGCCCAGCAGTCGATGCGCACTCGCAGTTAGAAAACTGTAATTGGATAAAAGTTCTATCAGAAAGTCGCATGCCTGGACAGAAGGTGTATATTTTTTAATGTAGGATTTGGAGTTTGATTGATTAAAGCGGAGCAACTGAATGCACAATGACGCACATGCTTGGAGCCTTCAGGACGGAGATGGATGAAATTTTTTAAATGGTACACTTCCATGCGCCGGAAATCGTTAAGCCCTGCATCTGTGTTACTCTTATCATGCATGTATCCCAATGTGTCCTATATGTTTCCTTGTCCCCCATTCTCTTTTCTGTCCCTCTCAACCCGCCCGACCAGCAGGCAGATGGGTCCCCCGATATAAAGAGCCGGGTTCTGCCCAAGGTTTCTTCCTGTTAAAAGGGAGTTTTTCTTGCCACTGTCACCTTAGGGCTGCTCTGGGGGTTCAGGCATATGGGTTGTGTAAAGCTTCTTGAGACAATTTGGACTGTAATTGGCGCTATATAGATAAAATAATATTGAACTGAAAATTAAAAGCTTTTGATTTACTTTTCGTCTGCCTCCATTCTCTGGACAAACTTACTTTTCTTTTATTGAAGACAAATGCAAAGTAGAACACGTGTGTAGAGTGATGGAAGGTACAAGTTTGACATCTTTACAAACAAAATCTACAGTTTATGTCCTGGTCATGGTAAAGATCTAAGGAAAGAATAGTTATCTTCCCATTTTTCATTCATCTGAACCAAAAAGAAAAGGCAGCTCTACCTGGCCACCTTGCTTTAAGCTAAACATTTTCTGTGATCCAACTAAAGATTCAGTCACATTTGACTTGAGTTGGAAAAGCAAATCCAGAAGCAGACCGAACTCCCCTGCAGGACTGTATGGCTACAGTTCATCTCCAAACACTTTCTCACTGTTGTTTTCCATCACCCACACTCTGAACCTCTGGACTGTCCGATGTTGTGCTCTAAGAGGAGCCTCGCTGCTGACAGAACCAGAACCTCGGCTGAAGCTCTCAGACGCAGGACGATCCAGGCCTCAGTGTGGCAGAGCAGTGTTCACTCTAGTATGGCAGGAGGCCAGTCCACATCCACAGACTGAGACAAGAAACACAAGTTACATTCAGCATGTTGAATCTATGAGCTTCCAAAATGTTTGCATGAACAACCAAATGATCTGCAGGACTGGACTGACTGTGAGCAAGTCGCAGTAAGTCTTCTGGACAGCCTCTGCCTTTACACTCATGAACACATCTAAAACATATTGTGTAACTGCGGTTGCTTGTATTTGTGAAGTCGTACAGATGTTACATTTCTCCCACCTCCACATCCAGCTCCAGGATGTCGGTGTCCGTCTTCAGCAGCTGACACAGGTTGGGTTTAGTACGGCCAAAGTCTCCATGGACAAACTCTTTGATGTAACTGTTGGTTTTATATTAAGGAGTTTTCAATCACATGGTCTTTCAAAACTTTTGACTGGCTGACGGCATGAATTCATTCAAGATTAAATCAACAGACAGACAAAGGAAAATATTTACTCCAGTTCTGAGTGATGGAAAAACAAGCTGATTGTAATGTCATGGGGGTTTTCAATTAAAGCTTAAGTATGTGATCCATGTTCTGCTGGCTGTCTGTGCTGTTTGTGCTGTGAGAAAAAAAGATCTAGTTCCTACACAGTCCTTGAAAAAGAGAAACAAAGTGGCTCAGGTGGGTCCACACATCCAGACCCAACAAACACACATGAGCACGCTAGTTATGTAAATAACAACCATCATCGATCAGAATCCCAGACTTGTCTTCAGCTCAACTCCAACTTAATTTGTGCAATGCTATTATTGAGGATACGTTCCAGCCTGAGTCTTCAGTCCCAGGTAAAAGTGATGTGGGTCCAGGAAGCGGGTGTTCATGCTGTGGATGACTCGCTGTCGGATGGCCAGCGCCCGCCGGTGGAGAACTCTCAGAGGAGTCTTCTGGTCCAGAGTCAGCTCCTGATTGGACAAACAACTGCTGATTCTTCCTATCTTTCTGCTGATCATTTACCGTACATAAAACATGGACCTTTGTTTTTCTAACAGCCAGCAGGGGGCGACTCCAGAAAGAATGTGAGTGTGATTGTTTGTCTCCATGTGTTTGAAGCCCTGTGATAGACTGGTGAGTCAGCTGTGATAGACTCCAGACCCCCCATGACCCTAATGAGGACTAAGTGGTGTGTAGATGATGGCTGGATGGATGGATGGATGGATGGATGGATGGATGGTTAGACTAGGTAACTGACTAGTCAGATTCTAAGTTAAAGTCTTACTTTTTGCAGTACTCAGTAAATTCACTACCTGGATGTACAATTATCAGTTTACAGACTCCTCTAACCTCCTGACTCCACATATACAGAGAGTGATGTGTGTTGTGGTGACCTTGATGTCATCAATAAAGGCGATGTCTTCTGTCTGGATGGGTTTCTGGGTCCAGACGAGCGCCGTGTAGGACTTGGTCTTCTCCTCCTCCCCCTCCTTCATCCGGCTCATGGCGTCTCTGCAGATCAACCCACAGCACGGTGCAGCTGTCTGTCACCTTCATTTAACGCTAGATTTAGTTTAGTGTACGTTTGTAGTTTTGTGTTTTCTTACCTGGTAACAATCTGCAGATCTCTCACTCTGATTTTGTCTGAAGACTTGTTAATGGTCTAAAGACAAAGCATAAACAATAAAGTACACGTGAGGGCATAAACGCTGCCGGCGCATCACAAAGTTGAACAGGATAATCTCATAGTGACGAATTAAATGAAATAAAAGTTTCAAGGCAAAAAACAGCAAAAGCTCGGACTGACACAGTCAACACAAGTTACTTTAGCTTAGGACACAACAAATCAGAAATATACTCAGACAGGGGTGTCGAATATAAGGCCCGTGGCCCACCAGAGGGTTGAAATGAATACTTACTGTGAAAACATTTAAATATTGAACATTGTGCCATACAATCTGAGTTTGGTTTGATGGAACCCTACTGTTCATTCACTGCCACAACTTTATGTACTTTTCATATATAAATTGTATACATTTGCAAATTAGAGGGACAACTTAACTTTTTCCTTCTTAGTTCTTATTTATTTAGATTGTGTAGTGTGTCACATCAGGTGGTCAGGATAACTACACAGATGTGGAAATGAATGTACATTTAAAAAAGATGGCTCGATCTTGACAAGCTAAACTTAAAATTCTATATTGAGTTTTGTGTCTTTGCAAACACACTGCGATCTGTAAGTTGTAATGTGTAAATGATGAACTGAGGCATAGCATTGTTACATTTTCACTCATTTTTCTTAATAAATTTCAGGTTAATCATAACATTTTGGAAAAATAGAGTTCATTAAATGTGAACATTTTCAGAACTGTGCTTTCCTGCACTAAAACAAAGGAAAACAATCTGAGTCGACGTTATTTTTTGCTGTGATTTTACTGGTCTGGTCCACCTGACATCAAATTGAGCTACAATCAGTTTGACACCTCTGATGTAGAGCCTGATAAGTAACAATCCACTTTTTATATTCAATTCTAAATTCTACCGGGAGCCGAGGAAGAGAGCTCAACCCCGCAGTAATGTGCCTCCTCCACTTTGGGTTTATCTGAGGAGCTGAAGTAACAACATGATGAATTACAATCATGTAGTTGTGAGGAGAAAAAAGGTGAGAGCTAACATCAGTCATTTTGTGTTCAAATTAAAATGGCTTTTCATCGTGAATTTAGCACAAATATGCAGCCTGATGATCTGGATTTGCTACCTCTGGTTTTCTTGGGATCTCAGCTGTAAAATTAAAATGACTAGGACCCTGACATGGCTTGTAAAAATTGTGTTATTTTTGTTACAATAAATATTGTCACTTCCACAGCTCTGTTTCTCTGTCAGAGACATATTTATTGTTTGGCCTTTACAATAATACTTCTGGTCACCCTGATATCTTTGACAAAAACCACCAACATGTTAGCCAAACATGAATGATTGAAAACAAGACCACTTCCTGTCTGCAGCTGTGGACACGTTTTGCTCAGTATCTGTGTGTTGACTGAAAAAGAAATTGAAGTAAAAGAAACATCCAGCACCTCCTGTAGTTCTTTCATCTCCACTTTGTTCAGTCTGGATCTGTGAGGATTCAGCAGCTCCATCGCGAATGGACGTCCTGCCAAATAAACAGAACCTTTCAAAGAACGCAAACTTCAGCCACACTTCAGGTCAATCCTCTGCAAGAGCAGCTTTTAAAATCCACATTCTGTTACCATTTCCAAGAGTTCGGACGTCTACATCTTCCCTGCCGGACGAGGAGAAATTAAATCCTGCAACCAAAAAAGGATTATCATTAGAACCATTTTATTGTCTGACAGGTCACCAGTCTTCAGTAGAGCAGCTACCAATGTTGAATAGAAACAACATCCTATCTAAACATGGCATCACACAGATGCAACATGGTTGGAAAGTCTGAATGTCACCGAACAAAGACATAAACCCGCTGATCCTGCAGACTCAGTGTCAGAGGGGCTTTGGCTACATAATGTTGTGGCTCTTAGCTAGCTAGCATTGAGGTGAGGAAGAAGCCTACAGCTAGAAAAAGGTTCTTATGAGACAATAACTCCCAGTAATCTCTGTGTGTTTCCATCTAAGGTGCTGTATACTGTATATGGATAGTACTGTACATGTGACAGTAAGGTATTGTTTTACTTTATAGGCGATTCACTCAATTACATTCTTATCCATCACCAACATCATCAGCTTGGTGACCCCTAATCCATTCTGCAGCAGCACCAGAAGCCCAAACCTCCAGACAGAGTCATAAAGAAACCATCAGTTCATCTAGCGCAGAAAACGAGTCAAATGATTCCTTAAACTCTCCTGTTTGTGGTACGAGTTTGAAGCAGAAAGTCAAAGAAAGATGAAAACCACCTTGATACCTGTTAACTCTGACCGAAGGTTTAGTTTTTGTCGAGCCAACTTAAATAAATGAAGCCTGACTATGTTGTACTGTCTTCATAGTTCAGCCTCTGATTGGCTAAACGCTGCAAACACCAGAAAAGCTGCACCGGTAAAAATAGAAGCGTCCCGTCAAATTCATAACCCCCTTAGAACGCATTGATTATAGGTCTGGGCCTGTGAAAGATTAAGTCCTATTTTAAAGGCAAAGGTGCTCACACTTAATGATGAGCAATTATTGATTTAGCTCTTCCTCTGTATTACACTAAAAAGTCCTCTTGGCATTATTTCTGAAAGCGTTTTCTCTTCATGGTCAGTTCTTAAACGTTTGCACCGCACTGTATATATACTGTGTACATTTTTAGACAAAGTCATCATCATTATTGCTTGCACATAAGCATTTATTTAAATGCAAAGTAAAGGCATTCATAGATTTTTCCTCCTAACTTGACTTTGACAAAGCAAAGCGACAAAAAGGTGCTGATGCTCAGTTTTTGGCAGCTGCACTGTTTGGTGAAGACGACCCTGGGAAGGTTTGCCGTAGCAACGAGTGACGATAGGAGGAGTTTGATTGGATAGTGGGCTGTACCGTTCAGCATTCAGTTGATGCTGCAGCTTGAGTTGCTACTGCTGCTGTTTCTTCAGAGAATATGACACAACTCTTCACCAGTGAGACTCTGTGAAGGCACCTGGTGAGGCCATGACTGCACGCTTAGACTCACCGTCGGCTCTGAAGGCAGACAGGATGGGTGCTGCGATCAGCTCCTCCACCGAGGACTCCATCCTCCTCTCTCCGTCGATCACCCAGGGAGTCTGAGGCAGACTGCGGCAGAACTTGTTGTACCTGCCTGAACATCAGCAGGAGAAGTCAAGATTTCATCATGTGCTTTAGAACAGCGGTCTCCAAGCACCGGGCCGTGGACCGGTACTGGGCCGCCCACAGAGGATAAAAACATATTGCTGTTTTTTTTATTATTACTATTTTAGTTACTGCAGAGTCTACACTGTCTTGTATTTTGAATAATGACTAGATCAACTTCCCATCACTTCTGTCTGTGCTTGTTTCCTGCACTTGACTGTCAGTTTTTAAATGTTGTCGTCAATCTAACCCTTTGCTAAAATTAATAGAAAACAAACCTCTCCAGAGAGCTCCTTTGAAAAGTAAATACACCACTATTGAAAAGTTTAGGGTCACTTCGAAATGTCCTTATTTTTGAAAGAAAAGCATTTTTTTCACTGAAGATAGCATTAAATGAATGATAAATCCGGTCTAGACATTGTTAATGTGGGGAATGACTTAACTATTAAACTAATCCTGAAGAACAGTTTTTACCCATGATCCATCAGAGTTCTGAACTCAAAACAATGACACACACTGTTACTTTTAATAATGCTGCTTACGTGCAATTTCCTGCCCACATTTATTCTATTTTATTGGTTTTTAATTGATCTCATTATCTCCTCACTGTACTGTACATACACACGTGGACAAAATTGTTGGTACCCCTCAGTTAAAGAAGGAAAAACCCACAATTCTCACTGAAATCACTTGAAACTCACAAAAGTAACAATAAATAAAAATTTATTGAAAATTAAATAATCAAAAACAGCCATCATTTTTGAATTGTTGATTAACATAATTATTTTAAAAAACAAACTAATGAAACAGGCCTGGACAAAAATGATGGTACCTCTATAAAAGATTGAAAACTATTTGACCAGAGTGACATGATTAACTCAGGTGTGTCATTTAATTGACATCACAGGTGTTTCCAAACTCATAATCAGTCAGTCTGCCTATTTAAAGGGAGACAAGTAGTCACCCTGCTGTTTGGTGAAAAGGTGTGTACCACACTGTGTACAACAGAAAGCGAAGGAGAGAATTGTCCCAGGACATCCGAAAAAAAATTATAGACAAACATCTTAAAGGTAAAGGCTATAAGACCATCTCTAAACAGCTTGAAGTTCCTGTGACAACAGTGGCTCATATTATTCAGAAGTTCAAGACCCACGGGACAGTAGCCAACCTCCCTGGACGTGGCCGCAAGAGGAAAATTGATGACAAATTGAAGAGACGGATCGTTGGAATTGTATCCAAAGAGCCCAGAGCAACCTCCAAAGAAATTAAAGGTGAACTCCAAGGCCAAGGTACATCAGTGTCAGATCGCACCATTCGTCGTTGTTTGAGCCAAAGTGGACTTCATGGGAGACGACCAAGGAGGACACCACTGCTGAAAAAAACTCATAAAAAAGCCAGACTGGAATTTGCAAAAATGCATGTTGACAAGCCACAAAGCTTCTGGGAGAATGTCCTTTGGACAGATGAGACCAAACTGGAGCTTTTTGGTAAGGCACATCAACTCTATGTTCATAGACTCAAAAACCAAGCATACGAAGAAAAGAACACTGTCCCTACGGTGAAACATGGAGGAGGCTCAGTAATGTTTTGGGGCTGCTTTGCTGCATCTGGCACAGGGTGTCTTGAAAGTGTGCAAGGTACGATGAAATCTGAAGAGTATCAAGGCATTCTGGAGAGAAATGTGCTGCCTCGTGTCAGAAAGCTTGGTCTCAGTCGCAGGTCATGGGTCTTCCAACAGGACAACGATCCAAAACACACAGCCAAAAACACCCAAGAATGGCTGAGAGAAAAGCGTTGGACTATTCTAAAGTGGCCTTCTATGAGCCCAGATCTGAATCCCATTGAACATATGTGGAAGGAGCTGAAACATGCCATTTGGAGAAGACACCCATCAAACCTGAGACAACTGGAGCTGTTTGCTCATGAGGAGTGGGCCAAAATACCTGTTGACAGCTGCAGAACGCTCATTGACAAATACAGAAATCGTTTAATTGCAGTGATTGCCTCAAAAGGTTGTGCAACAAAATATTAAGTTATGGGTACCATCATTTTTGTCCAGCCCTATTTCATTAGTTTGTTTTTTTAAATAATTATGTTAATCAACAATTCAAAAGTGATGGCTGATTTTGATTATTTAATTTTCAATAAATTTTTATTTATTGTTACTTTTGTGAATTTCAAGTGATTTCAGTGAGAATTGTGGGTTTTTCCTTCTTTAACTGAGGGGCACCAACAATTTTGTCCACGTGTGTATCTTGCCTCTTTTGCATATGTTGGAATACTTAATACTTAATTTAGCTTGTTTTAATGCACCGTGCAGTGACATCTACTTATATTTTCATCATGCCCCCATGTGTGATGACAGTAATAAATAATAATTAGAATAAAGCTATTCTCATTCTCTAATTCCAATTCTCTTCTAGTTGGACACGACTGATTTTTAATGGAATATCTACATCAACAAGAAAAGTTATTATTTGCTATATGCATGATAGCCGATCCACAGAAAATTATTTTAAACCGGTCCACGGTGCAAAAAGTTCAAACATGTTCTTAGTGTCCTTGGCTACCTGCTACAAAGACAGACACATGGAGACACTGGATGTCCTGAGAAATGCAACTGCTGCTGGGCTGAGCTGGAGGACAAGGGTAATGCCTGAAAAACAATCAACAAAAATCACTCCGAACTGCACTTTTTACAAATACACCATGAAGTGAGACATCAAGATGATACTTACTGCAGAAATTTGGTGTCAGATATTTTTTCCAGAGCTTTGACCACTGCCATGCGGGTGAACACCGACTGCACAAAGAAAGAACAGATTGACAGCGGTCACATCTGTACCTGGAGTGTCCAACCTCTAGACCTCACAGAAATTTAACTGACAGCTGGATCATCTCAGTCAAGAAGAACATTTACACTAGCACTCAAACGTTTGGACACACCTTCTCATTTAACGGATTTTCTTTCTTTTCATGACTATTCACATTGTAGATTCTCACTGAATGCATCAAAACTATGAAAGAACACATATGGATTTATGTAACAAACAAAAAAGTGTGAAATAAGTCACAGCATGTTTTATAATGAGAAGCTGTGTCCAGACTTTTGACTGGTAGTGTATGTTTATAGGCATGTAACAGACGCAGCTCTGGTGAGGAAATAAGTAAACCGCTAGAAAGGAGTTCTGCAAACATGTTACACAGTGACGTACAAAAGTAACTGGAAAAAAGCCTGGATATAAAAATGAAGCGTTACAGGGAGCAGCTTCTTCTGTGGGAGAGAATAACTCCTTTTGGTGTGGACTTTGCAGGCTTGCAGCCCTTTTGCATGTGTGTCACTCAAAATGCATGTGTATGGCAGGATTTTATCACGTCTAATTGGCAGGCTTCTCAGTCATTAATCAAGCCAGTAATGGGTCAGAGACCAACACACTGGCACTATTGTTGAATTCTAAAACATAATCTGGTGTGTTTTTGAAATAACAGTGGCTTTGCAAGATGCAGAAAAAAACATACTGAATCTGTACAAGCAGCTTATCTGTTGCATTTCTTAGGTGTACATACAGATGTCTACCTGTATGTAAATAAACTAATAAAATGAAGAAATTAAAAATCAAATTCCTCACATACTTAACACAAAAACAATCAAATGTATAGTAAGTGGTAAACTGAAATTTGTGACACTTCTGAACCATCATTACTAGTGTTTTAAATTCAGTAACAAGCAGAGAAAGCTTTAATACGCTTTAACCAGACCAAGTCTGAACTGATTGTAGTCACTATTAAGTTAAGTATGTGACAATTAAACTACTTATCTTTGTCAAATCAAATACAGAAAAACATCAACTACTAAAAATCACTTGCTTTTGTATCCGTGGCGCTGATGTCTCTATTAGACAGGAAACTGGTCTGAATCCATCTGATTATTTTTAAAGGCGTTCAAGGAACTCACCTGTTTGTTCTTGGTAGGTTTGAAGCAGTCAGGACAGGTTGTTGCTCTGTAGGGAGGACAGAAAACAGGAGGCAGAGCATCATTTAAGCTTCAGAGCCATTCAGCTCCAACTTTGAGATGTCAGCTCTGAGGTGAACACTTCCACTCCTTTCACTGATCACGATTTAGTTTCTTTTACGTAGCCTCCTCAGACCCCAGCTTTGGTTGGGCTTGCATTTTAGATCTCTTCTACTAATTTGGGATAAGGAGTGACCAATAAATATAATAATCGGATAAAATCTAATATCTGATTATTATTATTATTGTTGTTATTATGAAAAAAATTATGCCCACTTACGGTGGTCTTAGAAAGTTAAACATTCAACCTTCATGCAGAAGCTAATTTGTGATTCTGGGCTACATTAATTATAGAGACTAGACATTCTTGCTACTGTAAAAATATAATTAGAATTTTGCTCTTACTCCTACAAGCCTGCTGTACTAAATCTGTGTTTTCAAACTTAAACCTCCCTCTTTAACCACTGATTCAACTCAGACTCTCCTCTGTGTGTTAAAGTTACATACTGAGCGGGTTTCTACAAGAAAAGTCCTTTGAATGGTTTAAATGGAACTCTGACACTGCTTCTTCCTCTGTTGTGGGCAGAATGATAAAGTTCCTGACATTTCCCTCAGACACTGTGAAACTGCTCTAGATTGGTTCTTTTGGTTTGCTACGTATAAAACTCTGCAAGTCTGAATCTGTGCTTCTAAGGCTGTCGTCAGTCTGCTGCAGTTTTAAGACGGAACAACTCGGCTGTGGTGTTGATTATTTCACTCTTGAAGTGTCCTCTGGCATTTAGACCCTCTTTGGTGAAAATCGAGTTTTTTATCTTAACATGCCCATACGGTGTTTTAATATGCTAGAAAACATATCATAACGAGTTTCAGGAGTTTAATTAACATCCATCCATCGTCTATACACCACATTATCATTGTTAGAGTCGCAGAGGGGGGCTGGAGCCTATCCCAGCTGACTTAGAGTGAAGGCAGGAGACACCTGGACAGGTAACAGTCTATCACAGGGCTACATATAGAGACAATCACACTCACATTCACACCTACGGACGATTTAGAATCACCAGTTAACCTATGCACGCACAGGGAGAACATGCAAACTCCACTCAGAAAGATCCCGGGAAGGCCAGGACGCGAACCAGGGATCTCCTAGTTGCAAGGCGAAAGTGCTAACCACCATTCACTGTGCAGCCCTTTAATTAACATTGAATTTAACTATTTTTTGTCACAAAGAGTGTTTGGGACTCACAGGAAATGGCAGTCAGTGTCTGTCTGTGGGTGAGTGAACTCTACGCCGACCTCGAATGCACTCTGAAAACACAAAATCAGCTCAGTGTCATTTCACGTATATGCACATCAACATATTTTGATTGGCTGAGACCGGCTTTTAAAATGTAAACTAGCAAAAGGAATGAATTTTTCTCCTTTTGGCGGTTGGATGTCACCTACCTTGGTAACTACGGCAACACCCCCCAGCTCCTTGGCAACCAGGCCCTGCATGATCCACTTGAAGGCTTCCTTCACTTGGATGACATCATCCTTGTCAAGCACCAATCCCTTTTCTCTGAAAAACAATAATTTACAAAAACACGCTGCATCACTCAAATGTCTGACTCCATGTGACCTCTGTCTGTACACACACTGACGTTCAACATACAGGAGTCACAACTAAGTCTTTTACCTCACTTCCTTCTTCACATGGAGCCAGCAGGAGTGCTGCAGGATGAAAGAAAACTAATGAACAGTGGAAGGAGACTGACATCTTTTAACAACACAACACTGATACCACAGTTTAATGCTGGATGGCTGGATTCATTTTTTTCTAAACTGCATCATGTAAATACTTAAGTGCTGCCTACTTTTTGTATTTTTTAACGAATCAACACCAGTACAGGGCTGCACAGTGGCCTAGTGGTTAGCACTTTCGCCTTGCAGCGAGAAGATCCCCGGTTCAAATCCCAGCCTGGGATCTTTCTGCATGTAGTTTGCATGTTCTCCCTGTGCATGCGTGGGTTTTCTCCGGGTACTCCGGCTTCCTCCCACAGTCCAAAAACATGCTGAGGTTAATTGGATACTCTAAATTGCCTGTAGGTGTGAATGTGAGTGTGATTGTGTGTCTGTATATGTAGCCCTGTGACAGACTGGCGACCTGTCCAGGGTGTCCCCTGCCTTCACCCGAGTCAGCTGGGATAGACTCCAGGACCCCCCACGACCCTAGTGAGGATAAAGCGGTGTATAGAGAATGGATGGATACACTAAACAAGCATTGAACTGACAGTGACTGACAACTATTTAGGTAATTTATCCAAAAAACAAAAAGCCAAACATGATCTGCTACTAGTTTTAGTAAGGATTTGATGCTTTATGTGTCACTGAGACCACACACACACACACACACACACACACACACACACACACACACACACACACACACACTGACCTCACGGACACACAGCTGTGCAGGCAGAGACACAGACAGCACCAGCGTGTCAAACTCGTAGCTTTTTGCCTTCACTGCTTCAGCTATCTGTGAAAAAACACCAGAAACAGGTTCATCTTAACGACACAGAGCTTGTCATCGTTACAGAGATGATTATGACAGCAGTGAATATTTTCCAGCACACACACCTTGACTGCCTGGACGGTGCCACAGAGTTCCTGCAGGATTCCCAAACACACCACACACACATGTGAGTCGTCGTCCTTCAGGCCGCCCACGGCAGCAGCGTCCTCCTCGGGCTGAGCAGCAGCAGCACTGGGATCCAGTTTAGCTCTTTTACTGGGAGGGTCTTCAGGTGTTTCTGACACTGCTGCATCATGGGACTTGTTGTTTTCATCTGTAGAATCTGGTTGCGCTGAATCTTGACATTTGCCGTTTTCTGTATCCGTGAGAAAAGCTTTAAGCTTCTGAAGGGTTTCCTGTTTATGATGAAAGGTGACAGTTAATCACTCAGGAGCAGCAATTAAGAAGTTCATTGATCATTTTTGAAACTGAATAACGGAGCTGTAGAATAGAGAAGACTACTCTATTTGTTGACTTCTCCATATTCTGATCTGCACCCATCAGCCATAACACTATGACCACCTGCCTATTATTGTGTTGGTCTCCTGTGTGCTGCTAAAACTCCTCTGACCCAGTGGGGTGTGGAGCCAGGACCTCTGGGGATGTCCTGTGGCACCAGGATGGTTTCAGTGAATTCTGTGGGTCATGTGGGTTGCAGGTTGTGACCTACCTAGATCAGGCTTATCCTGGACCATCCCACAGATGCTCAATACGATTTAAATCTTATTGAGCATCTGTGGGATGGTCCAGGATAAGGAGTGTGGAACCTGGGTGAACACCTCTTAACTCTGTCATGTTCCACGGGTCAATCCTGAATAGTTTATGTGATGTGTGTGGGTGCATTGTCCTGATGAGGGTGGAAACTGGCATCAAGGACAGCTGTGGTCATGGGGATGGGGATTAAGGGATTGCCTGACCTGCAGTGTTTAGGTGGGTGGTACACACACCCACATGCCTGTCAGGACTCAAGGCTTCCCAGCAGAACATTGCATTAGAACATGACGGATGTTCTTCACTTCACCTGTCAGAGTCATAATGTTGTGGCAGATCGGTGTGTATTTTGTTACGTTCCGTGGTGTGTGTTTGTGAGTAGGTAGGTTGTGTCTTTTTTCTCTTTTTCCCTTTCTTAAGTTGCGCCCGGTGGGAGAGTCCAGGTGCACCTGCGGCTCCTTCCAATCAGCAGGGATGGTCATAAGCTGAGACAACCTGACCATCGTAAGCCAGATCAGCTGCTAGTCAGTGTCGTAGCGTTCTTCTAACGCTTAATGACACAGAGTATGGTGCTGTGATGTTGGAACATCTTTCTATTTAAGAAGCTCGCTTTGTGCTGAATTTAGTTTTTTTTAATTTTTTGTAAAAAAAAACAACAACTATTTTTTTGATACGTATTAATGCACACAGAATGTAGCATGAGTCCTACCTGCTGTGGTTGTCTGTAGGCAGCCTGAACGCTCACGCAGCAGAATCTGAGGACACAACGAGCACAGCAGCCAGCTGACAGCAGCTTCTGGATGATGGGTTTGTCTTTTTCCTTCAGCGGCAGCATGGCTGCAGGACCACAAACACACACGCCGATTCAGTAAGCCTGCATTACTACATTAGAAAGTAATGGTAAAGTGTTACAAATAATTTATTCAGTAAATCATTTTCTATTTCTGGCTTCTCATACATGAGCATTTAGAGTCTCTCAATGCCACTGTTACCCTGTAGGGCTCTTGATGCATTTCTGTTGACGTTTTTTCTTTTACTTTTTGTTGTAAAGTATTTTGAGGGCAATAAATGTCTTTAGTAGGAGACAGAGAGAAAGAGATGCAGCAAGACAATGATAAAGTCTAAACCACTAAGCCATGAAGAAGTAACTTGATAGATGCTAAACAGACAATCAGTTTCTCAAAAAACATCAAATGTTACACAACAGAAAGACTATCCAAATATTTATTAGATAGCTTTTAATCACATGGCTGCTCATATCATGATATATCTGTGTCTGCAGATGTTTTATAGACATGAGCAGGATTCTGGTATCCTATTCAAATGAGTAATATCATATACAAATTGCATAATAACTACTATTAATCTGATCTTATTTCAGCTACAGCCGTAATTACTCCCAATAGAGATGTCACAGGTTCCTTTAAAGTGTGAGAAATGAAACCAAGGAAAAGCTTTTCAGGTGTTAACTTAGAATGACTTGTGTGTTATTGTTGTACTAAATGCAGTGCTTACCGCTACAACCTGCCCTCAACAGTTTTAGTTAACTTTCATTGTAAAGCATTTAGTAATAAGATTAGATAAAACAAGACACGTGTCAGATATTTTTCAGAAATAACAAATGACATAAGAAATGCAGTATCTAAATGTATAAAGCAACAAGATATGTGAGAAACATTACTGAAATAAAACAAGTATGCTAAAATAAGGCTAGAATAGAGCTGCAAAAAGTCATACTGGTAATTATATGTAGGTAATAAATAACATCACACATTATGAAACAATAATGAAATGAAATACTGCAGCCAGAAAAGGGACATTAAAATGAAGCTGAGCCTGGACGATGAACTGCAGAAATTGAAGAACTACAGACAAAACAGATACAAGAGTTACAAATCGCTGAAGGTGCCCCAGTAAACGGATAGTGAGTGGTTAACGCACAGCTGTCTACTGGGCTCAGAACAACCGACTGCATCCACATTCTGGTAAAAGCTAAGCTAAGTTAGCTAACTCTAAGTTTTTAAAATCAGCATTGTAAAGATGTGAACGAAAAATTATACAGTGAGCTGCTGCTAAAGACCCGAAATTAACCCACCTGATCCACAGGAGGTTAAATCACAAACATATAAATGAGAGCGCAGGCAGCATTCAGTTACTAATCAACATGTTCATCCACAAACGTTCTCCTCCGATGTCTCAGCTCCAACAGACCAAACTAATCAACCCATGGCAGCGTAATGACAAAATGTGGGTTTTTGCATCAAGCCAGAGACTACATCTGAATAAATATGTGTTGATTATGTGCATTATTATGCCACGTATGCAAATTAAAATGTTTTAATTTTTGAAAAAAATTGTCAGTGAGTTTTATCAAAGCGGCAATCGACGCCTAATGTCTGGCGACGTCATCTCCGAGCGCCGGGCGGTTTGACAGCCGGGTCCTTCTTCCCCCTCCTGCAGCCGGTGCTCTGGAAGCTTCTGATCGGGACCGGTGGCGACGCCTTAATCTGTGTCCATCCGAAGCCGAACCGCGGTATTCCGTCTCTGGGACTCATCGGTCCCTCTCTGAAGACTTCTCTGAACATTTTCCATCGATTAGGAAGAGGCGATGCCCGAAGCAATGGCTGCACCGAAAGCCTCAAACGCAGGCAAAAACAAAGGAGGGGCGTATGTGGACCGCGACAAGCCGGCCCAGATTCGGTTCAGTAACATCTCTGCTGCCAAAGGTAGGCTAAAACGCAAACAAGCTGCTTTAAAATGCTAACATAAGTTTCCAAACACCCTCTCCTAGCTGAGCATGGCAGCCCCAGGCTGGGCTGGGTACCGTTATTTCTAGTCTTCCAGGTAGTATCCTATTCCTGTCTGGTCCTAAACCTCATGCAGTAAACTCTCAATTCTATGCGATAGTGTTTAAATCAAAGCCTTGCAGGTATGGGTAGTACATTGGTTTCTGTTCTGCACATTTAAATGCACCATACATACCATTCATCTTACTGATGTGTACCTTCAAACTGGGTTTCTTCTACTAAGACTCCTGTCAGAGAAGGTAAAAGCAACTGGCTATATGCTGCAGTCATTTCAAATATTTTGGCCAGAGTTGGGTGCACCCTGCCTACAAGATGCTCATGACTCAACACAATCTCAGCATGAGCTAGCTGCTGCTTGCTATATAAGGCCAGAAGCTTCGGGGCAAATTGACCACAAACTAACGTGTTTAGCTGAAGTCCACAGTTTAATAGTGTTTT
Source organism: Acanthochromis polyacanthus (assembly GCF_021347895.1). Lineage (NCBI taxonomy): Eukaryota > Metazoa > Chordata > Actinopteri > Pomacentridae > Acanthochromis > Acanthochromis polyacanthus. The sequence continues at coordinate 42,920,207 of NC_067115.1, forward strand.
AATGATACTTTTCTGTGATATGGAAAACGGTTTTCACTAGGTGACATGAATAGGTATAAATAACTCATTCTTAAATGGTTGGGGTGATTCTGTCTGCATCAAAAATGAAAACACATTTTAAAAAGCTGACAATGTCGTTGGGAACCGTTCTTGGACGGTGCAACACAGGAGTGTCAAATTCATTTTAGTTCAGGTTCCACATTCAACCCAGTTTGATCTCCAGTGGCCACACCAATAAAATTACAACATAATAACCTATAAATAATCACAGCTCCATTTTTTCCCCTTTGTTTTAGTGCAAAACGTCCATTCTGAAAATGTTCACATTTAAGGACTTATCTTTGTACAAAACATTATGAACAGCCTGGAGTTTCTTAAGAAAAATAAGTTCAATTTCAGCAACATTATGTCCTCATTTATCATTTAGACATTACAACTTACAAATCACTGTTTATCTAGTAAGTCACAAAACATTTAGTCACAGGTATCTAGAACTGAATGAGGTAGTATTTAACTTTATGATCAAACGACAACAGTCAGACAAAAACAACAACAAAACAAGACAAAATGAGACAAACAATGAGCCACAAAATGACAAAAAGTGAGACAAAGTAAATAAAACAACGCAAAAAAGAAACAATAAAGTTACAAAGCGACAAAAAAAGGCAAACGACAAAAACAAGACAAAAATTACACAAATGAGACAAAAAATGACAAAAGCGAGAAACAAACCGACAGAAAACGACACAAGTAATGCTCAAAACGACAGATAAAGCAAAACACAAAATGACAAAAATAAGACAAAAAACACAAGCGAGACCAAAAGGAAACCCAAAATGACAAAAATCAGACAAAGATCAACAGAAAAAAGAGACAAACTACAGAATGAACCACTGAAGTCTACACTACCAGGCAAAAGTTTGCACACACCTTCTCATTTAATGGTTTTTATTTAATTATTTTCTACATTGCAGATTAATACGGAATACATCAAATCAATAAAAGAAAACATATGAAGTGATGTAAACAAAAAGTGTTAATCTTCATTATTAAACTACACTGTAGAAAAGTAGTATTTATAAATAAAAAGCATTGAATGAGAAGGTGTGTCCAAACTTTTACTGGTAGTGTATATCAACACAACAAAAAAAACTCACACAAAACACTCACAAACACTTGGAAATTTACACACTAAAAAAAAGGATAAAGTAATGTTTTCTTGTGGCGAGTTACAAATCTGTGCTTTTTAATGGCAGACAGGTTTGAGTGGAAGCAGACTGAGCTGATTGTCGGCGCTGTTCTAACCGTCACTTGCTTTCCTTGACAGCTGTTGCAGATGCCATCAGAACAAGTCTGGGACCAAAAGGCATGGACAAGATGGTCAGTAAACAGATTGTGACTTTCGGCTGGCTTTACCCGACTCCTGGTTCGTACATGTTTACCAAACCAAAAGCTGTTTTGTGTTTCAGATCCAGGATGAGAAAGGTGACGTGACCATTACCAACGACGGGGCCACCATCCTGAAGCAGATGCAGGTGCTCCACCCAGCTGCCAAAATGGTACGTTAATGTTCTCCTTAGATATTTTTGTAACAACAGCAATCCCTAATCCTACCCCAAACCCGAACCATTCAGCTGACGTTGACTGAAATGTGTTTCAGCTGGTGGAGCTGTCCAAAGCCCAGGATATTGAGGCGGGGGACGGCACCACCTCTGTTGTAGTGATTGCTGGAGCTCTGCTGGATGCCTGCTCCAAACTGCTGCAGAAAGGTGGGCGCTGATACAAAAAAGGAGAGGGTTTTATTCAGATCTAAATGCTCACCTTAGTTACTGCCCTTTGTCATGGAGGACAAGTGGGAACTGGTGACAGTTTTGAAAAATGTAAAAAAAAAAAAAAAAAAAATCAGTTGAAGGAGACGTGATTCCATTTTTGAAACTAACTACTTGTTTTTATGCACATTTTCACTTCACGCATTAAAAAGGCAAAGAGGTGGAAAAGCGTAGGCAGGTTGGTATATTGAAAATGAATGTAAAGTTGGAAAACAGTTTTGTCAATGATGGTCATCAAACAGTGAATTATTTTAAAGTTAACCAGTTTCTTTGGAGACCCGGTCTGTAAAATGCCCGCAAACAGTGAAGAGTGGCAGTCATATTGCTTCATCAGCAAAGCAAAGTACAGAAATATTTACATTTTTATGTATTAAGTCACACGAAAGTGACCGCAAACAGATCTTTCACATTTTATTCACTGAAACCACCGAATGTTGGTCATTTTTGCTTAAATCCGTGCTTGATGAAGCAACTGCTGAAGAGTTTAGTCCAGATCTTGTTGGGTTGATTCAGCAGTGATGTCTGGGTTTCGTCCCATCGGTCAGGTATCCACCCAACCATCATCTCCGAGTCCTTCCAGAAGGCCGTGGATAAGGGCGTGGAGGTGCTGACAGCCATGAGCCGGCCGGTGCAGCTGAGCGACCGTGAGACGCTGCTCAACAGCGCCACCACGTCGCTGTGCTCTAAGGTGGTGTCGCAGTACTCCAGTCTGCTGGCGCCCATGAGCGTGGACGCCGTTATGAGAGTCATTGAACCCGCCACGGCCACCAGCGTCGACCTGCAGGACATCAAAATCATCAAGAAGCTTGGGTGAGTTTGTTTTTCTTTCTGCGATTGTTCACATCTGTTAGAGTTGTTTTGTGGTGCTACTCACTGCTGTGTGCTGTGCTCAGAGGGACCATTGATGACTGTGAGCTGGTGGACGGTCTGGTGCTGACCCAGAGGGTGGCCAACACCGGGGTGACCCGTGTGGAGAAGGCCAAAATAGGCCTCATCCAGTTCTGCCTGTCTCCTCCCAAAACTGATGTGAGTCATTTGATGAATATCAACATTTTCTGCTTCTGTGTTTCAGGCTCAGCGTCAGATTTTAAATGTTGTATTGATTTAGCTTGACTTTTTGTGGGAACTCTACTTTTTGTGGTCTTTCTTCGTTTGTAGGGAGGAGAAGAGAATCCTGTTTTATTGTTTCTCAGTATCAGTTTATACAGGCAGAAAAGTGCTCGATCATATAGAGTTGTCAAATGAAGGATCAGTGTAAAGAACAGTGTTTCTTTGTTATGTTGTGATATTACTCTCTGTGAAAAGTCTCCATAGATTGAAATTGCAATGACTTCTCATAAATAATGATGAATGCATTTTAATACTTAAAGAATAAGTAGTAATAAAGTGTTGTCAGAAATACCTCATCTTCTGTTTGGTACATTTCCAAACACTTTCTAAAGTTCGTGCATACAATAATTCATTCATACAAATTGTCATGTTTCCAATTATCCCAGATTTTACAGAACTGTTGGTTTAGCTTTTGACTGGAAACAGCCTGTTCTTCAAACTCTGCTTCTAACCTCTGACACATTCCTGACTTGTCCCTCTCTGTCCTGCCCTGCCCTGTTCTTCGGGGATGCAGATGGACAACCAGATCGTGGTCTCAGACTACGCCCAGATGGACCGTGTGCTGCGGGAGGAGCGAGCTTACATCCTCAACTTAGTGAAACAGATCAAGAAGGCCGGCTGCAACGTGCTGCTCATCCAGAAGTCCATCCTCAGGTGGGCAGACACAGCTGTAGTGACAATCATATTCACACCTACAGACAGTTTAGAATCACCAGTTCGCCTCAGCATGTCTTTTATAAACGTATTGATATCGTTAAGTTCTCATCCTGGCATAGAATGCGATGCTTTCTGATGTGATAATGGTCCATCATGGTTTATATTGATTACACATAAATGTTGAATTGAAATTTTAAAAAATTATTTCTCAGCATGCATTATTTGTCAGACAAATCGCAATTCCATATTTTCCGACCAGTCATTCGCTTCTGACACGCTAACTTCACGCTAACAACACGTTGTCTTGTGACAGAGATGCTCTGAGTGACCTCGCTCTGCATTTCCTCAACAAGATGAAGATCATGGTGGTGAAAGAAATTGAGAGGGAGGACATCGAGTTCATCTGCAAGGTGAGTGCCGTCCAGTCCCCCCAGCTGCCCCGTGTTTCACACAGTTCTAAATGTTCTGTCACTCTGTGTCATCGTGTTGCTGATGAGCAGCAGATGTTTCTTCCACTGATGTTGTCACACGTTAGTTTGGCTCCGACCTGAATGCATGTTTGACTTTCTTAAAATCCTCTTTGCTTCAGTTCATCTGATGGAAAAGCAGAATTACAGCATTTAGAATATACATACTGTCCAAAATATTCTTATTTTAATGTTTAATAAAAAAAATATCAACATTTTGAGCAAATGGTTTGTTTTTTGACCTGCACCTTTTGGTGTCAGAATCTCCACTATTCTCTGTACTAATGTTCTGTCAGCATTATAGTGGCACGCATAATCGACGTCTAACATTCTAAAATCCAGTTTCGCTGCAGGTGTTCTCAATGATATATTCTTTACAAATAAAACTAGAGACTAAAATGAAACCTTTGCTGCTGTTCAGACTATCGGCACCAAGCCCATCGCCCACATCGACCACTTCACCCCAGAAATGCTCGGCACGGCGGAGCTGGCAGAAGAGGTCAACCTGGACGGCTCCGGCAAACTGATTAAGGTAGGCATGGAGACTTTGTGCAGAGATTCTGATGTCTGACTGGACACAGTCACAGCACAGTTCAGGTTAAAGGGCATATCCTGTTTCTTTAGGCTGTAGCTATGGATGAATCGATAATCATCTGTCTCATGCACAGTACGGGGCAATACAGTGTGGATGTCCGTCCATGTTCCACCCAGACGGTTATCTGTGTTGCACAGTGTGCTCAGTTCCGGTTTTGAGGCCGTACCATGCACAAGACAGAAACGGATGATGACTGGATTCATCGATCGGCTGCAGCCCTAGTGTTACTCTCTGACTGTAGCTGAAGACAGAATAATAATGATGGACTTGGTGTGCATGTTTCGCTGCTTGCTGCAGATCACAGGCTGCTCTAGCCCTGGGAAGACCGTGAGCATCGTTGTTCGGGGTTCTAACAAGCTGGTGATCGAGGAGGCGGAGCGCTCCATCCACGATGCACTGTGTGTCATCCGCTGCCTGGTCAAGAAGAGGTCAGTCATCTCTGCACTGTTTGTTTTCTGCGTTTTCTGGGCACAACACAGACACACACCCTCTGACAAAGGCGCTCTTGCATTGGTTCATCCTGCTGGAGCGTAACGAACGGAGGAACAGTACAGTGAAGAGCTCACCGTTTACTCATTCCTGGTTGTTTCAGCAACTTGGCTGGAGAGCATTCACACACATGATGTTCATGTTAATTTCACATGCGCTGCTGCTCAAAAGTCTGGAGTCACCCAGACAATTCCATGTTTTCCATGAAAACTCCCACTTCTATCCATGTGCTAACATAACTGCACAAGGGTTTTCTAATCATCAATGAGCCTTTCACCACCATTAGCTAACACAATGTAGCATTAGAACACAGGAGTGATGGTTGCTGGAAATGTTCCTCTGTACCCCTATGGAGATATTCCATTAAAAATCAACCGTTTCCAGCTAGAATAGTCATTTACCACATTAACAATGTCTATACTGGATTTATCATTCATTTAATGTTATATTCATTGGGAAAAAAAATCTTTTTTTTTCAAAAATAAGAACATTTCTAAATGACCCCAAACTTTTAAATAGTAGTGTATGTTTGAAATAAGTACATTTAAATTAAAGTGTAAGTTCAGATTAATGTACCGTGTCTTAATAAGATGATTTTGATGACCGTTTCAATCAGTAACGATAAATAAACAAATCAAAGGTCAACTCCTACTCCAGCTGGCAGACCCACTTCCTTCTACTGAAGGACATTACAGTACACAGTTTTCCTGAAAAATCTATATTATTTGTAATTGTTTCTGTCAGCTCACTTTAGTTTTACCTCCAATACAAGTGGTTTAGGTCATTTAGATGCTTTGCATAGTTTTCTAGACCTTTGACTTTTTCATCATGTCGCTGTGTCCTCAGTCAGCAGTTACTTTCATTCATGTGTTGTTATTAGAGACATAAATGAATCAGGACCTAAGAGTGTATTAAACCAGGAGAATCACTTTGCCCTCTCAACCCTGAACCATATCTGGGCATTCTGTTTTTTTGCTGTTTTTTGTTTCTAAACAAACAACATGCTTTTCAAATGAGTCATCATGTTTCAGAAGGTTAACTCATGTTTATCAGGCTTACTGCAACATGACCTAGAAGAATCGATCAAAAGTCAAGAAGGCACCATCTGTCTAATTTTTGCATCATTTCTGTGATTTGTGTCGGTATATTTGTCATAATGTTGCCTCCTGCTCGTCTTTCCTTAGAGCTCTGATTGCTGGTGGCGGTGCTCCTGAGATCGAGCTGGCTGTGCGTTTGGCAGAATATTCCCGCACCCTGGGTGGTATGGAGGCTTACTGCGTGCGGGCGTATGGCGACGCCCTGGAGGTCATCCCCTCAACGCTCGCTGAGAATGCCGGCCTGAACCCCATCTCCACTGTGACGGAGCTCCGCAACAGACATGCACAGGGAGACAAGATGGCCGGCATCAACGTCCGCAAGGTGCTTTAGCTCTTCTTTGTCTCATTGATTACATGACATGGCTTCAGTCAACAACTGCTGAAACAAAAGAAGCACTCAGAGAGCGCAGTACTCCACCAAGACTGTTCATTCCCCCATACGGCATTGTCAGAAAGTGCAGCTTTTTTTTTTTTTAATAAATGCAGCATTTGTCTATTAGTTATTGATGATCATGAATCACGGCACCATAGAACATGTCCATTTAATATAGATGTACCCACAAACCAAATGACCTTGTGCTGAGTACAGGTGTGTGTCATGCATGTGTACGTCATGTACGGATATTGAATCACGTGACCCAAATATGCAGCAGGCGGCGGGAATTGATGGGACTCAGAAACACCCTCACAATTTAATCAATTCATCCTCGTATGATTTCCAATGGATAAGTCCTCAGTGGTGGATTTGTAGTAGGATCACAATCATGTGATCGTCAGCAGGCAGCTGATGTAGTGTTCACTTGTTGTCATGGTTACAATGACGCTGTGCCGCTATCTCACCGTGATACAAAAATCTTTAACAAATCCTTGGATCCAGACTAAAAGCTGCTTCACTGCCAAAATCTAATCACCTGGTCTTTGTGTCATTTCTGACCTTCCCTGAAAACTTCCTTCAAATCCATTAGTCTGTTTTTGAGTAAAGTTGCTAACAGACAGACTGACAGATGAACGTTCACTTGTCATCACATAACTCGCTGCCTTCCTTGGCGATCCTGACTTTACTGTCATTTTTCAGACCAAACTATAATTTCATTGGAAAAATAGACACATTACTGAGAATAAGATAAGTTGTACCTGTGAGCATGTACATGATGTTAGTGATAATACTATACTGATGCAGCTGAAGGTAAAATGATGCATTCAGTAAACACAATCCCATGAGATGTTTTCATTTGCTGTGACTGATTGAATTTTCCTGCTTTTGTGTCTAACAGGGAGGAATCTCCAACATCCTGGAGGAGCTGGTGGTGCAGCCTCTCCTGGTTTCCATCAGTGCTCTGACGTTGGCCACAGAGACGGTCCGCAGCATCCTCAAGATCGACGATGTGGTGAGACTCAACACCCCAAACTATGGGTTCCGTTTTTTAAAAATACCTTTATTTTTAACTGTATACAGGTCTGAGTGAAGTAAATGACGTTTTTAACCTTGTTTTGTTTTGTTCCAGGTGAACACCCGGTAAGTCCATCCAGTGAGTTCTGTCAGTAAGCCTGCTCGTACTGCGAGGGATCAGAGGACTCTGTCGACGTCAGTCTGTTCAGATTTCCGCTGTAGTTGTTACGTTGCCTAATTTAATAAACAAAGGCTGTTTTTTTTTTGTTGACACTCCAGCTGTTGCACGTGTGATTTATTTATTTTTTACCATAAAAACTTCAACATCAGCTTTGTGGCTTGTTATACAGTCATTAATAATCTGTCTTAAGTTTGTGTCTTAGTTTTATTTCAGATGGTTTGTAAATGTTATTTTTTAAAATCAAAAAGTACGCAGCGTCTTTTTAAATGTACCTTTTAATTTAACTCGGCTTATGGCAGTATAATGATGTTACAGATCGCTGCCATTTGTCTGAGCAGCCAACTGAAACTTTCAAGAATAAACTTAAGACAAGCAAATGTAGCTGAAAGTGGAAAACTTTTAAACCTTTTTGTGCTTAACAAATGGAAGCAGCTAAAATGCCATGAAACTGACAAAGTCAAGTTTGCCCAAAAGATCATGCAGAAGGTCTTGACTGAGTTACATCAGGATTTCTTATTTTACAGAGATGAATAGAACAGACTCGTATGCACTGGATTTGCTTTAATACTTGATCATAACGGGCTGAAATTCTTTCCATTGGTTTGTGAAGTACGTGCTTGTGGCAGCACCTATGTTAGGTTATGTTTGAAATGACTTGTGAGCCTTATTTTCAAACATGACCTTAACATATCAGCCAAGATTAATAATGACTTGACAATTAGTCATTGAATTCATGGTCAATTTCCTGCTAAAGCTCAGCAGAGATTTTTGACTGAATCTGCCCATTTATGACAGAGTTCAGTTTTTTCTGTAAAGCTGTACTGGTGTAGCCTAGCCACGCTAGACCCATGTTTCTGACGGCACAAGGGTCTAGGGAAGCTCGACAGGGAGGGAGGCGGCTAAAAGGTTGTCTATCAAACCCCTCTGCAGCAATTGAGTAGGTATACAACCAATCAACACAACAAATAGGCTGACGTAGTTCCTAGAGCACCGGCAGATTGTGGCTAAGTCCCATTAGCCATAGATATACCATTAGCTTCCCAACCAGCGGAGCCAACTGGTATATTAAGGATTTGCCATATCCCGTCGGCATAAGTCCAAATACGTCTTTCTTCTCAATGAAACACTTCAGTGCCGTCCTTTGTTTATCTTTCAAGTTGAATTTTAGCTTCAAATCTTTAAGGGCTGTGGCCAAAGCCCAGTCGAAAGATAACTGTTTATTGTGCGCAGGTTGTTTCTGTCAGAATCGTTGCGCCTCTGTCATCACTTAGTTACGCCCGCCTTCTGACTCTACACTTCATGGTGATTCGTCCGGCCAGTTTTAGGAGAATCCAGCCTCGAGCCTTATGGAGGGTAACTAGACCCACCCTGGCAGAGAATAGACCCTGTGCACGTCAAAAATGCTAACTTCCGGGTTCTGACCGGAGGGGCTTACAGGTCCTTCCGGAGGCTATTACGCAGCATGGATAACATGGAATCAAAAAAGAAAAACACTGTTTTCTCGGCAAAACAAAAAATCAGATTTCAGCGTGTTCAAGGTCGATATGGGAGGTACTGTAGTGTACCATTATGTTCGGCTTTTGGTGTTTATAACAGTTCTATAAGCCTTCACCATTTTCCAAAAGACCGGCATTTGCGGGCTCAGTGGATTGCCAAAATTAGACGAAAAAAAATGTTTCACACTGAGCTGAGGATCGGGAATATTAGTGCATAGTCACTGATCAAACAGCAAATATCTGATAAACTATAACAACAATCCGTGCACTCTTCAATCATTTGTTATTCCGTTTTTACATCTAATCAAATATAGAGGAAATCCAAGCATTTGTCATTTTGTTCAAACAAAACTACAAATATAAAATGTCTTGCTGAACTCGACTAACCCTTTAAGCTGCAGTCAATTCCAGCCACTTTCAGTACAAAAAATCGCTAACATTCTATTTGTAAATAAAAATATGACGAGAAATACAGGGAATATTAGATGCGCATCGCGAGGTGCATTTCCTTGAAAACGACCTATTCGTGGAGTATATACCGACTTCAAGACATGTTTTGGACAAAATATGTTACTGGCTTGTTTAGTCTGGATGTCCAAGGTTGGATTATGGCCGTTTTTTGTGGAATATTTTCATCCGTGTGTAATAATGAACCCGGAAATGTGGGTCGCGCTGTGTACGTTGAAGCCGTGTATAGAGAACGGATGGATGGATATTCGTTGTTTGTTGGACAAATGTGTTTATATTACCCGCTGTGGTAATCACATCTGAAAGTTGTTTATACCGGCGGATTCATGAGAATCTAAGCTTTCCATCGGCGTATAGTGTTTGTATAATCGCGTTTGCAGTTTCAGACGTTTAGCAAATTGCTTATGCAGATCTCAAAGTGTACCGCAGATGGGACACTGAAGCGCAACGGGCTAAGTACCAAAGACTAACGTGTAAAGTGGATTCTAGTAGCTAACTAAGCAAAAAATAGTAATATATAAATACTGGAAAATAAAATGATAAGGTACATGTTTGGCAAGCCCTACAGTTAAGCTAGCGCTAGTTATGTAGGATGCGATGCCACTTACCTTCAAAGTTATATATGTACTGGGATATATAAAATTTGAATCCCTTTTCCCGTTTGCTTTAAGGAGCTGACGCAAAATCATCATCGATACGATAAACATCGTCAACAGAAATTTTAGGCAAGTTGCCTAGGCATCTGGAAAAGTAAAGTGTACTGCTGGCTTCTTCCATTCTGACAGCGCTGTAAGCAGGACCGGAAGTAACTGTAGCACCCGGAGTTTTTCAACCGGAACTAGCACATGCTATCGTGCACAGGGTCTATTAAATTCGTTGCCGTGGGTTGTCTAGCGCGGCTAGGCTAGTACTGGTGTTGATTTGTAAAAAAGTATAAAAAGTAGGCGGCACTTAAGCATTTACATGATGCAATATCTGTTGGGTAATGCAGACTGGTGGCACAGTGAGATTAGTCACAAAGAGCATTAAATGAAAAATTGCTTTTGGAATGCTTTTTTTAACCTTTTAACTTCCAAAGTGTTTACAATATGTTTCTTTTACCCACGCACACACACGAACCAATGGATGCAGAATAAAACTACGGAATTTTTCTTTTTAACTACAAGAAAAGTATTGAGTAACTTTCCGGGTGCCTTTTTAGAATGTTTTTTCAGAGGAACATTGTGCAAAAATTATACTGTAGGTGGCATCAATTTGGGAGGATGGCTATTCTGGCTGTAGTTAGTGGTCCTATGGCTCATTCTACACCTCCTGACTACTGCTCCAACTGTGTTTCCACAAACTTTTGGTTGGTCATTGATCTTCCTATGCAATTTTCCATCAGTTAGATTTTTTAGGTCTTCGGTAATTGTTTTCCATGTAGAGGCATGATGCAGGCATGGAAATAGACACATCAAATGGGTCCAAAGCTGAGTAAGTTGCAGTGTTCACAGGTCATTGAAATAACCAGGTTCATGCTGTAACACTGATTGGAAATCTCAGCTGTATTTCTTTTAATGTCAGTGACCTCACTTTTTCAAATTTGTGTCAATGATCACAGGATGCTACCTTAAAGCCTGCATTTTCCAATTTGTCTTCTCAAATAATTTCTTTTGTTTGTTCACATGAGCTATCACTATTACTGTCCCGCTCATAAATAATGCAGTTATTATAAGAAGATAACATTTTGAATCATTTAAAGTCTATTTACCGTTGTTGTTACTGTAAAATTTCTCGTATTTTCAGTTGTTTACGATACTTTTAATTTGAATGAAACCCGCACATGTCATTCAATGCCACCCTCCGTCACTTCCTTTCCAGCCAAGACTCTCCGTTGCTAAGCAGCAGCTCACCTGTTGCCTGGTTACCGACGAACGCAGCGGTTCTCTGTATTAACTCTGCTGAGTTAACTTCCTCTGTACCTTTTAGATAACCATAACTCATTAAACCTGTTGTTAGTTGTTCGAAGCCATGGCGAATGCCCACCGGACAAACGTTCTGGTGACGTCGTGTTTGAAAACGCCGGTAGACCCGCACACCAAAGTGCCTTTAGCTTCGTACGAGCGGGAGAGAGTCCTGCCGTACACGGCTACGGGTCACATGGACAACCGGGACTACGAGAAGGAGGTAAAGACGATAAAAGTAACTTTACTGAGTGTGAATGTTGGTGTGTAGAGCCAGAGGATCCATGATAAACCCAGATTTTTGTTTAGAACACATTAAAGTGATCCTGACGTCTACTTTTACGGATGCGAATGAGCTCCAACCTGCTAAGTATTCCGACACGCATGCTGACTTAAAGTAACGTTATTTAGAGGTGGATTACTGTGACCCAAAAAGACTTCTTAGCAATGCAGACATAGACAACGATTAACAAGTTTAAAGGGTTTTAACTCCTTATTACAATACTGCCTGTCTGAAATACAGATTTTTGATTTAAGATTTTTTTTCTTCCATGTGTTCCACACTAAGAAGATTTACAATCCAATAGTTCAGCCAGTATGATCTTTAATCTGTTTGTCAAGTAAACCTGACACACTTTCCGATCTTGTCCAGTCAACCTGTTGATGACAGTTTTAGGTCAGTGTGTGTTGCGGAAGGGATTTATTTGATCTGTATAATTTGTTTACCTGACTATTTTTGGACTTCCGTCTTGACTAGATTACCAGACGTCTCATTCAGTTTATAATCCCCAACACTTATTTTTCCTCTGGACAGCACCACTGCTGTCCTTCCAAGCAGCATCTTGTAGCAGTTGTCCCGCTTCATGATAATGTGAGCTTTGATATAGCCAGACACCTGGCTGATGGTGTGTGTGAGTTAAAGTGTTTTATGGTCAGCTGTCCTTTGTGCTCCACCATATGGCACGATAATAGGCTTAATCCTGAGTGCTGCTGAGCATGGCTGCTCTCTGCAGAAGCCATGGGGGTTAAAGCCAACATCTTGTAGCTACATTAAAATATCTGACCGCTTCAAATCAAGTATGTATTTTTTTCAAGCTACCTCTCATATCATATTCAAAATATAACGTGTGAGTCAAACTATGTACTGTTTAGTTGCTTAAGATTCAGATTAAAGACGACCACTGGTTGTGATTTGACATTTTTGTGAACTTTGCCCATTTTAGTTGGAGTATGAGGACTCAGGCTCTGATTTCTGTGATGAGGACTATCAGGGGAAGGGTGGACATCACATGGTAGCCGGCTACAGAGCAGCAGGAGACCGCCTCGACCTGAGTGAAATCTTTTTCTCCAATGAGGAGTACTACAGCAAGCTGGAGGAGCTGAAGAAGGCCCACCTGCGGACAATGGCTGAGCTGGAGAGCATGTATCGGCAAAAGCTGCAGCTCAAATCCATGGAGCCTTTTGACATGACAAAGCTGGATACGGGGCACAGGTGGGTGACTTTTGGCAGGCGTTATACGAGGAACTCAAAATTTATTGTCTTGAGTTCATTTTCTCTCTAGTATTCTATGGTTTTAATAGACATAATACAACAAACAATAGTGATCTTAATCCTTTATTCACTATGGGGGATGTTATCTCCATATTTAGTAACACAAAAGGTCATTTCCACAAAATGACAGAAAGAAACAATTTTTTATTCACTGCCAGTATTATGTAACTATGTACAAACTATGTTCTTTTGTTTTATGTGTCCTTGACTTTTAGACCTCTTCCATGTCTGCTGCCATCCCAGTATAATGGAAGTAAAACAAATAATGCTGTGCAGCTAAAAGCTCTTTTACTTTGGAAAAGCCACAAGCCAGGAACAGCCAAAGGACTATTTCAGTTGTTTACTCCAAACTGTTGGCAGCACAAATTGAATCTCTGTCAGGAATATCTCAAATCAGCAGCCAATAGAAAGTAAGATGTATGGAGGCACATATTTTTTCAGCAAGTGAAAAAACTTTGTGTGAACCGATCCCTTAAAACATTCTAAAGCTGTCAGATGCGCTGACCAGAGTGACGGTTCTGACCTGACAGTTTGGAGACAACAAAACAACGTTGAGAAATACAAATCACTTTATTTTACACCAAATCTTCTATTATTAGGTGTAACTAGAGTTGAAATTATTACTGAAACAATTGTGAATTGGCAGCTGATTTATTAATTGTTTGAATCATTTGTCATAAAACTAATTGCCTAAACTTCATTTGCTGTTTTATGTTAGTGTGAATGAAATATCTATGGATTTTGGACTGCTGATTAGACATGATCAACATTCTAAATATGAATATTTGAAATCTGAGAAATTGTCACAGTTCTCTCTGACACTTTAGAAACAAAATGACCAAAATTGAGGAGAATAATTGACAAATGAATGCGTACAGAGAATAGCTTTATTATTCAAGCTTTTATTATGTATTGGAATTTACCAGATTACTGTCTGACATAATGTATGTCTTTAAAAGAACAATTAAACAATTAATTTCATTGTGATGTTTTGACACTGAGATATAAGATTCTTATATTAACAGTCATTTTTTATTTGGTTTGCTTTTTGTTGGTTTGTCTTCTTTGTTGTTAGGTTGCAGTGGGCAAATAGCGGCCCAGCAGCCTCATGCCATCGCCTGAGGAAATCACACTCTGCTGTTGAACTCAGGTGGAGCTCTGGACAGTCAGACTCTTCAGATGAGGATGAAGCTGCCAGTAACGATGTAGAGAAAGGTCTGCTTTTTTCTCCCAAAGAGCACATCAAGAACATGTGGAGGGACTTTAAACTGTCCCCTTATAGTCGCCGCCTGTCCTCCTCTTCACTGCACAGCCTACCAGGAGGCCAGAGGAGATCACGAAAGAGGAAAGAAAAGAAGAGGCCGGGGAATAAAGATGGTGAACAGGAGCATTGGAAACACAGAGTGACCATCCCAAGACCTTTCCAGATGACGCTGCGTGAGGCTGAAAGGCGGAAGCATGGTGTAAAGACACGTTCAGAGATCGAACTGGAGAATAGAGAGCTGCGAAGGCAGCTAGAGGAACTGACAGAGTGCCAGAGGAAGTTCCGTGCTAGTCCTGTACCTGCACATGTTCACCTCCCGCTTTATGAAGAGCTACAGGGACGGAATGAGGAACGACTGCGAACAATGAGAGAGCGACAAGAGCAGCATCTTCGAACCGTCCAGAAGCCCTTTAGCTTCCTCGAGAGGGAGCGACTAAAGAAGGAGCAGAAACAGCTACGTGACCAACAACTCTCCGACCAGCAGAAAGTTAAACCATTCAAGGCCAAGCCCGTGCCTAAGTCTGTGTATGCAGCAGCATCAGGGGAGCAGATGAAGGAGGAGCAGCTCTATCGGTCTATCAAGATACAGATGAGGGCTCAGGAGATGCTCCACAGTGCTTCAATGCCTCCCAGCATGCTCACACGGCGACTCAGTGAGCGTAAGAAGGCTAAAGAAGGCAGCGCTTCAGCTGGAGGGGAGGACAGCTTCTCACACAGACCACAGATAAACAAAGAGGTACCTGATTTTGATGCCAGTTACAGACGCTTCCAGAAGCACCTGGAAAAACGAAAGGAGGTCAAGCCCACAACTGCATGTGAACCCTTTGAACTGAAGACGTCACAGATCTCCTCACACCGAGACCGCATCCTGGCTGACATTGAGAAGGAGCAGAGCAGCCCTCAGATGCTGCGCTGGCCGTACATCAGCTCCGGACCAGTTCGGACACCAAACTCAAGCCTCTGCTCATCCCTCTCAGGCAGCCTGGAGCTAATTCCGGCCAA
The DNA here is from genome assembly GCF_021347895.1 of Acanthochromis polyacanthus. NCBI lineage: Eukaryota > Metazoa > Chordata > Actinopteri > Pomacentridae > Acanthochromis > Acanthochromis polyacanthus. Next base: position 42,935,747 of record NC_067115.1, read on the forward strand.
AGCTACAGATGCCACTAAAAAACGCCATGAGGCCGTGAGGTACCATCTTATGACCTCAAAACCTTCCACCATTATAGTTTACATAGAGAAACCCTCAGAACTCAAATGTCCTGTTTAGACATAGTGAGATCAACAATTTCCTCCTGTGTTTGAACTCCATTAAGACGGAACTCTTGGCTCAACTCCTTTTCCCAATAACCCCAGCAGTGTGCTTACAACCCACCATCCACTTCAAAACAGTCCTCTAGCCCACTGTAGCACCCCAGTGCTCCACTGTCCACCCATCCCAGCCATAGTTCCCTCCTTCAAACCTTCCTCCATCTGTGACCAAGTTATCTTCCTGAATAGAAAGGTCCTGGAGCAGAGGAAGAGGGCTGAGGAGGAGGAGGAGCGGTGGAGGGAAAGCCAGAAGCAGAAGGAGAAGAGGCTGCAGAGGGTAGTTTTGAAGCGTGCCCAGGCCAACGACACCCATCTGGCTCTCTCCCAGACCCACCAGAGCAAGCTCAAAGACTTCAGGTAGCCTAGAATCCACACTTCCACTACTGTGGCCTCAACTGTTCATAAGCAACGTGTAGTAACAAACATGGGCTGTACAGTGGCCTAATGGTTAGCACTTTTGCCTTGCAGCAAGAAGATCCCTGGTTCAAATCCTGGGATGGGCCTGGGATCTTTCTGCATGGAGTTTGCATGTTCTCCCTGTGCATGTGTCGGTTTTCTCCGGGTACTTTGGCTTCCTCCCACAGTCCAAAAATATGCTGAGGTTAATTGATTACTCTAAATTGCCCGTAGGTGTGAATGTGAGTGTGATTGTGTGTCTGTATATGTAGCCCTGTGACAGACTGGTGACCTGTCCAGGGTGTCCCCTGCCTTCGCCCGAGTCAGCTGGGATAGACTCCAGCCCCTCCACGACCCTAGTGAGGATAAAGCAGTGTATAGAGAATGGATGGATGGATATCTAACTTCATGCAACACACTCTATTCACTCAGAGTTACCATGTAAACTTCATGTTTGTCTTTTTTTAAGAAATGATGGCCATCATTTATTATTCCATGTCTGTTGGGGCTGATCCTGTGTGTATAGACTACAGGGCAAGAGTCTGAGGGTGTCCAGTGGCCTATAAGGAAAGAAATGATCCATTATTCTGTCCTCTCTGAAGGAAACAAGACTTTCAGCGCAGGAGGGAATACCAGCTGGAGATTAAAGAGATGCAGCAGAGAGTGAAGGGAAGGCCGCTGCTGCTGGAGCAGGTTGCACAGGTGAATCTATCTATCTATCTATCTATCTATCTATCTATCTATCTATCTATCTATCTATCTATCTATCTATCTATCTATCTATCTATCATGTACACCCATAAAACATGAGTAATATTTAAAATTAACTAGAAATTACATACAAATAAATGTTTTTTATTTGACACAAATGAGGTCAAAGTAAAATGCTACATTTAAATGCTGATGTTGACATACAGAGCTTTTTTTTAGTATACTTTCTGTGTACATTTAGTCGTCTAGAGCACTTTTCTACGTTTCCTCTATTGGATTTGTTGTGTAACTCTGAGGGTTGGGGTGTTGTGTTAGCCATTTCACTGACAGTCACAAAAGGGAGAAATCAGCATTTTGAACATGTGCTTTGATAACAGAAGAATGCCAAACATGCGGCAGAGAAACGCTACACCAAAGCCCTGCATGGATGTGATGTGACTGAGGAGTTTATCAGCAGCAAAGCAGCCAAATCAGGATCTGCACGCAGGACCTCCCCGTCCAGTGACAGCAAGCAGAGGTAAACCTGTGACATCTCTGAAACACAAGCTGCTGACAAATATTTAGTCCTGACGAGGATTGGCAAGATTTCATTGGTTATTTTGGACAATCAAATACTCAAATGACTTAAGTGCGACTGTGCTGCAGTGAGTCAAGTCACTGTGTCAAAAGAAATGTGGTAAAAAGATGTTGAGTATTTGAAACGCTTTCAAACTCAGCTTTGACATTTACACTGTAGATTAAAATGATAAATAACCCACCTGATGTTCCTGACTAATGGCTAATAAGAAGTGCTAAAAATATAATTGTGATATTACTCATTTCAGTAAGTGTAGATATATGCCTTTTATACAGTTCCTACTTATGTTTACATTTTTAGGGCATATTTTTCTACTTATGTTTATCTGTGTATTTTGTACTGTTTATATTCATGACCTTGAATTGGAGAAACTGTAACACAAGAAAAGCACTCAGAGAGCAATACTCTGCCAAGGCTGCTCAGTCGTTGTATGATTTCCGATGGATAAGTCCGCGGTGGTGGATTTGTAGTCGGATCACAATCATGTCATCATCAGTAGGCAGTTAACGTAGTGTTCACTTGTTGTCATGGTTACAGTGACGCCGTGATGCTATCTCACAGTGATACAGAAATCTTTAAGAAATTGCTGGATCCAGACTATAAGCTGCATCACTGCCAAAATCTAATCCCTTTTGTCATTTCTGACCTTCCCTGAAAATTTCATCCAAATCCATTTTTCCGTGTTAAAATAATTTTGCGCACAGACAAACAGTCAGACAAACGCCGATCATCACATAACTCTGCTGCGTTCCTCGGTGGAGTAATAAGCAATTTGGTCTCGGGGAACAATAATTCCAATATCTGACTCTGATTTAGGCTTAACAATGAACATATTACTGCTATCAACTGATTGTGTTTTTCTATTATTTAGTGACCTAGAGGAGATGGACGCTGGACACGAACCTGTTCACTACAGAAAAGTCTTTCTTGATGATGAAGACATGGATGACGAAGGCAAGAGCGAAGAAGGGAGAGACAGGGAGGTGGAGAGTGACGTGGACGCCACCGGACACCACACAGCCAGGGATTCACATGGAGATGATCACCACTATTCTGATGAAAGTTACCACTACTCAGATGATCATGAGAATTACTCAGACGACAGCGAGCATGAGGCTGATGCTAAGCAGCAGGAAGCAAGAGCGTGATGTCATCGAATATCACCAGTCAAAGAGACATCTCTGTGTTCAAAAGCTCTGAGACAGAAAACTGAACTCAAGTAAATAATAAGTGAGGATGACAATGCTTCTTACTCTTGGAATTTTAAAATGTCTGAGTGTCAAAGGATAAAATGTAAGAATTAAAACTGGACGCTGTACCTGAGGTGGTGCTGTATCTGAAATCTCGCTGTTGTTCACCAGTTCACTAATTCTACACTAATAAACATGTAGTGAGTAAGTCAATTGAGGTTCTGGACATTTGAAGTTTCTAGGATAAGTAATGTACATGAAATGAGCTCACTCTACTTTGGCAAATTTTGTGGGAACAAAAAAAGCAGCAGTTTCACATTTCAAGGATTGACTTGATACATCGTTTGCACAGTTCATACTTTGACTCGTCATTGTAGGATAAACATAATTGTCACCAATAACAGTATCAATGACTGTCTTCTACTCAAGCATCCTAGTATACCAGCATCACAATGGTGTTTCTCAGATATATTCTACATCCTACCTGTCTGGAAGATTTGCTTCATATTAAGTGTACCAATTTACTGTTTTAGTTGTTTCTAAAAAAAAAAACTCAACACACTTTGCAACTATTATGTGCAATGTTTGAATGAAATTAAAGTGTAATTTTGATTTGTCACTGAAAATTCAAACTTTTTTAAAAAAAATGTTTTTCTTGCAATCTAATATTTGTTTCTCAGGTTCTCAAGAGTTTTTTTTTTCCACGATTCACAGTTGGTTGGAATATGTTTGATCACGTTTCTGGAATTAGAACACCACATACTGAAACCATGCTTTGAATACAGTAATCCTGTAATATGGATCTGGGGGCAATGACACAGCAAAATCTAGTTCAGCTATCCTTCATTTGAACATTTACACTTATGCTTTTTAGTTCTGCAATGAAAAAGGTGGAATTGATGGATGACCTTTCGGAAGCACAACACTGCCACTTTGATGTCATATGTGCACAATGTTGATACAGCATTAATTATTTATTTTTATTTTTAAATGAAGAATTATTGGACAGCACTTTGAATAAAAAAATTAAATGGCATATATGATCTCATTTATCGCTATATGAAATACCTAATGGTTTTTCTAACCACCATGACCATGATTACACTGAACCATGTACAATAATCCTTTTATCCAAAAACGACAACTCATTCCATTGAACGTGTTCACATTTATGTCGCACCTTTCCAGAGGTCAGTCTACAGCCAACAGTGGGAGGGAAACTGAGTTGACTGACAACGACAATCACCCTATGACAGGTCGTTACGACATTGCTACCAGAACCAATCATACGTTGAATGGGCGGGTACATAGTCCAAATTTTACGCGGCGCGCTACGGGCCGAAACACCGAGAATGAATATCCCGGTCTCAACCGGTTTCAACCGGTCCGTGGTTGGAAGCATGAGCTTAGAGGAAGAGCACACTTGCACGCATTAAAACATCTCTGCTGTCCAAGAGTGTGTGCGAATTGAGCCAGAAATAAAACGAGACTCTTTCACTTCGTGATTATGACTCGGAATACCGCTCTAAGTGTGACTCCGTGAATGTGTTGTTAGCTTAGCTTAACGTTACATTAGCCAGCAGACCTAAATCATCATTGACTTTTCCATTAGCACGCTAAGTTGCTATTAGCCGGGTGTACTCAGTGATAGCTAAAGTGGATATACATTTCAGAGTGAAGACAGGAGACAGTAGGCTGTGGTAAACTGCGGGTAAGCTCTTAATACGTCGACAAGAATCGATAAGTGTCCAGCGTGAAGGCATTTTTAAAATAGCGGTGACTTGGTGTCATCTAGGAAAGCTAACATTAGCTTTTGGCTATCGAATGCTAGGAGCAGCGCAACGTAAATGTGGGGCATGAGATAGCGCCGAATCCTACTTTAACCGCATTGATATTTCAGTCTTCGGCTACCAGTTCCACCAGTTAACCATTACTTGTTTTCGACGAGGGGACAACACATACCAGGTAAGTTAAGTCCGGTCATGATTAACCTTCCTTACCCAGCGTGGGCTAACGTTAGCATCCGTCAGTTTCTAAAGTACCTGGTGTTGGGTGTTAACTAGCGGCTACTCAAACCAAACGTTACAAGTCACAATGCCCGGTGGTCTGGTGTCTTTACCGTCTGTTTTTCACCATTGCTAACGTATTTTAATTGTGCTCAATGGTCGTAAAACAGGTCTATGAGTCGGGTTGTGGTGAATGCCGCACACCCAGTTGGCCAGGTGGAGGCGTTGTTTCATATTTTACCATTTCTTTATGTGTGTCAGTGACTGTCATAATTGTACCACGAGGACTTCGTGCAGCTTCAGTCCATAGACTGTATAGCCGAACAAGAATAACTTGTTTCTGAGTAGCCATCCTTCTAACTTTCCCGCCGGTTTTGACTCACGTTTCTCAATGTTTTTGTACTGATGTTTGATTACACCATTGACAATATTAGAATGTGGAAGAAAATTGAAAACTTAATAATTTAAACTTTAAATCTCCTACTGTAATCTACTCCACTTTTTGTACGTTTCAGTAGTACTCGTGTTACTGTTGCCAAGGATTGCTTGGTTTAAAGTTTAAATCATTTCTGCTCCTCTCTTGCCAGAATCTCTATGCCAGCAGAAATGACGATGTTGGCAGATCACCCAGCCAGACAGCTGCTGGACTTCAGTCAGAAACTGGACATCAACCTGTTGGACAATGTTGTCAACTCTATGTACCATGACATTGGATCCCAAGTGAGAACTGCTCCTTTCCAGTGTGGGACCCTGAGCCCGTCATGTGTTGAATGTAGTCGTACCATCGTAAAACATAGGGATTTGTCCATTAGCATTACCCTGCAGCAATTAGGGAAGTTCTAGTCAAATATGACGAGTACACTTGTGGGAATATGTTTGAAGTTGAGCTAAAACCTGAAGGTTCATTGCCTTAAAATGGTGTGCTGTGTTGCTGTCTTGTAGCAAAGAGTGGCCCAGGAAGTGCTCACCAACCTGAAGGACCATCCAGATGCCTGGACAAGGGTCGATACCATTCTGGAGTTCTCTCAGAACATGAAGACTAAAGTATGAACACAAAATGCACTGACATTGTGATATAGGAGAGCTATGGACTGACAACAGCTGCTCACTGTCAGTCTCTCAGGGCCAGTGTAATAATGTGAGCTGATGGTTATCAGTTTAGCTCCATCAGGCCAAGGTTTTGAGGGAAGTGAAGCTTGAGAATTCACTATGTCCAAGCTCTACTGTTTATTAGATTTTCTCCAGCAGTTATTTGCAGAATTATTAGTTTTTTCATTTTTGTGGCATCTATTGTGTGACGTGTTTGTTGTGATGACACCTTTAATGGTCAGTGATGTTAAAATGTTGAAGTTTTTTTGTCCCGCTTGGTGTTGGTGATATTTTTATTAGTTCTGCTGTAATGGCTGTTGGTGCTTGCACTGCCCAGCTGCATCATTTCAAGTGATACAGACCACACGCACTTGGTGCCAGACTAGTTAAATGCGTACCTTTATTTGATTTGAAGTGTTTTGGGTTAATATGTTCTCTTTTTGCTGGATTACAGCTGTTTAACTATTGGCGGACACTTTTTTGCATAAGTCACTGCCATTTCCCTTCCTGTCAATCAACATTTTTGTTGTATAATAACTAAAGGTGCAGATAGTTCACGCGTTTGGATGTCTGATTTCACAAATATGTTAACTTATGTCTGATTGGCAGCTGCTGTCTGTACCTACATTTTAGGTTGCACATGGCTGTACATACATGGCGTCACCAAGAAGACAGTGCAAATATTATATTGTGGTCTGCCTTTGTCATGTTGATAAAAGCACTATTTGTGACCATTTTCAAAGGTCAAAAATACTTTTGTTTTTCTCAGTATTATGCGCTACAGATTTTGGAATCAGTCATCAAAACACGTTGGAAGATTCTCCCAAGAAATCAGTGTGAAGGTATGATCCATCTCATGACAATAATTGAGTAGGATTATGGACTATATTGCTTGTCTGGGAAGTGTAATGTAATGAAAAATCATGGTTGTATTTTCAGGAATCAAGAAATATGTTGTTGGGTTGATTATCAAGACTTCCTCTGACCCTGCAAACATGGAGGTGAGCTAATGTGTGTGATGCTGCACCTTTATGCACCAGCGTAATGTTACTGCTGTTTGTCCTCCTCAATGTTGATGCTATTGGTTTTTATCATTGTTTGCAGAAAGAGGGAGTGTACATCTCAAAACTTAACATGATCCTTGTACAGGTAAGTTCATAGTTTGATGCATGTCATCAGGACAGTGGCTGACATGAGGCAGAGGATACAGAGAGCATCTTTTCTTGACTGCTTTAGATCCTGAAGCAGGAGTGGCCCAAACACTGGCCTACCTTCATCAGTGATATTGTGGGTGCGAGTCGGACCAGTGAGAGTCTCTGTCAGAACAACATGATCATCCTGAAACTGCTCAGTGAGGAGGTCTTTGACTTCTCCAGTGGCCAGATGACCCAAGTGAAGGCCAAGCACCTCAAAGACAGGTAAAAATGATCAACTGTGACTTCAGTAGAGTGCAGAGTTGTTGCTACATTTGGGTTGTGTGGTGCTGGTCGTCTGTGCTGTTTTTCTGTTGAACTTCTGTTGGAAAAATGTGAAGCCCTCACACAGATCTGAGCACAGAATTATTCATAGTGGTTAAATTATGATGAAAATAAATGCACATTTAATTTTAGTAAAAAAATATTTTACTTGTATTTACTTTTATCACATTTTTGTTGTTTGCCACTATCTATGTAATGTGTTGCTTTCTTAGTTGACATATATATCCAGTGGTATGCAAAAGTCTGGGCACCTCTGATAATTTTCAAGACTTTCCTTTGTAAATCACTGGTTGTTCGGATCAGCAATTTCAGTTAAGTATATCATATCGCAGATGAACACAGTGATATTTGAGAAGTGAAATGAAGTTTATAGGATTTACAGATAATGTACAATAATTATTTAAGCAAAAGTAGGCATTCCGTAGTGTTAGAGATAGAGCTGTGTGAAATCTCGTCACATCTACAGAATTGGACTAAATGAAATCTCATCTTGAGGAAAACGTGTCATACCCAAAACTGATCAGGGGCCTGCAGTTCAGGGTTAAAGGTTAATCTATGAAGTTTCTGTCCAGTTTGAGACCTGATTCTGTGATCACCAATGATCTAATCGATGCTCTTTGTCTTTCAGCATGTGCAACGAGTTCTCCCAGATATTCCAGTTGTGTCAGTTTGTAATGGTAAGACAAGGCTAACATCAGGCCAAACATTTCTCGGCGTTTTCCTTTGTTGTTTAAATAAGACCACAATCCATTTTCATCCGTAACTTTCTCTTCTGTGTAGGAAAATTCTCAGAATGCCCCGCTGGTCCACGCAACCCTGGAGACACTCCTCCGCTTCTTGAATTGGATTCCTTTAGGTTACATTTTTGAGACAAAACTCATCAGCACGTTGGTCTACAAGGTAAACCAACTCATGTTCATTCATTAAATGCAAACTTTAAATGGTGGACTTTCACACCTGTTGCAACCTGATAGACATTTGTGTCTGAGATTTGGGTCACAGATAACATGATGGATGATGAAATGGTAAATCTGATCCACATTTCTGTGGAAGAAAACCAGTTCCATGCATGTTTAGCCTCGGGTGTTAAGAAACAACAAAACATTGAGAGCTCTGACATGACAGCACTCTTCCAATTTAAACATGAAAAGGAAAAACCTTGTGGTGTTCAGTTTTCTATATATTTTCAAGCATTTTAAAAAGCAGATTAGTTCAAATACATTTTTCACAGACGGTAGATTGCCGTATGTTTTTTGTTTTTTTTGTTTGTTTTAGGTGAAGTATATACTGAGATAGTAACAGTGGTTCATTTTGAAGGAATGTAACTACCAAAGGAGCACTGCTGTAGAAGCTCTCAAATCACACACAGCTGGTTGCCTCAGCAGCTTATCCAGGGAGTGTTCTCATGTCACATGCTTTTTAATGGAAGATGATCTGCAGGACATTAAATGAATTAAAAACAAACCCTCAGATCTAGTAAGTTAACACATGTAAGCAGTGCGTGCCTCCTTCAAAATTTTTGAAAGAAAAATGATTAAGAGCGTTCAACTACAGACAGAACAGCTGAACAGGTGTTTCAACACTGACCTGACTTATTTGTTTGTTTTTGGGGGTATTTTGTTGTTTTTTCAGTTCTTGAATGTGCCCATGTTTCGCAACGTGACACTGAAATGTCTGACCGAGATAGCTGGAGTGAGTGTCAACCAGTATGAGGAGCAGTTTGTCAACCTGTTTACCCTCACCATGTGCCAGCTCAAACAGGTACACACTCACACACGATCATCTGAATGCTACTCAGTACGATTACAAACTCACAGGTGGCCACTGTACTGTTACTCTGATGTAAATGTAGATGACACGCTCTGACCGTGTGTGACAGCTCACCTGTCTGAGGTGAAGAAAAGTACTGAGTGTGACTTGCTATTAGATCCTGACAGATTGTGTTTTGGGTAATTTAGAATTCTAAGCAGCTAAAGAAGTTACTGCTGCTGTTCCATGTGTGTAAATGCACGCAGCGCTCTCTTTCCAAAGATGCTTGTATGGATCGTTTGGGAGATGAGCGCTGTCATTAAAGTGGATAATCCACCAAAAAACCCAGAAAGGCCGCCGTGCTTCACAATCCAAATCTGTGGCAAAAGCTGTAATTTTCAGCGTAATAAGTTACTAGCCTGGAGGTCGTGGTTGTTTCCCGTATTGAAGTGGATTTTAAAAGTGATAACAGCAGAAGAGAAGAAGAAAGCTGACTGGAGTGAGTGGCCAATGGTAGGCTTTTACCTGCAGCCATCTGGGCAAACAAAGAAAGAAAGGAGAAGATGAATAGAGAAAACGAAAAACAACAAGGCAATGGGGACAAAATATAGAGAAAAAGACGGAGTGGGCAGACATTTAATGATTTGAGCCAATATGGCCTCTTTGAGAATCTGCAAAATGCTGTTTAGGCTCAGCAGAACAGTAAAACTGATTGCTTCCATCCTTATTAAAAAATATCGTTTTTAAAGGAATAAAAAAAAGAACAAGACTTTTTTTTTGGTATGTTTTTGTAAATAAAAGGTAAACGTACTCCTTAATTCCTAACCCTTTAGAGGAGTTAATTTATTTCATCTTTATTTTACCAGGTTAGTTGAGAACTAGTGCTTATTTTCGACAACGACCTGGTCAAGAGTCGGCACACAAGATCAACAAAAACAGGTTACATATGCAGCAAATCATACAGCATTACAAAACAAAATACAAAAAGACTTTTTAAACAGAAAGACAACAAACAGGTGCAGTGGTCCTGAAGTGTTCCTCTCACTGATTTTTACAATGACAGCAGCGATATGTATGAGGAGTTTTAGGGACTGTTGCAGCAGTAATGTTAAAGACTGTTACATTTATACACTCCTCCTAAATAGAAGCATCACTTTTTAATTTAGGTATTTTTTGAATAGCTAAATATAATTTTTTTTTGAGAAAAAATTTTTTTTTTCTCCATCTTTAATTTTTTATTCCTGGCTCTTAACATAGTAGTTTGATGAAAAATAAAATCTTAACACAAACGATGTAATGCTACAGGCCTTCCTCGGCAGATACTGTTTTCAGTGAAGCTTTGTTAATTTGTAATCTAGGAGAGGAAGCGTTTTTCTTGGGTGGTCTCTTGGCGCAGTGGTTTAGGACTAAAGTAGTTTACAGTAAAAGAAATGACCTGAAACGAAACACAAATAAGTAAGACAAAGTTTGAGGATAAATAAGGTGAATGATTGAAGTAACGTTGTGTCCTTTGGTCAGATGCTGCCTTTGAACACTAACATCAGAGTGGCCTACGCCAATGGGAAGGACGACGAGCAGAACTTCATTCAGAACCTAAGCCTGTTTCTCTGCACCTTCCTCAAAGAACATGGGCAGCTCATTGAGAAAAGACCCAACCTGCGAGAGACGCTCATGGAGGTAGGAGACCACACAGGGCCCTTTCAGTGAAGAAGAAACAAACTACACATTTTACTGTTCAAACTGAGTGCTGCTTATCATGTGAAGGGGAACTTAAAGGACTGATGTCTTCAGATCTGCTGCTCTCAGATGGTAACTTCAGTCATGTTGGAGACAAAACTCCTTCTATCCAGTGACTGTATTTTTTATTTTATTTTTTACTTGTCTGTGATTTTATGATTGCACCTTTGCAAAGACATACGTATGAAAGCAGTTACAGTGGGAAGGTCAACCTGTCTTGTGCCGTTGTCCACTTACATACATGCAGACAGATGATTGTTTCAGGAGATGTGGAGGAGGACTGCAGTGTTGGAGACAGTAGCCACAGTCTGCAGCAGTTTTACCAAGAAATGACAAACTGTAGGACACTGTAGATTATGACACTGTAAGCTACACAAGCGTTTTTCAATTACACAAAGTTGGGATTAATTATAAAATGGGCAAAATAATAAGAAGCAGATTGATGCTGTATTGAGTAACAGCATATTTTCCTTGTACTGATAAAAGCATTTAAAGCCACTGGCATTTAGTGTTGGGTACAAAACTGGCTAAGTTACAGCGAATGAGCCTGGACCAGGATTTATCTCTTCACTGCAGTTTCATATCAAAATATTCCGTAGAACTGATCTACATGATCCGCTTGATTGCTGCAGCTTCCTTTGATCGGGTATTCCACAAAATTCCGTCTCCCGCCTCCAACTGGTTCAGAACGCAGCGGCTCGGCTTCTTACTGGTTTTAGCAGACGACATCACATCTCCCCTGTTCCAGCTTCCCTCCACTGGCTCCGTCTGTTTTAGAGTTGATTTTAAGATTTTACTGATTACTTTTAAAGCTTGCCAGGGCCTTGCCCCTGGCTATATTTTACACATGCTAACCACATACGTCCCCTGGTCCAGCCTCAGATCCTCGGGTGGGTCCTGGTCGTTCCAAAGCCGAGGCGTAATTCCAAGAGTGCCCGAGCCTTCTCCATCAGGACCCCTTGGCTTTGGAACGACCTGCCTGAGGAGATAAGGCTCACCCAATCACTAGATGCTTTTAAATCACTTCTTAAACACACTTTTATAGACTTGCCTTCCTGTAAAGTTCTCTTTTATCTCTCTTTTATCACTATGGTCTACTTGTCAAAGCACTTTGTGAATGTTCATCTGAAAGGTGCTATACAAATAAAGTTATTATTATTATGATTGATTAGTCATTTCCAGACCTATGTTTTCTTTTTTGAATTGCTTGGACAGTGACAAATTATCCTCAGAGAAATGTCCTTGACGTAATGGGGTGTATCCTGAGGCCGAATACCAACACAGTAACTTCTTGTAGAGTCACTGTAGGTCATGTTGTCTGAGCTCACCACTTTGTCCTGTCTGCAGGCCCTTCACTACATGCTGTTGGTGTCAGAGGTGGAGGAGACGGAGATCTTTAAGATCTGTCTGGAGTACTGGAACCACCTGGCAGCAGAGCTCTACAGGGAGAGTCCCTTCTCCACCTCCAGCACCCCTTTGCTGTCCGACGTCCCCCCACGCCGACACCTTTATCTGCCTGTGCTCTCCCAGGTAGGAAATCACACACACACACACACACACACACACACACACACACACACACACACACACACACACACACACACACACACACACACACACGTACGTTCTCACAATGAGCAACATATTTTTCTACTGTAAATGCAGACTTGTACAGTTACAGCCCAAATGCAAAAGATGATTGTTCTGATTCAAAGCAGTCTTCAGTTTAGTACTGTACTTAATAAAAAGGCATTAAAATACTTGATGGCTGAGTTGGCTCAGTCGGGAGGTGCTGTAGACTCTCACATCCATCTAACTACTGATTTTCTTTCAGGTGCGTTTGCTGATGGTGAGCCGTATGGCCAAACCAGAGGAAGTGCTGGTGGTGGAGAACGACCAGGGCGAGGTCGTCAGGGAGTTCATGAAGGACACAGATGCCATCAATCTCTACAAGAACATGAGAGAGACTCTTGGTACGTTAGCAGAAATCTCTGTTGATAATTAAATAGCTCTGTTTCAGATCCTCAGCCTAATTCAGGAAGCAATATTCTTTCTATTTTTGTGCCGTTTAAAATTTTCCCTTTTCAGTTTTCAATAGAATTCATTGAGTGTCTGATTCCCCGACCTTTTGGACACTGATTTTGCTCTAGTACCATGAATTTGTATACGGTGGTGTTTTCACAGTAACGCCTGCTGGTGCGTATTACAGGGTTTCAGAGCATTAAAAAGCATTCATGATCATGAAATGGATGTAGTGAAAATCAAGACCTTAAATGGCATTAAAATGATTAAATTTGATTCTCAGGAGCATAAAAAAATTCTTTCTGCCATTTTCAATAAAATATTTGATAATAATATGTAGTTATAGACTGCTATTCGCCAGATTTCTGTGTAGACATGACGAACCGTTGCGATAATTGTTCCAGCCGGTCTGTTTGGATGAATGTTTGGAAAGTGGCCGTCAGGCTGGAACAGGTGGAGAGCTGGGAAATGGGAGAAATGCAAATTCCTGCAGAAATTGGCTGAACAATGTGGAATTCAGAGAACGACCACGTGGGTGGTCTGGGGTGGTTTCTGGATTCAGAAATAGTGAAATGTAGGGACAGTTCTCATATAATAATCGTCTGTGGAATTTGTTGAGTTCACGGTCATGGCATTAAAATGTTTACTGCATAGCATTAATATAGCATTAAAAAGCATTAAATTTGACTGGCTGATTCCTGCAGAAACCCTGTATGAGAAGACACCTGCAGAGCCACAGGGAGAGATGAACATTTTATTGCTTTATATACGACTTCAAAATGTGTTGGTATTTGTAGATTTATGTCTGCATCTTGTCACAGAAAATGTTTACTAGTGGCCAGTTTACGGGTTATATTGGCGTTAAGTATTCATTAAAGGTTCCAGCGGTGAAAGCCTGTTGTGACTGTGTTTGGTGGTTCTCATAGATTTGGAGGTGTAAAATTAAAGCTGTTGAGATATGGAAACATCTACTTTTGTCATTCTTCAAGCCCCCTCCACAGCTAGCTAACTCGCAGCTTTTCAAGACCGTAACAGTTTGACTCGGGTGCCATGTACACCTAACCTTGCCAGCAAGTTGATTTCTTGCGATATTTGTGAGTTCATAAATCTCTCAAGAAACCATCTTGCTCCGCTCCCGCCTTCACTTTTCGTACAGCACCAAGTTGGTTCGGGCCAATCACGCAGCAGTAGTCGTGTGTGGGGCGGGATAATGGGCGGGATATCCGGGTGTGAAGACGACACCAAGCGCCAGTAGATCAAAACAAACATGGCAACGGAGGACAACGGTCGTGTAGATGCTGCTATTAAGTCAGTTTTAGCTGAATCTCCTATCGCTTCTTTGAAGGAAGAACAACGAGAGGCGCTTTGCGCATTTCTGGATGGTAAAGATGTTTGTGCTTTTTTACCTACGGGTTTTGGTAAGAGTTTAATCTACCAATTGGCTCCGCTTGTTGTGAAGATCCCGCGATTGGCTAAAAACAAACCTGTCAGAGGCGGGACATACTGTTGCATTGTCCAATCCGTGCCTCTTTCCTCCGAACAGATTTCCATGGAGCGGTCCCAGATTGATATTGTGGAGTACTATCAAGTACTACACAATTATTAATCTGGCTATTTCCAGGTTAATGTACACCTGCTAAGCAGCTCCAGCTGTGAATCACAGCTGCAGACAGCATGTTCTTCCTGAAGAGGGCAGTGAAAGCAGTAGCTCATTGGTTTTCAGAGCAAAGCAGCCTGTTGAGAATTATTCTAAAAATGGGGGTTAAATAGGCATGGTGAATTTAACCAACTTTGCTGTGAAGACATGAGACAGTTTGATTAATTTGCTGAAAAGGCACCACATCAGACCTTTAATTCCCCTTTCTCTCCTTGTGTGTAGTGTATCTGACACATCTGGATTATGCCGACACTGAACGCATCATGACAGAGAAGCTCCACAACCAAGTGAACGGCACTGAGTGGTCGTGGAGAAATCTGAACATGCTGTGCTGGGCCATCGGCTCCATCAGTGGAGCAATGCATGAGGAGGATGAGAAAAGATTCCTGGTGACCGTCATCAAGGTGGGACACTCAAACAGTGTTGTGTCTGGCCGTATGGCTGTGTGACACAAGCATTTATTTAGCCAACTGCAGCTCAGTCCACTTATAAGTGATAAACGTTTTTTTTTGTCATCCTAGACTGTCACTTGACCTGTAAAAGTTAGCTAACTTTGAGTGTTGTGTGTGTTGTGATTTCAGGACCTACTTGGCTTGTGTGAGCAGAAAAGAGGTAAAGACAACAAGGCCATCATAGCGTCAAACATCATGTACATCGTGGGCCAGTATCCCCGCTTCCTTCGAGCACACTGGAAGTTCCTCAAAACCGTTGTCAACAAGCTCTTTGAGTTTATGCATGGTGAGAAATGGCCAAAGACCAAGTCTTCCACACAAAGCTGGTCAGAGCCTTTTCATTAAAACGTTTTTATGTCTAAATCTGTCTGCAGTGTGTGGTGCTGAACACAGAATCATTAATCAGACCCCATCATTCAGAACTGCTGGATAAATACATCAGTGCTGTCGGTGAATAAGGCCATTTGAGTGTTTATCTTCTTCTTCGTCACACAGAGACCCATGATGGTGTACAGGACATGGCGTGTGACACGTTCATCAAGATTGCCCAAAAGTGCCGGCGTCATTTTGTCCAGGTTCAAGTGGGAGAGGTGATGCCGTTCATCGACGAGATCCTCAACAACATCAACACCATCATCTGTGACCTGCAGCCTCAGCAGGTGAGTCCTGTTCTGTCTCTGAATTATTCACATGACCCTATCAAAGGTCAGCATGTTTGATCACAGCAGTGTCTGCCAGACTTTCAGGTGACACATATTGTATTTTAAAGTGAAACTGTTAGTCTTGTTGTTGGTTAACTACTTAGGAAACATATGTTGTTTTCAATGGTCCAGGTCAGATTAATCCCTGCCCTTTGTCTCTGTCTGCAGGTCCATACATTTTATGAGGCAGTGGGCTACATGATCGGGGCTCAGACAGATCAGGCAGTTCAAGAGCTTTTGATTGAGAAGTACATGCTGCTGCCTAATCAGGTGTGGGACAGCATCATCCAGCAGGCCACCAAGGTAAGGACGCGAGAAAGACTCGGGGAATGCTGTAACGCACTGAATTTGTCAATGAGCTGATATATTGTCATTTACGGAAGTCCACAGTTGATTGTTGCTTTTGTTGGTGTGTGTTAAATCTGTCTCCTGGACGTTGTGCTGCAGAATGTGGACATCCTGAAGGATGCAGAGACGGTGCGCCAGCTGGGCAGCATCCTCAAGACAAACGTCAGAGCCTGTAAAGCTGTCGGTCATCCCTTTGTCGTTCAGCTGGGGCGCATCTACTTGGACATGCTCAACGTCTACAAATGTCTCAGTGAAAACATCTCCTCTGCCGTCCAGACCAATGGTCAGCTCCCATGCACTCTTTCTGCTTAAATGAATGTGTTTGATCTGTCATTGTAAAAAGCTTCTTGAATGTTTTTTTTCATATAAAATGTTGAGTAAAGAAATGGTGTGCAGGTTAAATCTGGCACACAGCGTCACTGTATGTCTCAACCTAAATGAACTGTCAAATCTTTCACATCCCCACTAAAAGTAGTGACACTTTATCATTGTAGACTTAATGCATTTAAAATCCTATCCA
Organism: Acanthochromis polyacanthus; assembly: GCF_021347895.1. Classification (NCBI taxonomy): domain Eukaryota; kingdom Metazoa; phylum Chordata; class Actinopteri; family Pomacentridae; genus Acanthochromis; species Acanthochromis polyacanthus. The sequence goes on from NC_067115.1 coordinate 42,952,539, forward strand.
TTGCATGAGCTTTGATTGTGTATATATCTGTTTGTTTTTTTATAGGCTTCAGCCACTTAGACTTGTTTCTTGTTGTGTGTACAGGTGAGATGGTGACGAAGCAGCCTCTGATCAGGAGCATGAGGACGGTAAAGAGAGAAACACTGAAGCTGATCTCAGGCTGGGTCAGTCGCTCTAATGACCCGCAGATGGTGAGTCTGTCTGTGCTTTGTGTTCTCTACTTTGTTCTGTAACGGAACCTGTATTTTAGCAGCGTTACACACAAAGCATCCTCTGTGTTCATTCAGTGGTGAGGCTGAATTCAGATGATTTGTAAATGTAGTGACCGATAGAACAGAGCTCTTATTTGATACCATCTAATTAGAGGTCTCTTCAGGCTCCGTATTTACTCCTTGATCAGAACAGCCATTGAAAAAAGGCAGGTGCTATCTATAGGCCAACCCAGAACATTTGTCTTGTGTTTTGTTCTGTGGTCCAGGTGGCAGAGAACTTTGTGCCCCCTCTGCTGGAGGCGGTGCTCATTGACTACCAGAGGAATGTTCCAGCTGCCAGGGAGCCTGAGGTCCTGAGCACCATGGCAACCATTGTTAACAAGCTGGGAGTCCACATTACAGGCGAAATCCCCAAGATATTTGACGCAGTGTTCGAGTGCACTTTGAACATGATCAACAAGGTCTGTTTGAGTCATTTTGACAGTCCTTGTTGGAATCCAAAAAGCTGAGATTGCGGTCATAAAGTTACAGATTATAACCGTTTCTTGTTTTTCTTCTGTTCTGTCAGGACTTTGAGGAATTCCCAGAACACAGAACCCACTTCTTCTACCTCCTTCAAGCCGCCACCTCCCAGTGCTTCCCAGCCTTCCTGTCCATTGCTCCAGCTCAGTTCAAACTGATCCTCGACTCCATCATCTGGGCCTTCAAGCACACGATGAGGAATGTGGCTGACACAGGTCTGATCTGGTCTCAACTCATCACGTCACGACAAATATACGTCAAATTAACGAGGATATTATTGGATTAAGTTTGGTTGGGAAGTTTTTTTTTAAAATACAGACCATTTTTATGGGATTAATGCAAACAAGTGTGAGGTGGTGAATATTTTGGATTTACTAAAATGTAGTTGTATAGCTTGACAGAATAGATGCAGATGCTTTTTAGACAATGACGTTGCACCTTTCTGTGCCAGCAATGACCCACTGATCATCACAGCTAAATTATTGATTTATGTCTTGGACAGGCAATGTTTTGATCCTTGAAACATCTGACTTTTAAGAATGGAGAAATTATTTGATGGAAAGTCTCAAGACACGTACTTAAGTCTATAAAAATTAAATGCAAAACCAGAAGTTAAAATATGGCCTCCTGAATTAAAGCAATGATAAAACCATCTTGTACAGTGTTTCCCCTCCCATATAACCAGCGAGGCGGCCCGCCTCGTCGGTATAGGCCACCGCCTCGTTAAAATACTGCCGACATTGCCGCCTCGCTGCAAAAAAAAAAAAAGTGCAGTGCAAAACCCGCCGGACCGACGAGACCGTCCGCAGGGGGGTGCGCGGTTGCGGCAGAAACGGTGGAGACGGCCCGATAATTCCAGCCGCCCCCCCCCTCCGTGGGTCTGAAAAGCAAAACCACTGCACAAGTGCTTTAAACCTGCCTGCTTTGTTCCAGTTACAGGTCAGGGACACTTCAGTTTGTAACAACGATTTCTGATTGTTTGAGCAGAAAAAAAATGACCAAACTTCTCAGCAGAAACCAATCAGGGTGGAGAGATTGATGGGTTGCTACCGTACTAGCTTGTTTTCAGTAGATCTACCCCTGCCAGGATGGTGACAACCAAAAGACCAAACTCAAGGCTTTAAAATGACACTTAAGAGAATTAGTCAGTGATGTCTGTATATTATATACAGTCTGTGGATAAGATGCGGTTTTGTAATAATCCAATAAACAAGAAAGTAAAAATGAACACACGGTTTGTCACAGAAGTACAACAACTGTGTCTTTGCCTGTGCAAGTATTATTCAGCATGTTTCAGCTGCTGGTTCAGCAGTGTGAGAAAGTGGCTTCAGATTGACCTACATGTTGGTGAGCAGTGCTGATTGTTGAATCCTGTTAAACCTCTGAGTGTGTCCTCGTCCTCTGCAGGTCTCCAGATCCTGTACACTCTCCTGCAGAACGTGTCTGCAGAGGAAGCGGCAGCACAGAGCTTTTATCAGACGTATTTCTGTGACGTTCTGCAGCACATCTTCTCTGTGGTCACCGATACATCTCACACTGCGGGTAAACACGATCTAGAATTGTTAATGTGTAATATGGAGTTTATTTGTGGTTTAAACAGCTGTTTGAACAGAGACCCAGCTTCATCAGACACGCTCTGTCTCCAGGTCTGACCATGCACGCCACCATCTTGGCCTACATGTTTAACCTGGTGGAGGAGGGGAAGGTCAGCGTCGCTCTGAGTGCTGCCAGCCCCGCCAACAATCAGGCACATGTCCAGGAGTACATCGCCAACCTGCTGAAGACAGCCTTCCCCCATCTGCAAGAGTAAGTAGGCTTTAGGCAGCCAGATGACCCACAGTAGATTACATGAGCTGTGTGTTTGCTGAGTGTTTCCTGACATTTAGTGCTTATTCATGGAAAAGGTTTTCTATAGACACACACAGATAACAGGAAATGAATAAATATGTGATATTTTTAACTCAGCCTCAGCAGCTGCAACAGGTCAGTACACATCCAAAGCGAGTCTACACTTTGGAACTTTGTCCACTTCAGATTCCAGTGAATATTCTCAGTTCATGCATGAAATAAGGTCCAAGTTGTCAGAAGATTGAGTGAATGTTGTTTTGTTCCACATAAAGAGAAAACAGCGCTTAATAGCGTGCTTGCATGTTTAGAGGTTGTGTTGTGGTTTTAAAATGAGCAATGTTAATGTTGTGACTCAGTCTGCCTGCTAAAGGCCACTGATGATCAGGCAGCTCTGTCCAACATGCAGTCAAAAAATCAGCAAAATCTTTTAGCAAAAGTTGGAGGCCTCAGAAAGTTCTCAAGAAAGAGTCTTCAAGCAGTCTTCAGAGTCTGATGCAAACAATGTTTATTCAGTACAGAGGCTGTAAGAACAAACCTGAGTAAAATCTCCAGATTTTAACTGACTGGAAAACAAAGCTTTACATCATCTTATGTGCCTTCTCCTAAACACTCAACCACAACTCATCGTTTTAAGACCCAGTCAGAATGTATATGATGTAATTGAATCAAAAGTTAGACCACCTCCTCCTTTTTTATCTCTACTAGCTTGGCATTATTTCTGCTTAGCTCAGCTTGACTTTGGTTTCAACTCATGAGTGCAGACGAAGAGAGGACATGCACTTCCTGTCTTATGGGCTTCTGTTGGGTTGATGCTTTCCACAGGATTATTTAGTGTGTGCATACATTCAGTTGACACGTTAGGATTTCCAGTCGTATCATTGTTTGCACAAGAATCTGATTTACACATCCTGTCTAATTTTATCATTTGTTCAGTCCTAAAATGATGCAACATTACCTGTTTGGTTTGAAAAGAAAGTGTTGTCACTGGCTGGCTTCATTTAAGTGGAAATCCACAGACTTCATTAACTGTAACTGCAAGCAGCAAGCTGCCGTTTCTTCTTTGGGGGGGAAAAAAGAGCATCACAGACATGTCTACATGAAGTAGTGTATCAGATGAGAGGGAAGTGAGTAAGAAGTTCAGATCTTTTGCAGTAACAGATTTTTTTGTCTTGCCCCAACCATGTCAGTGCTGTTCTAACTTGAATGTGTTGTGTGCAGTGCCCAGGTGAAGGTGTTTGTAACGGGCCTCTTCAGCCTGAATCAGGACATCCCTGCCTTCAAGGAGCACTTGAGGGACTTCCTTGTTCAAATCAAGGTGAGTGAGTGGAAATGGCAAAAATAAGCAGCCTAGAAACTGAGCAGGAAACCTTGATGTGGGGGAAAACATGTCCACTGAAAGTAATGGAGCACTGCATCCATCCAGTGTTTTCTAATAAACATGGAGACGGATAAAGAGCCTTTGAATGGTGACGTCATTCATAGTCTCCTCATTCCATCAAATGCCACTTTGGAAGATGTACTTTTAGAAGCTGAATTATACGTCTCCTCATACAGGAAAGGCACCGTGGCCAAATGAATAAAACTGGTTTAGGGTGATTCATTAAAAACAGAAGGTTGATCCCAGGCTTTGGTTTTAAATCTGTATTCATCACAGTCACGTCTTTTTTGTTCTCAAAGTGTCCATTATGTACTAACAGTTCAGTGGCTGGTTTCAGGGGTGATCTCTCTTTTGCTCAGTCAACAGTGTAGACAATGTGAAAGAAGGTGCAGCTTAATATCTGTGTTACATTTACTGTACATTGTGGGAAAATAGTAACAAAGCGTGTGAAGCGTAGTGGGAAAGTTTGTGATATTTAAGTATTTGTCTGCATGAGATTATTCCATCTGAGTCATTAGTAAAATGTTAAGAAGGAATGTTAGGTCCAAACAGAGAATTGCAGGCACATCATTGGTCAACAAAGATGTGATTTTAAGTATTTCAAAGCTCCAACCTGCATCAGAAGTCAGGCTATTTGAGTTTTGGGTGTTTGTAGTTTTGCAGTTTGTAGGTTTGAGCGGTGCAGGTCTTCCTCTCTAGGAAAATGGAAGCTCAGCCAGCTCGAATGTGAAGCCTAGAGCCCAGAATGAGCAGTTGTGAACCTCTGCTTGTGTGGTCCTGCAGGAGTTTGCTGGCGAGGACACAACAGACCTCTTCCTGGAGGAGAGAGAGGCGGCTCTGCGCCAAGCCCAGGAGGAGAAGCACAAGCTCCAGATGTCGGTGCCTGGCATCCTCAACCCCCACGAGCTGCCGGAGGAGATGTGCGACTGAAGCCACGGCAGCGAGCAGCGTGTAAAGAACAGCTCTGAAGGACGAAAGCTCAAGAGGAAGCACGGACGCTTCCTGTTGATAAATGGGTTTCTTTTCAAGTGTGTTTGTGTGTGAGTGTGTGTGTGTTTGAAAAGAGAATGAGGGGCCAGAGGAAGGACCCCAGCACTCGGTTGTACGTCGACCAAATCAATGTCAATATGTAAATGAGAATCGCTCCCCTAAACTCCCTCAACTCTGGTGCGGATTCTTTTTTTTCTTTTTCCCCCAAACAAACATATTTTATACAAGGTTTTTTTTGTGTGTAACATGCCATCTTTTATTAATTCTTTGCTATTAAAGCTTTATGTTTGGATATACGGTTCTTTTACACCTGCAAGAGTTTGAAAGAATTAATTGTTATTTTTAGTCCCTCTTCATCCCCAACAAGCCATCTTTGTTAATATGTAATATATGATGTTGAAACACTTGCAATGGTTATTTCACAGGTTGCTCTGGTCTCAGACGTGCCATGTGCACTGTGCAGGACGAATGTGACGCTCGAGGAGTAGATTTGTACTCCCTTGCTTCCTTTGTTGTCTTGTTTTGGTTTGTCAGTGTGTTTATTGTTTTTCCTTTGCTCTGTCTCTGTGAGCGAGTCGGAGCTCCTGTGGCTCTGCTTTTGGATGAGAAAGAAGGCTGTGTGCATATCATCCTGTTTGTAAAGCTGTCTTAGTACTCTGAGAATATAAAGTTGGCTATTTTTACAAAACATTCTGATCGACTGTCCTTCCTCAAAGTCCTGAAGGTCATGACAAACAAACGTGTCGATGAATGTCACGACTCTGCTTCCGTTACTTGAAGGTTTACTGTAAACATCGACACATTTCAAATGGATGTTTTTTGGTCATTTCATATCAAAATAATGACACAAATCAGTGATTACCAAAGAAGGAAGTGGGTTCCATTTGCATTGCACTGATCAGAGGTCCTTTTTGATATTTGAATCTATTTTAGAAAGTAAAGATTGTCAGGAAGTATACAGTTTTAACTTCATATAGTGACTATTACGCTTAAAACCCTACGGTTGACTCAGATGTAAGAAACATTTGTCCTGCATCAGACTGAATGTCAGGAAGTGGTGAGCTGAATTATTTAAAGTATGCATTAAACCTGAGCACCTCAGTGGCACTATGTAGAGAGAAACTACCGTTGATTAGACTATATTTTTACATCAGATATTTAGTTTTGTCAGACCGGTGTGTAACCCAGGACTGTGATTAAGTGCTACGTTGCTATGGGAACTGAACCCTCACTGATGAAGTCAACCAGAACTTTTCCTGCTCTGTTAGGACAAAAAAATTCAGTGCTGAAAGTTTTGCCAATATTATTTCTTAAAACGAAAAAAAAAAACCCTAGTCCTCTTATGCTGCAGATTAGCAAGTTAAAATGAACTGAAAATAAGGAGAGGGTTTTAATCAAAGCCAGATTCCTCAGTCCTCTGTGTGTAAATGATGTCACTTTGAAGGAAAAAAAAATTAAAATTATTCCTTTGCCCAGCAGAAAGCTAAAAAACTGTCTGACAATATTACACTTATGTTCTTGAAATGATGGCTTCAAAGAAACTTGAGCTCTTTTTCTAACAATTTCCCAAGTATTTAAATTCTAATGCAGTCAGTTGACTTGTGGGTACGTTCCCTGTGTAAAGAATGAAGTCACATAAAAGAAAAAAGTTATTGCACATTATCAGAAAACTTTAGAAGGACTTTGGGCAGGTCCATTTGTTGTCATAGAATGCTTTGACTTTTTTTGGCTAAAAGAAGTATGCAGATAGATTTCAGGATGCAGCTCAAACAATTAGAATATTGTGAAAAAAAATGTAATTGAATTAACAGTTGAGTAAACTTCAATATATTCTGTAGCCGTTACACATACAGTGAAAGATTTAAAGTTTTTCTTGTTTTCATTTGAATGATTTTGGCTTATAGATTGTGAAAATCAGAAATAATTTTTCAGATTTAATTTTGAGTAAATTACTGTTCAAACAGTATAATTAGTGTGCATCTCTTGGTCTCATTCAGTTCACGCAACCGCAGTCATGGGGAAGATTGCTGACTTGAAAGTTGACAAGAGGGTGATTTAGACACTCCATTAGGCAGGAGGTTAAGGAAAGGAAGATTGCTGCTGAAAGGCTGACTGTTGGTAGAATGCTGCATTGAACCATTTCAAAGTTGATTGGCAGGGAAAAGTGTGAAAGGAAAAGGTGTGCAAGCAACAGGGATGACTGCAGCCTTAAGAGGATTGTCAAGAGAAGCCGATTCAGGAACTTGGGAGAGCTTTAGGCTACTACTAATGTCTTCAGAAGAGAAGCTACAACAATCCTAATATGAAGACAGTCCTCGTATCTTCTAGTAACACCTCAGCAGTGCCACAGGCTGCTCACTTCCATGCCATGCTGGATTGGTGCAGTAATTCATGGCCCCGATCAAGCATGAGTGTATAAATGAAAATACTTTTCAGAAGCTGGACATTTTGGTGTGGTAAATCCTTTTTATGATTGATCATATAGAATTATTGAGACTAATTTGTGATACAGGATTTCATATAAGCCACAATCGCCACTCTTGATGACAAAAAGACCTGAAATTTTTACTTTACATGTAATTAATCAGAATTTATAAAAGCTTATCTTTTCTAATTAATTCATTTTTAAAAATGATCTTCAACACATATTTTAATTTTCTGAATTGCACCCATATAGTGGCTTTATGAAGAAATGCAGCAGTTTGAAACACTAGCAGCACTAATGTAATGTTCTGCTCTGCTAATGCAGGCACAGGTGATTTTTAATTGGGTCTGAAGGTAAAGGTAGGTCTATTGTCAAAAACTTCATCAGAGGTTTGGTTTTAGTTATTGTTAAATTTATTGGAAGTTTATTTTATTTACATGTAACTATATTTAAACTGTATTTTGAAAAATTACGTGGCAATAGAGGCAGTAGTTTTGATAAAACATAAATAATAAATATATATAATTTGTTAAGTTTTGAAAACAGTGTGAATTATAATTTTTCTTCTCTGTTAAAAATGCTAGCTTCCTAATATTTTTGTTGAGCTGGTCATTATTATCACTGCATTTGCCCTTGAGATGAGAAAAGGTTGGAAACGTTACATCGTTTGAAAGATATCGCGAGATTACCGAAGAGAAACGAACTTGCGAAGGAGACATGACGAAAAGTCCCGAACTATCGACATGCTGAGTCGCCCCCCTCCCCTCCTTTTTCAACATGGCTGCTGTGTCTACTCTCTCAAGTAACGCTCAGATTGGAGACTGACTCGATTTCTACCTTCCAGTGCCTCTAAACTTTTGGTGTACATCAACTTCGCTTGGATGCAAATCACATTCTACACCTTGTTGTTGCCCCTGGTTTCATTTAGTGGAATAACCTTCACCAATCACTCCCTCCACTGGGCCTTTTTTTTACCCCCAAAACAACCAACTGCCAGCCAACAACAGTTTCCAGTGCAATGGTTTGAGTAGGTGCACTCAGTTTTCCTCTTCATGAACAATGTGTGAAAACTGCGCCGAGCTGGTGGAGGTTTTAAATGAAAGTAAGTAAACAAATCATTTTATTTCTACGAGACGATGCTGAACTAGCTGCTTGATGTTAGCATCGCTGTCCACTGAAGCCTGTTGGAGCATGTTAGCTTGGGGGCTAGCCAAATGTAACTTTGTGTATTTTTTTGTTTCGCTCGCCTTTGCATCCAGACTTTACAGCCATAACACCGGTGGAAGTCGTGACATTTTGAATGCATATTTTACAGTCAGTGACAGTTAGGAATCTGTGTCAGGCTGTCGATTTGATACGAATGAAAATGCCATTTTCCCTTCCAAACTGGCAGTCAGTTTTGGGCCTGTCTGTCAAACATTCATCGGAGCTCTAAATCGACTGAGAATGTTACTGCCTCGGTCAGTTTTGCGTGTGACATTACAGCCGTGAGTTAAAATATCTATGCACTTTTGAACACGGGGAACAGGCGGTGTTTTGAAGGGTGTCGATGGTGTTAAATAGCGGCTTGCACGGATTTGGAAGTTAGCTAGCTAAGTTAGCTAGTTGAGCTAGCAAGCAGGCTGACTTTGTTTGATGTGTTTGTCAGGTCAGTCTGCTAGCTGTCCACTCCGCTGCCACCCATTGTTTTGCTGAAGCCAAATTCACAGTTCAAAAAGGCCTGCACATACTCAGTATGAAGCTCATCGTTAATAGCGCTGACACTAAAACGACGATATAAATTTCTTATGTGTGATTTGGCGAGTCTATGAAATGTTACTATACGCTAGCGGCAACTGAGCTAGCTGAAAAATTTAATGGCTGCATCGAGGCGCATATTTTGGCATATAGCATATCGATAATCCTCAGTAGCTTCCATACATTTTTCGACAGATGTCCTCAGCACACTTACAATACTCCTTATTCATATTGGGGGTAAATGTAGTGCTATTTATGCCACTAATTCTCATTACATCTACGGGGCTAACTTTAGCAAGCAAACGTAAATACAAGGTTGCCTTTATTGCTAAAACTTAGCCTTTAGAATAGGCGTGCTAACCAGGCCTTGCTGCACTTTAGGAGTGTCTCAAAAACATTGAGCAAAACCCTTTTATGTGATAACAATGAAAAGGACGGTTAACATGCAGCGTTCAACTGTTTATTTGTCGTTTTCCAGTGTGTGTCCCATCTATTATGTGTCACGAACTTGCGTGTAAGTGAAGTGAAAGCTCCTCCTGGAGGTTCTATAGGAATCCACTTATACAGAGTCATGTACATGACTGTAGCATGGCTTTCTAATTCAAAACTGCAATATGCAAGAGAAGTAAGTACACCCCATGTGCAACACCACTTAAATGTCAAACGATTCCAAAAAGAATCGCCTTACAGTAACTGCCTTTCTTCTAAGTTTAACAATGGGATGGCTGTTCTTATGTCAAAATGAACCCTTTACATATGTTGTATAAAAAATGCAAGCCTCTCAGTAGGAGTTCGATGCAGCACCCTTCGTTACTTGTATTTGTTTTCATTATTTGAATGTCCACTTGCATGTAGGATAGCACTGTTGCACAGTTTTCTGGGGAGATGTTCTGTCATTCTTCAGAAACATTTTTTTTCCCCTATTACTATTCTTTACTGGAAGGGTTGTGTTGGCCTGTATTTCTCTATAAAATACCCCCAACACATTCTGTTTGATTGAAGTCAGGAGAAATACTTGACTAGGCTGAAATTTTAAATTTTTTCTCCTTTAGAAACTCTTGTGTGATTTTGGCACTGTGTTTTCGATGGCTGTCATGCTGGATTTTTCCTCTTCTGCAAAGCTTTGTTAGACTGGAGTCAGCTTTTCAGCCAGTATTTTGGTATATTTGCAGGCAATCGTGATATCATGTGTAAATGTCATGCAGCACCACATCATCACACTCCGACCTCTGTGTTTCTCTGTCAGGACTATGCATTGGCTGTGGCCATCCTAGTCAAGTTCACAACAAACATGCTGGACTAAACAAATGTATCTTGGTCTCATCAGACCAATGAATGTACTCACAATACTGATTGGGTTTCTGTTCATTTTCTAAAGCTTAACTGTTCAGTTTTGAGCTGGAGAGCAAGCAGGGTTTTTATTATTTTTGCATGCAGTCAACAGAGGATGACATTATGCATTGTCCTTCACACTGTCTGACCTGTCACAGAAACTCAGATTTTCATTTCTAATCCCTATGCCAAATCTGAAACACTTCTATTTTTCAGATCGAGATTGTACTAATGGCGCTCTGTTTGTAGTAGCATTTTAAGAGAACAGCACTGAGACTCTGATTAGTTATCTTATGGCTTGTTGTGGGGCGGCTGGAGCCTATCTCAGCTGACTCGGGTGAAGGCAGGGGACACCCTGGACAGGTCACCAGTCTGTCGCAGGGCTACATATACAGGCAATCACTCTCACATTATACCTACGGACAATTTAGAGTAACCAATTAACCTCAGCATATTTTTGGGAGGAAGCCGGAGTGCCCGGAGAAAACCCACGCATGCACAGGGAGAACATGCAAACTCCATGCAGAAAGATCCCAGGCTCAGGCCGGGATATGAACCGGGATCTTTTTACTGTAAGGCGAAAGTGCTAACCACTACCCCACTGTGCAGCCCGGATAGCTGAACATGTCATTTCAAAATCCTGTATATTATTCTACTGCTTTAACAGCCTCCTTTTGTCGGTGTGGGGGTGGGGGGGCACGATTGTAAGCTGCAGCGTGAACTTTTTCTTCATCAGAAATAAACATGTGATGCCAGATGATGGTAATCAACACCAGATCAGACTTGCAGAACAGTGTGTTTTGAATGTGCAGTTACTTTGTGTTAAAACGGTTATTTTGAAAGATGAAAAGATATCTTACAGACGATGAAAAACTTGTGGAGGTCACACCAGTGCTGTGGTCCATGAAGTCCCTGTAGTTTATGGTGTTCTGTTGTTGGCCGACATGTGATCTTCTCACTGAGATGTTTGTTGCCAATTAGAGCTCACAGGTTGAGATTCAGCTTTGTGTGTTTTCAGTTGTGTGGTGTTTTTGTGTAGGCCAGTGCAATGCATGGAGGAAAAACCATGTTCCAGCCACCAGAAAGCAATTTTCTAGTCTTAGTGTGTGTAAAAGTATATATGAATTATATGATTAAATCTGACAGACAAAATCTGACAGACCTTATGTTTAGAGCTTTTCATCATTTTGGAATAACCAGCGCTGATATGACAGATGGATTTCGGTTACCAAAATGTTGCTGTAATTCATTGTGTTTAGCAACAACTTAGAACCCAGGACTCTCACATTTTAGTGTAGATTTGTCAGAACTCTGTTGATGTGAAATACAGTCTGATTTGGTGAAATGTAGACATGAAACAAACACTCAAAGGCTGTTAAGTCTTGACACCCAGCCCTTCAATTCATAATGAATTTACAGTGGTAGGGAGCAGCAACTATGAACATATCATGTTTTTGTCCTCTCTTTGCTGTGAAGGACACTTCATTCGGTTAAACATTCTCAAGCTAGACGTTTTCAAGGTGTTTACTTAAAATTAGATGAAGGTGAATGCTTGGCTGTGAACCACTGCACAGATTTTCACTTTTAAATGTGACTCAATTGCGAGTCAAGATATCTGCTGAATCGGACTTTTTCCACCCCCTTAACAATGAACTGGTGAGGTTTCCTTTGATTTGTGTTTATTTGGGAATAACAGGATGAGGTTTCCCAGCTTTTCTGATAACACTAGTGTAAAACCCTGGAGGGGTGGTATGGGAGTTCCACTGCAGGGTGCTGTCAGCTGTGACAGCTCTGTCAATAAGACTGGCAGGTCCATGTGCCGTGTCTGTAGGTGAGCTGTGACCTCAGATTTGCAGCAGCAGCAATGTGTTCTGTGTGAGAGACAAATCCTGTTTTACAAGGGATCTGTGTTCAACTGGTGTTTCTTAACGCAGGACTAATCCGTGCGATTTCCCCCAAAAAATGCTGCTTTTCTGTTTTGTGTGTGTTGTATGAACCAAGGCTAACCAAATGCCTGACAAGTACAAATCTGCAGGCTTCGCTGACACAGACTAGATAAGAGACAAGTATGAAACAGATTAAAAAGAAGTAAAACATATGCACCATGCAAAATCACCGTTTTTTCCAGACTGGTGACACCGCATGCACTTGGAAACATGTTGAACGTGTCATTTTCAGGATTTTAACATTTTTGGAAGCAAATGATCAAAGAAATTCAACCTTTTTTGTTGATTCTAAATTGCTCCGCTGCACAGAAGACTTTTTGATCCTGTCACTCTAAAGTTGTGCTGTTTTCATAGAAACACAAGACTTACATTGCAGTAAAAATAAAAAAATCCCACAGAAGTAAAACTGTGACGGCAGCAAAAAGCACCCCAGATCTTGTTTGAAGTTCAAAGGAATAAGTGATGCACTCTGTAAAAATGTAATTAGACAAGAAGAGGCTTTGATTTTTGAATTCCGTTTTGCTGCTCAAATTCCAGGATCCTTGTATTGCACTTAGTGCTCACTGTCACGTTGTCCTGGGGGACTTCCTGCTTTAGCTACATGTTAAAATGTCAGCAGTGAAAAGATTTATGAAGATATTGATGTCTTTTATTTCATATATAAAGAACTGCTGTTACAGTAGGTAGGAAGTCATAAACAAAATCTGGTTTTCTTCATTTTGAAGTTAGTGATGCTACCACCAGAGCTGAATGAAACTTCAACATGCACAGCTACAATGTGGTTGAAGGTAAACTTTGATGAGCCTGTACTTACAGCAGCTTGTATTAAGCACTGAAGGATAAATGTTGGAAAGTTGTCTTTTAATTACATATACACTACCGTTCAAAAGTTTAGGGTCACTTAGAAATGTCCTTATTTTAGAAAGAAAAGCAGGTTTTTTGTAAAGACAACATTAAATAAATGATGAATCCAGTAAAGACTAATGTGGTAAATGACTATTCTAGCTGTAAACGGCTGATTTTTAATGAAATATCTCCATAGGGGTACAGAGGAACATTTCCAGCAACCATCACTCCTGTGTTCTAATGCTACGTTGTGTTAGCTAATGGTGTTGAAAAGCTCATTGATGATTAGAAAACCGTTGAGTAGTTATGAGTTTTCATGGAGAACATGAAACTGCCTGGGTGACTCCAGACTTCTGAGTGGTAGTGTATGTTTAACGTAGCTCGGCATTTCAACAACGTTTTGTGTTAATTGAAGTTTTGATGCTGTGTATTTTTACTACAGCTGTTTATTGATACCAGATATTAGTTATCGGTCCCTTTGATTCATAGTTATGGGTATCGCTTATCGCCTTTAGGAAAAAACCCATCAGTCGACCCCCAAGGAAAGGCTGTCCTGGATACCTGTGTCTGCTTAAAGGGTTGTACATGTCGACAGCTGAGATAGAGGCATTTAATGTAATACTGTGATTGTTGCTTGAGAGGCACAAACATGGAGTCTTTGTCTTTGTGTGCACATTTACCGAGTAATTCAAGGAGGCAATAATATTTAATTTGCATTTCAGTCAAATAGAAAAACGGTGATTGTTTGGATTTTTGGCAGTTTTACCTCATTTTCATGCATTGCAAATACTTAGAAGTTTTGCTTTACGTATTTACTTTATTGCAAAAAACACATTTTCATTTACAGAGTTTCAGGTTACTACAAGGTCGTATATTTATTTTCTCAGGCTCTCTGATCTAGATAAAATAATTTTCCTTTAAGCCAAAGGGCATGCCTGGAATATGACACAGATGCTTTGAGAAGCCCAGTAGAATCCCAGCTTTTAGGAATAGTGAACTTCAGACATGGATGTTTGTCCTTGACCTTTAAGAATGTTGTATGAAACCAGTGTAATCAACTCTATGAGAGTCTTCAGATCTTTCAGTAGCTTTAAATGTAAAATTCCCAAAGCAACGTAGCTTCCAGCTTTGGTTTGAATCCACTCACAACCTGCTAACATGCAAACATTTATCTAAATACTGACTGTCTGCTACAGAATTGAGGTTATTTTAAAATATTAAATCAAAAATATTGAACTGCAGCCTGCAGTTCAGCTGAAATCCTGTTTAAAAATGTACAAAGTACAGATACTTAAGAAGTTGTCGTACAGCCACATTCATTGTAGCGTAGTGTTTTTGTCATATTTTGTCATTCGGAGCGCTTCAGATCTTATTTTGCTCCCTAGCAGACAGTCAACCCCTGCTTCCTCTCAGGAACAGTCTAGCTGAACTGCATTTATTATAGTTTCACAGCTGGAACATTCATATTTAAACGCCTCCAGTCTGGCTGAACGTTACAGTCGCTGCTGAGCTGAGGAGAGTGAGATGACACACTGAAATTGTCTTCCCCCTCTTTGTATTTATATCCACGCTGAGTTGCAGTAATAAAATAAGTTAAATGTTGAAAACCTGTGCGCTTGTTCCCAGACAACATCAACCCACAGCTCAATCTTCTGATATTCCACAACCGAACAGTTTTGTTGCTGTTCTTGTGTTCTCATTCTTTTTGCTGTCAAATGCAGGTTAGGCACTTTAGTGGAGATACTTGATTCCCCTGAACTGGGTGGGACTGGTGTGGATCTTTGAAGGCCAGTACAGTAGCAGTAACTTTAAACCCCAGTGCCAATATGTAATGATTTTGAACTGGAAAACCTCCAACTTGGATTGTGTCTGATACACATCTTTGAGGCCATTATTCTGTTTGATAGTAAATATGATAATGATGTGTATGCTGATGGCCTCTTATTTTTTCATTTGTAACACCTCTATATTTTAGAGTAGAAAGAGGAAAAAAAAAACCTAAAGAAGGGGAGAAGCCATTTGGGTTAACCTGACTCGATCTGCTGATCCAGATGTGATTGTGTCGTTTTTGTTTGCAGTGAAGATGATCCATCTATCATATTTTCTGTGAAAATTCCTGGTAAAATGTCAGTTTTTCCTCCACATACTTCTCAGACCAGACTGACCAGGAGTATGTTGAGAGTGTATTTTATTTCTGTAATCAGAATTTCCATTGAAACTGGTGAAAATGATCACAGCAGTGCATTGGAAATGTGCTTTTACTGGTTGTTCAGCTGCTAAAGTCTTCACATAGCCTTCTAGATGAAGAACGCTTATACCAGGAATAACTGAGGCCCCATCCACACCAAGACAAAACGCTTAACAGTTTCAAAAACGATCGCCATAAAGACAAAGGCGTCTCAGAAAATGTGTGCGTCTACATGAATGCACTCGATGCGCATGGAAACGCTGTAAAACACATGCCAGACCTCTAGGGGCGCTGTAACGATATGACGGAAACACGCGCAAACAGAAGAAAAAACAGTGGGAATGCGCGCTTGCGGCAAAAGTTGTTGTCGTTGCCGCGTGTGGCGCATGCGTGTCAATGAAGATACGAAACTATGACGCAAGCATATCTGAAAAGTAGCGGAGAGCCAGTGAACACGGAGCTGCGTATACGGCGTTTCAAAATCTTTCCACTCTGGAACCTGGTTTCAAAGGTGATCGTTTACAGACCCCCAAAACGCCATCTTCGTGTGGATGCTACGCAGATTCGGCAAGAAACATGCGTTTAGACCTCGGTTTGTCTTCATGTGGCTGGGGTCTTAAGTTGATTTTAGGATCTACTCTTCTCTTTGTTATCTCTGTGTATGCTGGGAAGAATTGCTTTAGCTTTGCTATGTACCTTAAACAGAAGCTCACCTTTCTGAAATATAGCGGGAAGTCTCAACCATGCAGCAGGTGCTGTAAAGCTGCTGTGTAAGGAAATTTGCATTATTCATTAGGTTGTATTCCAGTTGGACACGTGGTCATAAATAATGCAGGTATTCTGTAAATAGCTTCTAGACAGCTGCTGGAGGACAAAGGGGAACCTGGGCTTTTAGGAAGAAGGATCTAAATAACTTCCAGTGAATGAAAGGTCACTTAGATGTTTAAGCAGACTGAAATGTTAGAATGACTCCACAAGGCTTGGTGGTGGATCTTTGAAGAAGTATTCTCACAAAGTTTGAAACTCTTTTCACATGAGCTAAATATAGAAATGATTGGTATTTGTGTGTCTACAATCTTCCAGGAGAGATTGTTTTTCATTCGGGCATAAATGTCACAGAATTTTGTACCAATGTTTTTGGCAAATCTAGAATCACTATCATGACCGGTCCCTGGATGACTTGGGGGGGGGGGGGGGGGGGGGGTGTAAATGATATAAAAACAATGTTGGGAAGTTGAAAGATGTGTGTGCTTGTAAAGTTGCATGCTGGTAAATCCAGTGTTTGTTCTGCTTAGTCAGGATATTAGCCTCGTTGGGTTTGATATTGGCTCCTTTTATAAATGTGTGACGCTGATGAAGTTGACAGCTCTGAAAAGCCAATTCTCACTGGTGGTGTGACCAAACATTTCTTTCACAAATACAAAAAAAGTTTCAGAGAGCGCAGTACTCCACAAGGCTGCTCATTCCCCCATATGGCATTGTCAGAACTGCAGCATTTTTTGTAGAATACAGCATTTGTTAATTAGTTAGTGATGATCAGGATGGCACTATAGAATGTGTTCATTTAATGTAGATGTACCCACAAACAAAATGACATTGTGCTGAGCACAGGCGTCTGCCATGCGTGTGTATGTTTTGTATGGATACCGTATCATGTGACCTAAATATGTAGCGGTGGTGGAATTGATGGGGCTCAGAAACACCCCCACAATTTATTCAGTTGTTCCATGTATGATTGCCAACCGATTAGTTCTCAGTGGTGGATTTGTAGAGGATCACAATCATGTGATCTTCAGCAGGCAGCTGATGTAGTGTTCACTTGTTTGTCATGGTTACAGTGACACAGTGCTGCTATCTCATAATGATGATACAGAAATCTTTAACAAACCCGTAGATCCAGACTATAAGCTGCATCACTGCCAAAAATCTAATCACTTGGTCCTTGTGTCATTTCTGACCTTCCCTGAAACTTCATCCAAATCCCAGTAGTTTGTTTTGGAGTAATGTTGGACACAGACAGTTGTCACATAACCTCTACCATGTTCTTTGGCAGAGTAATTAAAATGGTTTGTTAGAAAAGAAGCATGACTCTGTAATACTGCTGTAGACTGAAAGTAACGGCATCCACCAGAAGTAACAGTTTCAGGAGTCACATTCTTCCACCTAAACTTTTCTCATCATAATCAATTTTATGAATTGATCATATTAGTAGTTTTGAACCAGTAAACTTGGGGGAAAAGAATGTGACAAATTGTAAAGGCTGCAGCTGTAAAATGGCTGATTTGATTTAATTTTTCAGTTCTGGAAGCCTTTTAGATATTCAGATAATCCTAGGAAATGAGTAAATGTTCCTCTGTGTCTGTCTGTTTATGAGTAAGTATGTTGCAAACGGAACGGACAGACAAACCAACACCAATCGACACATAACTCTGTAATATGTTCAGTTGAATTCCAGAAAATGATGGAGCTGGTCTCTAACAGGGATTTTGTTGCTTTTTCCCCTCAGTATCGGATGCAGACGGCAGTGAGGAGGCTTTCAGCTGAAGAAGGAACATGCCCGGGTGCTGGGCTACATCAGCCTCCTGGACACAGAGGTCAGTGCTTCCTCTGCTGGAGTGTCACAAATGTTCATGTCTACACACAAGTTAACACGCCTCCATGGCTTTGCTGTGGTCGTCTTGTGTGTGTACAAATTCTAAACTGTACCACCTGCAGCTGTTTGCCTCACAGTTCACTTGTAAATGCTAATCTGATGAGAAAAATTAATGGTAAGGGTCGACATTTATCGTTGAGAAGTTATATTTTGGTGAAAGACTTTCAAGAAGTATTGAACTGACATTGACTGAATGTAGACAAACAGTCAATTCTCTCCTGTTCTGTCCTTTAACTGGACTATAAGACAAGTGTTCTATGTTCATGAGGGTCCACGTGGATGTGTTAGCAAGGGGCTATAATCCAGGTTTAAGGTAGCACAGTCAGACTTTTCTGTCATTCCTCTCTCTAGTTTGTCTCTTGTGTCTTTTATAAAAAAATCTAACAGCAAGCTGAGAAACCATCTTCAAATTAAAGCGGCAAGCAGCGAGGAATATCTGCAAATGAAGAGAACCTTCAGTCATGCTACCTTCTTCCCATTTGGGATATTTGATCAGAGGATATGGAGGACTGCCTACTTTTGAGCATTGATCCTGGTAAAGCTGCTCAGTGATAGAAGCCTGTGGGTGTCTCTCAGACGTCAGTAAGTCTTTACTGTGAGGAATCTTCAGCTTCATGTTCTGCTGTCAGTTTGATATAAAAGAAATGATTAAAAACTAGACCGTCTTTTTGAAGTTTTCTTTCCGAGCAGAAAGATTTGTGTTTTGTGAAAGCAGAACAGAGTGAAATCTGCTCTGAAGGTCGAGGCCAGCAGATGACAAGAAGATCCCAGTAATTATGAACCTTGTTTAGTTTGCTGCTTGTTTTTGGTCTGTTCTTATTCATGCAGCTGGAATGTTTTTAGATTTGGTGTTTAAAGCAGACTTGAAGTGGCTGACCGGAGTGTCCCAGATCTGCTGACTCATTCTTCTGAACCCAGAATCAACAGTGTTTTCATGTTTCTGCTGTATGTCCTTTTCTGTGTGAGTCTTCCTTCTTTGTGGAGTTTAAAAGCAGTTCTTCTAATCGCTGACTGAAGAGATTCTGACACGTAGCTAAACATCGTACTTCTGCACACATGCAAACCTGCTTTTTTCTTGGTAGAATGTCATAAGAATCTTAGAGTGTCACTTCGCTGTTGTCTTTTGTGTGTTGCTTTTTAAATGTCCAGTCGGTAATATTTCAGCTCAGTGGATTGTTGTAATGCAGTCAGAGGTGTCTTTGAGGAGAATCTCAGTGGAAGATCGGTGGGCTGTCGATTGCAGGTCGTCTGGTCGATTGCTTGCTTGATGTATTCTCATCTGATTAAATGATTTTTGTTTGGACGGTTGATAGTGTTACTTTAATACGAAGAAAAGTGCCGCATCAACAGCCTTCCAGGATTAATCTATGAGAGGAATGGACTACCTGTTAACACCCCCACGTTCTCTCAACTATAACTAGCCCAAGCAAATGGAAGCTCGGTCTATTCACTGTTTACATTTAATGAAAGTTTACTGGGGGTCGGCTCCAAATTATTGGCACTGATTCAAAGAAGTCATTAGTGTGGCTGCGTTTTGCTCAAGACTAAAAGTCGAGGATTAGCTGCCGGTTTAATATCGCAGCTCATTGTTTCCCTGAATCTCTGCAAAGGAGGTGAGTGCAAAGTTAGCATAACCCGTGGAGAGACAGCGGATCCATTAATGCGGAAATACACCAGTTTGAAATGTTACTAGGTTATTTCTCGACCTTTACTTTTAAGCTCCTGTTTTGTTCAATTTAAAGGTCAGCCATACATGATGCGTTTTCCAGAACAGTTGATGCTATCCACGTTTTCTGTCGTTTTAATATAATACTTGCAGATTTTTCTTATTAGACTTTTTATCATGAAAAGGAAAACTTAGTGTCATGAAATTGTCCTGTTTTTTGTTTTGCTGTATGTTTTTATGTCTTCTAAAATGCCGACAGTAGAGATACCTTTTGATTGTCTGGAATGTAGCTCTGAGATCACATGTTTTTAATCCATCATAGTCTTAACTCGTATGGAAAAGTCACTTTTGGCGCCTTCTTAGAAATCAGAGAATTTATCAGGATAGTAATAGTTTACAGTAGTACGCGTTACCTGCTTATAGCAAAGGAAAATACAAGTCAAGGCTCCAAAAATTCCCCACATTTGCAGACGACAGTTTATGCACTCAGACTTTTGAGGATTAGTGTTATGTGCTGCAAAGTAAGATGTAAAACAAATCAGTTTTGTACAACTGCTTCTGGTGTTTTAGGCAGTTCACCACTCTTTCTGATGTGACTGGCTTGAGAATTAAGCTTCGCAGTTGTGTCGGTTGCTTCTCTAAATCTTCCTTCTTCTGCGTTTTGTCTCCAGACAATGTCTCTGCTGCTTCAAGGAGTATAAGCATTTGGAGGTCTTTAATCAGCTGGTCTACGCCCTCATCAACCTGGTCATCGTTCAGATCAGCAGTCTGAGAGACCGACTGTGCAGCGTCCAGGACCAGGGACACAAAGGGGCAGAGGGGGCGGGGTGTGAGTGGAGCGGAGGGGAGTCGGGACAAGGCACCCTCCCTCAACCCCCCTCACCCGGGGAGGACGAACCTGTGAATGTGGAAAGAGACTCTGCTGAAGAGGATGCCGACACGCCTGACGTAAACCAGAATAAGACGCAGAACCAGGACCAGGGTGCCAGCCTGCCGGTTGAAGCGCAGGTGGAAGCACAGGGACCTGGGGATGGGGGCGGTGGTTCTGGGGATACTGACGGTGGTGCTGGAGGTAGCAGTGACAGCAACAGTGACAGCCAGGATCCCTTCAGCTCCTGGAACACAGAGGAGAGGGAGAAACTGCTGCTGTGTGCAGCCAAGATCTTCCAGATCCAGTTTCCTCTGTACACAGCCTACAAACACAATACACACCCCACCATAGAGGTAAGAACAGATCACAGCATTAAGCTCATGCACTGGATCCTCCACTTTTCTTTTTACGACAGCAGCTTCCTTTTAGGTAACGGCTGAAATAGTCACTGATCATTCAACTTTGGAGTAAAAAGACTGACTGTTTCCATTTTGAAGGCCTCCTGGCTTTAGCTCTGGACTGAATGCTGAGATGCCCTGAACGTCTGCACAGCTGCAGATTGTTTTTGTTCTTTGAGCGCTGTTAGTGAACTCAGTTTGAAAATAAATAACACATTAAATCAAGTCATAGATTTCAATCACAATCAAAGAAATACAGCCTTTTTAACCCAGTTAAGCACATGGGATCCAAAGATATTGAATCAGATATTGAAAAGTAACTGAACTGAACTGATACTGATAGGTCAAACAAAATCCACGTTTTATATTCTGTGGAAAATCCATCAGTTTGTCTTGATTTCTCATTTAACTCACAGCAAGAAAGTGAATTGGTATGCTTCCCAAAATGATATTATTATTATTATTATTATTAATCATAATAGTAATAATAACTTTATTTATAAAGCTCTTTCAGTCAAAGTGCTGTACACAGAAATAAAAACAATAAAACCAGTAAAAACAGATAAAAACTGTTAAATAACAATAAAAACAGAACAATAAAAAAAGACATCAGTAAAACAAACGAAGATTCATACGTATAAGAAAACAAGTGGGTCTGCAGCTTGGCTTTAAATACGTTAATGCCTGATTTCAGCAGGCAAACTGTTCCATAATGTTGGTCTTTTTACGGGCCTTTCGGGATATACGGAAGTCCCGTCCCCTGGGAATGGAGAACCCGAGTGTGGACAAACGGGTTCACCAGGCTGGATAGATGAGATGGGGCAGTTCCATTTTCAGTTTTGTGTTTCCTTTAGGGGTTCCATAAAAGACATGTTTATGTTAAAATCCAATGGCCATGTATAGTAACAACCATCAGGTGTTACAGGCTCTGTGGAGTTTAGATAGATTAGGCCATTACTTCAAGCTTTTCATGTCAGTGTTTCAGACAAAGTCAGCACACTGATGTCTGTTTTTTCTGATGACAATGCCAGAACACATTGTTTCCTTTAAGCTTTTGAAGCATTCTTTGAACTTTGTTTGAATGTTGCTGCTTTAAGGATGATACAAGTCTGTTGCCACACACGTCCTCTAAAACAGTGCTGCTTTTGTTTCCTTTCCTTTTTCCCAGGACATATCTGCTCATGAAAGCAACATCCTCGGCTCCTTCTGTGACATGAATGTAAGAAACCTTTCCTCATTTCACTGATTGTTTTCTTACTGCTGCTACATTTGGTAGCATAAGTTGTTTCTTGTTAATCAGCTCACAGCTACAGCAGAAAATAATCCCTCAATCTGCAGCAAAAAACACAGACTGTTCTGTTCATGTCCATTAAACTTTTAGGGCCAAATTCCTTTTAGCCACTCTGCAAACTATTCTCTTTTGAAAGCTTCAACAAATTTTATGCCCAAAGCTGACAGCTGCACTACATCCAGAGCAGGAGAGTGTGGGTGGAGGCAAAGGTGGTGATGAAAGCTATCTGTAGGCCTTAGACGTGTAGGGATTGCTGCAAGAAACGAGGACATCAGGAGCATCACCTGTCCGCTGGGGAGACTCGGGCTTACCGGTCACATCTTTTGCTCCTTCCACTCTTTAGTTTTGGTTTCTGTCTGAGCTCACTGAACATGCTGTGAAATTAGCTGAGCACTTCTGGCCATGTGCAAGGACAGATTAGCAGAAAAACCAGAAAAGATGCCTAATCTTCCACCTTGGACTGAAAAGAGAATGACTTCAGTGTTATTTCACTTCCTCCAACACCAGATTTTACTGCAGCACCTCCTGTGATTATCTTAAAAATGTCAACAGGAGCAGTTTTCTAGTTGTAGTGAAGGTGGCCTGGTGGTTTTAGTGTAATCCTGCGTATTGACCAAGAGAAAGACAGCAAATGGCGCTGAAAGCATACCAGCGGCTCAGCAAGGAGAAATTCCCTCAATTTCAATGTAGAGTCACAGTGGCAGTATACAGAAGAATTGTGTTTTCACATAAAAAGGGGAATGTTAAAAATGTTCAAATTCATGGAGAGGAAAACTGGAAGAAGAATGAAGGAATTATGTTTTTCAACATCCTGACATTTTCAAATATGAGTAGACTTTTTATTGGCATATATTAGACAAATGTAAGTAAAGATAATGATACGCTTCCTTTTACATTGCTACATAATTTCAATTTCAGCATTTTTCTGCTCAACTTAACAGAGAGTAGTTGTAGATAATACATTCCTAAACATTATATAAGGTAAAGGTAAATGATCGGACATCAACTTTGCATTTTGCTCTAGTCAAAGATGTTATTGTCTCTGGATCTCAGAGGTTATCTGACATCTGACCTGAGAAAGCTGATGCCCAGGCGGCTCAGCATCCAAATATAAACGCTGTCTGAGGGGAGGTTTCCAGTTTGGTCCGTCGGCCCCGTTGTGCTGAGTGACTCAGCTTGAATTAATTTTGTCCTGTGGACTCATCTGACTTTCATTTTTGTCCAACCCTAACCCTTACTTATTTTGACAAGGAGCAGTAAAAAAAGCACCTAAAACTGTAGAAAATAATTACTCTGCTCAAAGAGGAATCCAGTCCAGCTCCAGTGTTAGTGTTTTAGGAACAGAAGAGTTCATTTGTTGAGTAAAGAGTCAGAAAATAAGCAGCTGTCATAGTTTTGAAACACATTTATTGTCAGTGTGTTGATTTTCAGGCTCAGTACAGTTCTCTGTTTAGTTCAGTATTGTCTCCATTTCCTGCCCTTTTTGGTTCTTTTGTCAACGCCTACATTATTACAGTGTGCGAAGCCTCATAAAATCCATAGCAACAGAGTTTCATTGGCTGTTGCTCCTGTGGCAGCCCTTTGTTTTCTGAAAAGAACATTGCAAAGGATCCAAATCAATGTTTTGAAAATAAATACAATAGTTTGGGTCACACTAGGTTAAAGGGGCTCACTGTATGCTGTCTTTTGTAGACAGGTCTGTCCTGTCAGCATGGAACTAAAGCTGGGAACTTAACTTCAGCATAACAGTACAGGCTGGTGTCTTCGGTTGTGAATTTGGTTTGATTTCCTGCAGATGAAGTTACCGTCCCCCAGAGAGCAGTAATGTGTCCCTGGATGATCTGTCTGTTGGATGGCTTTCACCTTCCCACCACAATAAAGTTTTCATTCGACTCAGGGGCAAAGGGTTTGGCATGGAATGAAGAACAGGCTGTATGAAACTTGAGGATGAAACATTTTCAGCTGGACTACTGAAAAAACTCCAGCTTTTGTGGTTTTAGAACTGAGGCAAGAAAATATTTTTAATCTTAGAACTGCAGCACAATTTTCCCTCAGTCATGCTGTTTCAGTCACAATGAAACTGAAAGGTCCCATCTTTTACCAGAGTTTATGTAAGTCTCCAATGCCCCCTTAATGCTTAAAACACTGCACAGATGATTCACTTTACCACTCCTTTATTACCCCTGGTTTTAGCCTAAAAGTCTGAAACCTTTATTTCACTTGAAGAGTTCTTTTGCTTCCTGTTACAGTAACAGTTTGACAGTAGTTGAGGAGGATAAGCACAACTCAGACAGAGCTTACACTTCCTGGAATATCATTACAAAAGAAGAAAATGCAAATGAGCTTCCAACTAGATGATTTCAAGCGTGTGATGTGCTGCTGTCTTCCCTGTTGACCAGGATGTGGAGGTGCCTCTGCATCTGCTGCGCTACGTCTGTTTGTTCTGCGGGAAACATGGCCTCTCGCTGATGAAGGAGTGTTTCGAGTCGGGCACTCCAGAGAGCCTCCCCTTCCCCATCGCCCATGCCTTCATCACCATCGTCTCCAATGTGAGTGTAGCCAAGTAAACAGTGATGTTATTCACGGCATCACTGGCACTGCTGCTCTTTGTAAGGCCACAGGTCAACGTAGCAATCATTTTGGAGACTTGATGAATTGTATTTCCCAGCACCGTTGAGTGTGTTGCTTGATAATGTTTTAATAACATGCGGTGAATAATTTCAGTGGCATTTTCACCCAACTTGTTTGTTTAATACTTCAATACACTTTATATTTTGTCCACAGATCCGAATATGGTTGCACATTCCGGCAGTCATGCAGCACATCATACCGTTCCGCACCTACGTTATCCGGTGAGTTTAGGAGTTGGAAGAAGCACAGAAAATAGGAAGTTTTTCTCAGCTGCTTTGGTTGATTTTCACAAGATTTTGCACGACAATAGAAATATAAACTACCATTCATAAGAGTGAAGTCACTTAGAAATGTCCTTATTTTTGAAAGAAAAGTTGTTGTTTTTTTCAATAAAGAGGACATTAAGTGAATGATACGTAGACCTTTATTGTCCCCAAGGGGATGTTCATTGTCACAGGTACATAAAAAATACACATATCATAAACAGTAAAACACAGGACACTAGATAAATCCAGTCTAGACGTTGTTCATGTGGTAAATGACTATTCTAGCTGGAAACGGCTGATTTTGATCCCTCTCCATATCACGGCTCACTTTTCACGTTCTCACTCTATCACAGATTTTTAAATAGCATTTGGTATTGCAGATTTTTCGCCATATTATGGAATTTTGCAGTATATTTTGTATATTTATATATTATTGTTTCGGGCTGCGTTGAAGAACAATGCCGGGGAACAAATCTCTGCCTTTTACGCACTCTGCCACTAGCAAATGCTTTTATTTTGGACAGACAGAGAGCACCTTGTAAAACATGCGGCAGGAAGTGATCAAACACGCTTCAGACAACATAACACTAAACTGATTATTCTGACTAAACCGCAAAACATAAACACAAACACTAGTAATGCTGCAACACTAACATAAACCACAGTAATGACATTTCAACCCACAACACCCCAAGCTCCCATGGTGCATTGCAGCACAACAGTCCAGTCATAGACCGGCTCTGCTATCGCTACATTATTTTAATTATTTTTGCATTAAAATAAGCATTTTCTAGCCAAAAAAATGAAAAAAAATGTACAAAAAAACAACAATTAAAACATATTAAAAGAAAATTTGTTTTGAAATAAAATGCGTAGCGTACGGTGCTGGGCTGTGATAGCTTCTTCCCTGTGCTCTTATTGATTGACTGCCATTTTGTTAAACACCCTGCTTCTCTGTCAGCACAGCATCCAGCAGCTTCTCAAACCAGAACAAGCCTATCAGTAACCCTCCTGATGATGTTTTTCTGCACTGACAAATCTTACTTGTTGCACCCTGAAAGTCTCTCTAAAGCTGTGATCATCAGCATCTAGCTCTGTCTCCTGCTTGGTTGTGATGAATCTGAGCTCTGCTGCCATTTGAAGTGAAGAAGGCAGATGTGCTTGATTCTCTCTCCCTGAGCTTCTCTCTCCCTGAGCTTCTCTCTGTCTCTCTCAATCTGTCAGTGCACCTATTCCATTCGTGCACTTGCTCCCCCAAATACCAAAGTGCCATATGTTTGTTGCTAGGAAGAGCCTCTGTCACCATAGCAACAGTTACTGGGCCTCCAGTCAACCTCTTGTCACGTGGCCACAGAGGAGAGAGGCCCGGTCATGTGACACAGGCGAGCCGAGGCGCTGCTGTCTGATTGCTTCTTCAGTCTCACTCAGCAGGGACACGAAATAAAATGACGATTGTGATAAAAAATAATCATTTAAATGGCATCCCTCGTCTTTACTACGTTGTCTCAGATGCTCTAAGTTTAAGACTTTGTTTTTGTTTTCGTTGAGGAGGAAAAAAGTCTTTCAGTAACATCAAATGAAGGCTCTAAAGGGCGGCACAGGCTGGTGGCTTGTGATGCACTGCAACAAATCATCCACACTTTCTTAGAGTAACAAGATTATTAATTATCCGCATCCGCTCATAAACAAAAAACACTGTAAATGGGGCTTTAAAAGAGGCAGCTTTCCCCAAACAGGAAAGATTTAAACTCAGAAAGCTGTTTACAAGAGCTCAGGTTGCTGTGAAATTCACCCAAAACCTTTTAGGCTGAGAGGAAACTTAGAATTAGTTAAATGTGGTCTGAAGACAAACAGTGACGAGCTGAAATTAGCCGAGTTATGGTTTAACTCGGAAACTGTTTGAGTAACGACAGTCAATTCAGAAAAGAAGAGTATAAATGTCAGCAAGCGTTCAGGATGACCTGGCTGATCTCACTTTCGTTTAATGGCTTCACATTTGGGGTTTTCAGAATCATGTCTCAACAAGGCTTAGATGAATTCCCCTGACTTTTGGTTTATTTATGCCTCTCTTGTGAGGAATTGGAATAATGTGATGACTTAAACCTTGGGGTGAGCGGTACTTTTTGACATTACGGTGCAAACATTCCATCCCAACCTTTCAGCATATTGTAATTAAAATGGCCTGAGAGGAAACAGGATCTCTGAAATTCCTCTTGGCTCTGCTTTCAGGATTTAGAAAATCTAGTGTGTGCCTGGCCAATAACAGGCCTTTTCACCCAGAAGGTGTGATATTATAAAGAGCAACAAAGAAGAGAAGGGGAGATTGAACAGTTCAATAGGTTGAACTGAGGACTTTGATTCAGGATAATAGGGTTTGAATCCTGTGAGAAGTCAAGACTAACTTTTAGCTTGACAGTTTTTGTGTGTTTGAGCCTTCTGCATGTATAGAATGCTGCTGCCACTGTGCAGCCCATGCTAAACATCAGCATGTTTAATGCAGAACTGCTGTGCCTCAGTACAGCTTCAGAGTTTTAGAGTGTACCCTCCACAGACCTACCGATAGTGCTTCACTGTACAGCTACTGTATGTTCGTATGAAGTGTGGTTTTAAGCACTGCTTTTAGTTAACCTTTGTCTATCAGTATGTCTGATTAAGGTAAACATCTGGAGGAATGTGTCTGCAAGGAACCCATGAAAGCAATGCGAAGGTATTTTTTTATTTTAAAATGCAAGTGTTAGTCAGTGGAAACAGACTGTACCGCAGCTGAATTAATCTGTGTCTGTCTCACCTGTTTACTTCTGCTTGTATACAGTTTGTATATGAAAGAAAAAAAAAATTGGATCAAACCAGGTTTACGAAATTTGTTACATAGGAGTTCAGTCCAGTTTACTAATAGGCAGCTTTTCATCCTTTTATGTCTCTCTTTAATCATCAAAACACAAACCCCTTTAGCTGCAACTGTTTCCCAGCTCAGCAGAAAAGATCTGAAAACCACAATCTCAACCATCCCAGAGTGCAGAGTGGATGAGTCAGCAGCAGTCGGCTGATCAGATATCTCAACGTACGCCAACGCACATCTGAAAAACGAACGGTCTCAACTGTGTGAACACGAGTACACTTCTAAACATAAGTAATGTTTGAAATAGTGATTCCTCAGAACATGGAGGCCTGGTGCTGTCAGACTGTTTCAACAAAAGTTTTTTTTTAATTGGACTGTTTTTGGGGACGTTAACACTTGTGTTGTCGTCCCAGTTGTCATGTGTTTTGACATGTTGACCGAGCTGCTCAAATTCTTCTCTATGGATTTCTTTTTCCCTGTCAGAAGGGCTGGTAGTGATGTAATAGTAGTAATTATTATAACTGTTGAACATGATCTACGTCTTTTTTTGTCAGAACGTTATTCCTTTGGCAGCTGAGTAAATGTCAGATTCTGTGCAGGTATCTGTGTAAACTCTCGGACCAGGAGCTGCGTCAGAGCGCGGCACGCAACATGGCCGACCTGATGTGGAGCACGGTGAAGGAGCCGCTGGACAGCGCGTTGTGCTTTGACAAAGAGAGCCTGGACCTCGCCTTCAAGTACTTCATGTCCCCCACTCTCACCATGAGGTTGGCAGGACTCAGCCAAATCACTGTGAGTCACTCTCCAAACATGACTGCACTTAGTGTCAGACTGATGTGGGTGCATACGACGCTGGGTAAGAAGGACTCATTACTGCAGCTTTTAAGCAACTGTTTTTAGAGACATTTGCAATTTTTAAGTCCTGGTTTCAAACCGCCAACACAGGAACAGCTGTGTGTTCTTCAGTTCTTTCTCTCCTTTATGGTCTGTGCTGACTTGAAATTCATCTAAAGTTTTTGTGATTTGGATTGAAGCACTGACAGATTAAAATCATTTTAAATGTAGAACACTTTCTTTTAATTTGATAAGTAAAACAAAAACACTTTAACAAAAATTTTCCTCGATCAGCTGTGGAAAATCTCTGTAGGGTTTTCAGGAAACCAAATAAATGATTAGATAGATGAACCTACTCTTTCACTGTGAGTGTTGGTGTGACCAGCTGCCTCAGTTGGTCGTACCTCTCACTTGGTACAGGCAGGAAACTTATCGATTGACGGTAGAATTTACTGATGTTCCCTGAAGGCCTCACAGTGCAGGCTGTGGTAGATGCTGCTGGTGACTGCTGGTCAGGCAGGTATGTGAGTGAAAATAGGAAAATAATGTGTTCCTAAGTCAGATTTGTCCAAAATGAAACTGAGTAATTTTATCCACATGCGCTGTTTTCTGTGTGCAGTTTGTTTTTTAACAAGTGAAGCACATTTTCAAATGTAAATGCCACAGTTGATCAGTCGTGTCCATGTAATGGAGAGAGGCCAAAATCAAGGTTGTGAATAATGTTCCTGTAACTTTGCAGCCCTACCACTGTGTTAGTCACTGTAATAGAATATATAGCATTTTTTCTTCACACCACTTTATCTCTGAAACACAGCAGCCAAATAGCATCAGGCAGACACACCAACAGCCACAGAGGATATAGAAGTACTGCTTTCCAGCACTGTGGCTAACAGAGTAGCTGCCCCACGCCGGTTAGAGCGACACATAAACAGATGAATGATCATCATTCCCATTCAGATTCTTTTATTGTCATTGCTGCATACAGTGACATTCAAACACTAGTAAAACTGATCAAAAAATAGATATATCACGGGCCAAATTAGAATCCAGGCAGATTTAGAATCCACCTAGGCAGAATTAGAATTTTGATTTTGCCAAGGCGAATTCAAAATCCTACCATGGGTGTTGTATGGATTTCAATCTTGATATATCAATAGCCTGTATATTAGAAAGAATAAGCCTAACCTCTAACAGGATTTTGGTATACAGTATATGAAAAAAAAACAGAAACTACTTTGACAACATAATTTTTTCCCTGTTTATTTTGCCAAGTGTTGAGGACAAAGGTTGTTTCGCCTGTAACATACATATATATATATATATATATATATATATATGTATATATATATATACACACACACACGCACACGCATATATACATATATGCATATAAATAAGACAATACATAATAATGCCACACTTCCTGCTACTGCTTGAAATTTTACATTTTACTGGTCACATATACGGCTACTTTGGTCTCAGCTCTGTTTGGAAACTTGAGCAGTGATTTGAAGTGAATAGTGATGTTATCATGCCTGTAGTGTAAATAAAAGGTCATCACGGTATTTACAGCGTAAAATGTAGTGTGGCGACATGCTCACAGTTAGCATGAACATTATAACCTGATGCTTTATGTAACACCAGGTGGTGTATTTTAGATCATCTAGGGCACACAGTTAATGGAATATTAATCGTGATAATGATTTTGCTTACCACCGTTACGTGAACATGACTGACTGCAACAGTGGCATTTAAAATGCTCTGCTCATTGGCATATAGAAAATAAACTGCATCTGTGTCCATGTGGGTAAATCAGACAACACATCTCCTTGTTTCACCGTTCAAAGTTATTTTTGGTCACACTCTTCTCTGAGCTGCAGTAACTAAGTGGAGACTAGAGACTTCTCTGTGTGCACCTAGCTTTTCCTGTAACCTACATGTGAGGCATTCAGGGAAGATGATAAAGTGTAGTATCTGTCATTAAGCAGATGTTAAGCAAATAAGGCCTTTTCTGTAAAATTTTATTCATGTGTTGTTGCTGCTAAATGCACCAAATTTGGATGAAGGCAGGTTTGTATTGGCAGAAACATAGCACAGCATTGAAGTAAAACCTGCGCTCTATTCATATCATGTCAAAGTGCAAAACATATTTTTTTGTCTTTAAAATTGTGATAAATAACCTTAATCTCACAATCGTTCAAAATATTCTGTTGTATTTTGGCCATTTCATGTGCAGCCCCAGTATGAACATGCAGTAGTTAACAAATGTTTGTTCCATTTGCTTTGCCAACAGTTTCTTTTACGTCTTGTTGTGCCACTGAAGGAAATAACCTTGTAAAAAAACATGCAGTGTATTGTGTGTTCCCTCGTCATGAAACGTGTGTGTCTGTTTCCTCAGAATCAGCTCCACACCTTCAATGACGTCTGCAACAACGAGTCCCTGGTGTCTGACACAGAAACGTAAGTTAGCTGAAAAGAATCAGATAAAGATAAACATTATTGTGTCAAAACATGCGTTTAGAAAAGTTACTGTCTCTGATTTCATTCGTTGATGCTCTGTAATTGCATTTTATTGAAATCCACAACGCTTTAGACTTATCAGTGTTGTCATTTAGAAAAAACATTCGGCTTTCTCAGATGGGTCATAATTATTTTTTTGATTTTGTACCTTTTTCCTCAAAGTCAAGTACAAACATGTTACAGTGTAAGTGACTGGAAAGTGGTGAAGTAATAAAGTACTGAAGGAAGAAGGAAAAAGCACATGCCTGTCATCTCTCTAAAGGGCTGTTTATTTAAAGAAACACAGGTGTACATCCATACAGTCAGAATGCACCTGGAGCTGTTGTGTATTATTGTTGTTGTGTGTTACTGAACACCACTGTGATGCGGCTTCATCCTTTCAGGTCCATAGCAAAGGATCTTGCTGACTGGCTGATCCACAACAACGTGGTTGAACACATATTCGGACCGAATTTGCACATTGAGGTGAGACCTTTGTGAAACTGAAATGTACAGTTGAAATGCATGTAGTTGTATTTCAACAAAATACGTCTTCATTAAATAGTTTTGTAGCTTCAGTATGAAGTGCCCCCTTTAGTTAAGTTGTACAATGCTACACTAGAGACTGGACATGGATATGTTTTCTCCCAGCGCTGCATATCATGTGTGTTTGTGTTTTCCAGATCATTAAACAGTGCCAAGTGATCCTGAACTTCTTGGCTGCAGAAGGCCGACTCAGCACGCAGCATGTAGACTGTATCTGGGCTGCAGCTCAGGTAAGAGAAGACTGGACACAGCTTTACTTTGCTTCATGAACCTGTTTGTGGCCTGCAGTAGTAAACCTTAGCACAACCATTGTGATGAGTGCTACACATGAAAGCAGCAGTGATTCATTAAGATGTCTAATGTTTCTCCTCCGTAGTTAATATTAATAGATAATATAGAGTGAGCTTGACAAAAGCACTTGGACCAAAAATTAAAAGGAAGAGATTGCAGTTATTCTCATTGGTCTCGAAGAAATTATTATCGAAGTATTTATAATAATTTAGTTATTCCCTCACACTGAAGCAGGAGATGTAACCCCGATTTGTAATTTATAATTTTTTTTATACTTTTTTCTATGCTGGATTACATCACCAGGGCAATTACCTTTTTTTTAAAAAAAGAAAAATTGTAATAGAAGTATAGATGTACTGTGTATTTAGATGATGGTCTGGTGTTTCCCTCGCCATACCATGGTTCACTTTTCAGTCTCACTGTGTCGTGGATTTTTAAATTGCATTTGGTGTTGCAGATATTTCGCTGTATCATGGGATTTTGCGATCTATAGATATTTTTATACATTTATTACTGTTTCAGGCTGCGTTGAAGAATGATGTTGGAGAAAGGATATCTGCCTTTAATGCACTCTGCAACTGGCAGATGCTTTTATTTTGACACACAACAATATGAACATGTGACAGGAAGTGATCAAACACACTTCAGACTCCTGACAACATAACACTGAACCAAACTAACTAGGCTGACTAAAACACAAAAACACAATAAAGCACAAACACTAATAGCACTGCAACACTAACATAAAGCACAATAATGACATTTAAACCCCCAACACCCCAAACTCCCATGGTGCATTGCAGCACAACAGTTCAGTCATAGACCGGCTCTGTGATCATTACGTTGTAATAGTTATTTTTGCAGAAAGATAAGCATGTTCTAGCCTGAAAAAATTAAAACAATAGAAAATGTGCATATATAAAATAATAATTAAAACATATTAAAAAGTATTTAATCAAAATAAAATGCGTAGCGTACAGCGCTGTGCTCTGATTGGCTCAGCGACGTAGCATCAGTCTCCTCTGTCTCCTGTGTGTTGCAGCATTCAGCATCTCTCCTTGTCCATTTCACACGGACGTCTGATCGCTGCACATCGTGTTGCTCTGCGGTGTGTGGGGAGGGTTTATAAAGCTGTAAAATATATATAAATAATGAAATAAATATGGTTGCTACTTCGTGGATTTCTGCCTGTTGTAGGGGGTTTGGAACCCCTGGATAGACGAGGGATCACTGCACATACATACTGTACTGAGATTTAAAGGACCTTGGAATCCATTACATCGACGTCAGTATTTTGGGATGACAGTATGTTCTTTTCGTGTTCCTGTTCAGCTGAAACATTGTAGCCGCTACATCCACGACCTTTTCCCTTCGCTCATTAAAAACCTGGACCCAGTGCCTCTCCGCCACGTCCTCAACCTGGTGTCAGGTCTGCATCCCAGCGCCCACACCGAGCAGGTACCCAGAATCCCAAACACTGTGAACATCACCCTCGCTGTTGGTGTGATTTCTGATGAAATGCTCGTGTGCCTCCCTCCTCCTCAGACGCTGTACCTGGCCTCCATGCTGATCAAGGCTCTGTGGAATAACGCCCTGGCAGCAAAGGCCCAGCTCTCCAAACAAAGCTCCTTCGCCTCTCTGCTGAACACCAACATCCCTATGGGAAACAAGAAAGGTCAGCCTGGATTCCTCTCAGTGTGAATCCTGTGAAATCAGTTTTATAATATTGCCTGAGGCTCTTCTCTCTCAAGTCTGGGAAAATGACTCGACTGAGCTTCGTTATAGAGACTGCGTGTGTTTATATTGGATGACTTGGGTAAAACGTGAAGGCGTATGGTTAGAACAATCGGGCTGTTAGTAGTTTTCGTTGTTGTAAAAAGTGGATATATGACTGCAACTAACAAGTGTCAAAGTTGTGGACTAATCTTATTATTTCCCCTTTAATTAGTAAATCTTTGTGTCCATAAAATGTTAGAAACCAGTGAAAAATGTCCCACATCGCAAGACTGCTCCTCCAGATGTCTGTCCAAAACTTTAAGATTCACTTTTCTGTCAAATACTACAAAGACAAAGCAGAGAGAAGCTAGAACTGGCAAGTTTTTGTTTACAACAGATGACTAAAATAGCTGGGATGTGTTTAAGCCTCTGCATCGTCACATTGCACGCCCATCATTCTCCCTGTCAGCTGCTCTGGATGAGGACGGAGCCAAGAGAAGATCCAGAAGTCTAATTTCACCTTAGATTACTTAAGTTGCAATATGCTGAAAAGTTAGTGCAGATTTTTTTGTATGACGCCAAAAAATACTGCCTACACCAGCTGTAAGTTCAGCAGCTCAGTAGTAGTAAATACCTTGAATACTCAGAAGATGCCTTACTCAAGTCACTCGCTTAAAAATAAACACATCTGACCTTTTAATCTCATGTCTTAAACAAAGTAAGTAACAGAAACGTGTTAAACTTTCACCACTAAAGCTCAGTTCCATTCTCGAGCTGTCTGCAGCTTAACGTGTCTGCTGTTGGTGTTTTAGACTGTTCTGAGTCTGTCGTCCTGTGTGCTCTCAGGTTCACCGGCTGCCAGTCCGGACAGCAGCGACAACAGCGACACTCAACACAGTGGAGGCAGCGACATGGAGATGGACGACCAGATGATGGCTGGCAGCAAGAGGAGCCAGCAGAGGCTTTCTGACACAGAGGTATCCACAAACAGATATAAAACACAAAACGCTGAAACAATGAAATGATGAGCAACTGAAAACTGTTTTTTAGCATGTGAGAGTAAAAAGCACATGGAGGCATAGAGAGCATTCCTCAGAATATACAACTGATTATTCAGCAGGTCTCCATTTACCCATTTTCATTAAAGCTCAGTGAAAAACTGTCATTTCTTTTTTAAAAGCAAACAACCAGTGTTTGAGAAAGAATATGAGCTGGCATCATGCAGCCAGAAAAATACTGAAGTGGCTTTTCTTTTGAGACCTTGTTTTTGTTTCAGCGTGTACACCTTGATGGAAATTTATTTACTTTGAATTAATTAATTACTATTCCTTCATCTTTGATGGCAGCACAAATGTGTCTTCTTCTCTGAAGCCCCTTTCAGACGCACATTTCTTTCATTTAATTTGACAGCAATTAGGAGTGTCTGTCATAAATCTGAATAGGTGAATTATTGACTTTCAACACGAAGCAAGTCTAAATGAAGACGGTCATATTAGCAGAGCTGCACAGAAAAACAGTTCTGTTTAATATAAGTCACATTTTTTGCAAAAATGACTGGAAACTGTTGCCAAGTCAAGCTCAGAACTGCTTTCCCTCCATGCCACGGACAAGGTGATCAGGCAGCATAATGGGAATGATGTAAGGTTTCCGTCTAGATGACACAAAGTTGTCACTTACTGGAGACGTTAGGTATTCCAGGGCTGAAAGGGCTTCTGTTGTCTCCTCAGGAGTCGATGCAGGGCAGCTCAGACGAGACGGCGAACAGCGTGGAGGAAGGCAGCAGCGGCCCGGGCAGCAGCAGCGGTCGGAGCGAGGCTTCCAGCAACGAGGCTGCCTCCAGTCGGGCCAGCCAATCAGCTGGGAGCCCAGGCAGTGAGATGCACTCCGACGACATGGCAGACAGCGAGGCTTTAAAAGAAGAGGACGACGACGATGAAGAGGAAGATGATGAAGAGGATGATGATGACGATGAAGAGGACGAAGACGAGGGGAACCGGTCGGCAGCTGATGGTGTTCAGCAGAAGGAGCCTCGGGAGCAAACTGAGTCCAGGAAGAGGAAAGCTGGGGATGCTCTTGGTGAGGGACCGAGTCAGGGGGCGGGGCCTAGTGGCACAGGAGGAGGAGCCAAACCTAAGGTTCTCCCCTTCAGCCCAGAGACTTCCGGCGTCATGGTCACTGCGGCGTCAGCGTCTTTAGAGGGTCGCATGAGGATGTTGGACGCCTGCTCTGCGTCATCGTCTGCCCGACCTGAGGGGACAGAGTCCCAGCAACAGCCCCCAGACATCAGCCCGTCCCAGATGGTCCAGGGGCCTCAGGAGCCCTCCTGTCTGCCACGGCCTGGGGACTTCCTTGGAGATGCCATGGGCAGTGAGCTCTTCAACTGCCGCCGTTTTATCGGCCCCCAGCATCACCACCATCACCATCATCATCACCACCATCATGAAGGGTAACCCTGCTGTTCTGCAGCTGTTTTTACTGATTCTGTTCATTTGTTATCTCAATAAATGAGCACGCAAGACTAAAGCAGCAACCAGTAGTGTTCCTTTCCACTTTAAGGTAGTTGAACAAAAAAAGTGCTAATGGCTTTTCTTTTTTAGACCTAACATTGGTGTCTTGCCACATAATAAGCAGTATGAACTGTGCTTACTGTGAGGTTTGTTCCAGAAAACAAGGTTCAGTCAGTGTGTTTTTATCCCCAGCATGTGCCAGGAAACACCAGGAAAACACATTTGTGAATGATATGTTTCAGGTCGACATGAAAGCAGACACGGTCTTTGTTCTCCTACAACAAACAGAGTATGAACACAGGAATACAGATGGAGTTTTGGCTGCATGTGACTTTATCGTGGGTTGTTGTCAGGTTACACAGGAGAGTCTGATCTGTAACTAAAGTCAGTGTTCCAGCTCTCACTAAATGAACACAATGATTCATACCAGCACAAAGACATTCACCTGCTGATATGTGGCAAGAATTATCTAAATAACAGTGACATGACTTCTATTTTAATGCATATTTACATGGGTGTGTATTTCTCTAACATATTGCTGTAGTGGCAGTACGTACCCAGGATGAGGCATCCCTAAAAGTAAAGAGGATTTTCCTTCTGGGGACCAGCAAATGTACTAGAAAAGAAGCCACTGTTTGTTAATGTCTTGTGTACAATGTTTGTGTTACTCTTGTTTCTAAATTCATCTAACCCTCTATTGCTGCTCTGTAGATACACTTTGTCATACATACAGTATTATGTATTTTTAGATGTTTAATGATTGTGCTTCTCTCCTTGCTGTTTAAACCTCTGTCAGCCCCATGGTGGAGGATATGCTGAGTGCTGATGATGTTAGCTGCAGCAGCTCCCAGGTCAGCGCCAAGTCAGAGAAGAACATGGCTGACTTTGATGGGGAGGAGTCGGGCTGCGAAGAGGAGCTGGTCCAGATCAACTCCCACGCCGAGCTCAGCTCCCACCTCCAGCAGCACCTGCCCAACTTGGCCTCCATCTACCATGAGCACTTGGTGCAAGGTGAGAAACAGCCAAGACCCTGGAAGGTTCAGCATTATCAGGTTATTTCAAACAATACAGCTGGCTGTTCTTGCTATTGTTCATGGGGTGGATCCCCACTACTAAATATCAGTCAACCTGCTAGAGCAGAGATTCTCATATGAGGGTCTGTGGAAAATCATCAGGGTGTCTGTGAACAAATTTCCAATTTCTTTTGCCATATATATATATATATAATAGAATACTTTTTAAATATTTGTCGGGGCCCTATTTTGTGACCAAAATGGTTGCATATCCAATCATTGTGTGCAACAGTGTGCAAGTCAGAAATTCACATGACTGCATTCTTGTGAGTGCCGGATGATTATTAGACTGATCTGGGGCCCCTCTGACCGGCGTTGGTGGCAGCTGCATTACCGGCAGTTCTTCATAACTGTCTTTTTCAGTCTGTCCCTGCC
The DNA here is from genome assembly GCF_021347895.1 of Acanthochromis polyacanthus. Taxonomy (NCBI): domain Eukaryota; kingdom Metazoa; phylum Chordata; class Actinopteri; family Pomacentridae; genus Acanthochromis; species Acanthochromis polyacanthus. The sequence continues at coordinate 42,990,419 of NC_067115.1, forward strand.
CGACGCATTAAACGAGCAAATTCAGCTGCTGTGTATTCCAAGCTCATTATTTTAAAGAACAAAATGAGATGGGAGAGCAGGAGGCTGGTGGAGAGAGAGAGGTCAGACTCTGACACACCTGATGATCGGAGTGCAGCTGACTGAACCAGTGAAGAAGGAACAGCACCGCATTCAGTTCTGATGGCTAATTCAGTATAAATCAATATTAATCACAATAATGATTCTGACAGACAGTTATATCAACATGATGACTGCAGTATTGGCATTTAAAAAGCACTATGCTCATAGAAGAATGTACTTGTAGAAAACAGCCCATGTCGATAAAATCACTGTTTTGCTTTGGGGAAATCTGGCATGAGAGCTTCTTATGTCGCTGTTTTTGCAGTAATTGTTGGTTAGACATTTCTAAATGCACTGCAGCTACCCAGCAGCATCTGCTACAGCCTGCCAGCCTCAGTCTACAGCCTGCATGTGAGGCGTTTTGAAAAGAGCAATAAATTGTAGTATTTATATGCTGATGTTGAGCCAGTGAGGCGTTAAACCTGTGCTCAGTTTAAAGTACCGTATTTTCACGACCAAAAGGCGCACTGTACCAAAAGGCGCAGTCTCAGTTATGTGTGCCATTACTGTATTTAACACACACATAAGGCGCACCTGATTATATGGCGAGGGTTTTATATACAATCCACGCCCACACTTCCCCCTTTAACGTTCTCATGGTGTCCTCTACTACGTCGGCCTTACAACAACAACACACACACAAGCATACAAGTGTGCGTATTTAAAAATAGAGCGGGAGCAAAACTGAGTTTGGTTGTGCTTTATTTAAGTATTGATTACAGAGTACTAACATTTTTTTAATCATCAATAGGCGCGGGCATGGTAAAACACACGGATAAAACAAGCACACAAGTGTGCTTATTTAAAAATAGAGCGGGAGCAAAACTGAGTTTGGTATTCACTTTTTTTTTACCGGTAATCGTCATCAATCAAACCCATGGAAGTCCTCATCCTCTGTTTCTGAATTGAACAGCTGCGCTAAACCTCCATCAAACATGCCAGGTTCACTTTCTTCACTGTCAGAGTCACTTTCCGTGCCGTGCAGCGCCTCGGAAATGATGCCGGCTTTTGCGAAAGCTCGAACAACAGTGCCAGCAGACACGTTAGCCCAAGCATCTACAATCCATTGGCAAATTGTGGCGTAACTCGCCCGGCGCTGCCTTCCACTCTTAGTAAAACTGTGGTCTCCATCGGTCATCCATCGCTCCCACGCCGCTCGCAGCCTTACTTTGAACGGCCGGTTCACACCGATGTCCAGCGGTTGGAGTTCCTTTGTCAGGCCTCCCGGAATGACAGCAAGCTCAGAGTTCATTTGCTTCACTTGTTTTTTCACATCGGCTGTGAGATGGGCACGCATAGAGTCACAGATCAACAGCGATGGTGATGCGTGGAAAAAACCACCTGGTCTACGTCCGCCTTACAACAACAACACACAGGACGCACTGCACCATAGGGCGCGCCGCACAATTTGAAGAAAATCTAAGACTTTTATGTGCGCCTTATAGTCGTGAAAATACGGTAGTGATGTCAGACAACCTCCAAGAAAAAATGGTGACAAAATTTCTGTCTTTTCTTATTGAATTATTTTGTGCATATTATGTCAGTTTTAATCTCACATCAATACTAAACTATGGTATTTAAATTAACACAACTATTCATTAGCATACAATGTTAGTACCATACTATACCATTCAGAATGCAAGAAAACTCTGTCCAGATGTGTATGTGCTCTGGCATGCTCTGAAAATGATTTGTTTCATATTGATTTGCCTTTGACATTTTAAAGGGCCAGTGCTATATGTAGCTTACTGTTTGCAGTGGAATTGTTTTTGTGTATTCTGCACTTAAATCATGCAAACATTTAAATATACACATGTGGAAGTTTCACTGACAGTTACAGAAATGGTTTGATTGCAGCTATCGCCTCAAAAGGTTGTGCAAGAAAATATTAAGTTATGGGTACCATCATTTTTGTCCAGGCCTGTTTCATGAGTTTGTTTTTTTAAATGATTCTGTTAAACCACGATTCAAAAGCAATGTCTGATTTTCATTGGTTAAAGCTGCTGTCCGGAGTTTGAATCGCAGCGTCTCCCAAAACACTGGTGGTCCCTCCCTCCCTCCCTCCCTCTGATTTCGCCCCTTCATTTGTGCACGCGTGCAGTACATGAGAGGAGTGCCCGGAGTGCTGCAGCATCTCGCCTGTTTTGCTGTTTTCCCCTCTTCTGCATTTAGTAAATAATAAAGGAATTACGTTAGAATGCTGTATTGAGTCTAACTTGTCCTAATACCAAAATAACATGAATCTGCTAGGACGAACGAGTAAAGTTTCAATATGTGATTACACTCGTGTATCCCTCTCGATGACGTTGTTTATCAAACTTAGTGCATTTACGCGTGTATATGTGTTACATTGTTTATTTATATCTAGAGTTCAGAATTGCATGACTCCTCTGACGAAGAGTATGTCCCAGACGCCCCAACATCTTCCTCCAGAGGTCGGGCATCTAAACGAAGCCGTCAGGCGGGCTATGGAGGCCGTGGTCGGGGAGCGAGGCGAGCACCCCGACCACGGCCTCTAAACGAAGCCGTCAGCCGGGCTATGGAGGCCGTGTTCGGGGAGCGACGCGAGCACCCCGAGCCAAAAAACGTCCTGCAGTCTCTTGGCCTGACAAGCCGTGGGATTGGTAACTTTTCTGGAAGTTGCTGAGCCCTGATGCTCTCTCCTCCACAAGCAAAACAAATGTGCTCGCGGTTGCGTAGTGCGTAGCTCGCCCACCTCTGCATGGGCTTGCTTGCTGTGCGCGTAACCGTTGATTGACAGCATGACAAAGCTGAAGCTCGAACTTGATTGGTCGGCAGCAACCGGCGCTTTTTGGAATAACATGGGGGTCTATGAGAGGAAGGCGGAGCTCAGGAATAAATTTTCATATCGCGTTATTCTAACTTTATATTATAGTATCGAACTAGACTAACACATTTAAGCTTTGTTAAAAAATGATACATAGATTGAAAACAAACGGAAACTCCGGACAGCAGCTTTAATTTTCATAGAATTTTTATTTATTATTACTTTTGTCAGATTCAGATTATTTCTGTGACCATTGCGGGTTTTTCTTTCATTAACCAAGGGATACCAACAATTTTGTCCACGTGTGTATAGGGCTGGGTATCAATCTAAAAGTTTCGATACCGGTACCAATTCCGATACCTTCACTTCGATACCGGTTCCTAAACGATACTTTTTTCGATACCAGTTTTACAATATATACTCTAACAGAATGAAAATTGCAGTACACATTACTTTTCACATCTTGAGTTTAATTTTCCAGTGATTTCCAGTGCAAAAGAACATTTGCAAGCAATGTACAGTTCAGTACATTCTGAGCCACCTTCGGCCCCGGACCCTTCCTGGCCGACCCGGAGCCGGTCGCGGCGCACCACCGCGGAGGAAATGCGCCAGGCGGGGGACGGCCCGCACCCGGTGAGAGGTCCGGCGAGGGGATCCTCCCGCACCGAGCGGCCGCCCCTGGCCCGCCGAGTTGAATCTCCCGGGCGGACTGCGCGGACCCCACCCGTTTACCTCTTAACGGTTTCACACCCTCTTGAACTCTCTCTTCAAAGTTCTTGTCAACTTTCCCTTAAGGTACTTGTCGACTATCGGTCTCGTGCCGGTATTTAGCCTTAGATGGAGTTTACCACCCGCTTTGGCATATACTGCACCGCGCACTATTGGCGTCTGTGGCGATGGGCGTGGGAGAGCTCAGCTGCAGAGGGGAGAGGTGTGGAGGAGGGTGTGTGGAACCAGCGTCAGGTTAATTAGCGCAGCTGGCACCAATTAGACTCACCTGATTCTCTCGGCAGTAACAGACTGAAGCAGAGGACAAAAGACAGACGGACAGAGAGGACGGGGGAACGGACGAGGGGAGGACAGCGGACAGGACGAGGTCCGGTGGAGCGGGCAGCTTATCGAACGAGATCCTGTGGAGATCCGGCTGACGCTGAGACTGTTTACCGGAGGAGAACCGGCGGAGAGCCGGCGGACGTTGAGACTGTTTACCGGACGAGGTCCGGTGTAGCGCCGGGCAAGGAAGAGAGACTGTTTATTTACATTGAGACGGTGTGGTGAATAAAAGACTTTGTCTGCATTGGCCGAACTGCCGTGGTTATTGTGTTGAGCAGAGCCGCAGACAGGTTCTCCTGTTACAGCGTCCATTTTACAAAAGTAGAGCCACGTTTTAGACCTCAGAGGCATCTTTTCCCACTTCGACGACATGCTAAACAACTGCAGTAAATTCAATGTACCTAACGTGGAACCTGTCTGTGAACGGGCAGCATGCTTTTTTCCGGCTTGCCGCAATCACGTGTAATGTTACAGTCAATCACAGGTTTGCTTTATCATAATCACGTGATAAGTACCGGAACATGGAACCGAAAGACGAGGCTTATTTCGATACTCCTTAGTACCGAAACATTTCGGTCGGTGCCATTAAAGAACCGAAGTTCGGTACTCAGCCCTACGTGTGTATGTTGAATACCTTTTAAGTAGGGTGTGCGATATGGAAAAATATAGTTTCACGATATTTTTTCAACCAGTGTCACGATACACGATACTATCACAATATTTTTTAACACGGTTTTTATGGTTATTTTTCAAGTTACTTAATAGGAGAACCACCTACAGGGTAACAAAAACTAAACGAAAGACCATTTAGACTAGTTGCTCTGGTTTTATTCTGCAACGTCTTCCAGTAAACAACAAAGTAAAGTGCGCTATATTCAAGGCACAGTTTCTCAGTAAAACAATTGTTTCAGGTTGCACTACTAGAATAAACATAAAAAGGAATAAGAATAAACAAAATAAAATACATCAATGAGGAAAGGTCAAGGCAAAGCAGTTAAATTAAAATGTAAACTTTAGACCTGAAGTGCAAAGACTTAAGCATAACTGTATCTGTTTCAAAAGGGAAAAACAATATAAATAGTAAATACCTTATTGAAAATAAATAAATATGAGAACAACAGAACCAACCAAGTGCAATACTGTCTGAATCCTGACTAGATTTAGAACATGTCTTTCAATTCTTTTTTTCTTTTTTTTTTACTTTATTTTTTGTAAGACTCATTGAACACGATCACAGATTTTTTTGCCAGGAAAATCAGTTGGTCAACTTTCTCTGGATCGAGAGTTGCACTTTGGCATGTGACAATATTGCCACCAGTGCTGAACACTCGCTCTGAAGGAACACTAGTTGCTTGAACACACAGATACTTTCTAGCTAGGTGGCTAACCCTTGGAAAGTTTCCCTCATATTTTTGCCACCATTCCAAAGGGTCCATTTCACTGTCTGCATTTGGTCCTGACAGGTAGGACTTCAATTCTGCCTCTATTGCTTCTTTTCGGGATGAAGCAGATGTGCCAGCTGCAGTTACAAGAGAGGTCTTCAAAAAGTTATCCAGTGTTTTCTTGGCTTTCTTTTTTTTTTTGGAGGGGGGGGTTCTTCCTCGGACTGTATCCGGATATTAATTTTGTTGTCCGACTATCACCACCACCCCCGGGCGGAAAGAATATGTGGCACTACTGTCTTCCTTCCGCCTTCGGCCCACATCGGCTCATGTCGGCTCATCCCGTCCTGTGATTGCATAAAAATATATACATGTCTATGACATATAGACATATGTCTATGTGATCACCCCTTCCTCCCCGCAGACGAAAATATTCCGAGCTCGTCTCTTCCCTTCGGCCCCCTTCGGCTCATCCCGTCGTGTTCGGCTCATCTCGGCTCCTCCGTACGTGTTTGTAAACACCACCCGAATGGCCGGGTTGCTGCCGACTCTGACGTCACGCTTCACCGCGTTGCATAAACACAAGACAAGATGCTGAAGCCTTCTGCTGTTTGGGAATTCATCAGTTTAACTGAAGACAAAACGAAGGCAAAATTTGGACCCGAGAGACCAGACGAACGGATCCGAATATTTGGGCCATCTCCGCCACAAGCAGCAGCCGCGGCCCCTCTGGGCCGTCTCCGCCACAAGCCCCGCTCCTGAGAACACAACAGATTTTCAACAAGGCAACGCATTGCGTCGCAGCACAACAGTGATGCGTTGTTAGCTTGTAGATCTTTTATTTTTGGTAAACGACACTGTCGTACCATACAAGTATAGAGCTGCAAATCATAGAACGTGCATTCACTGTCTAATGCAGTGACTTTATCACGAGATATACAATAACTCTAAAAAGGCCTGTCATGGAGACTTTTCTATCGTCATGACGATAGGTCTCGCCTTATCGCACACCTCTACTTTTAAGTGTATTTCCCTTATGTTTTTTTCTCAATTAACTAAGACTACAGAAGCATAAAAATAGGTCTCCCCAATCATCCCCAGTATGTTTTTTTTGTGTCCTGTAAGGGGTCCTTTGTAGAACAAAACTAAGAGATAATTAACGAAAGACAGTAATTTCTGGAATGCTCCGTATCTCTGCAGGTCCAGCTGTTCATAAACATCAATACTCCAGCAGCCACGCCGTCACCGACATCAACCTAGATAATGTTTGTAAGAAGGGCAACACTCTTCTGTGGGACCTGGTGCAGGATGAAGACGCGGTACGACTTCAGTTCCAGTTCTTTGTACACATACCTCTGTTGATGTTCATGCAGTTAAAGAGATGCTGCTTTACCAACCTGAAAACAGCCACAGGATGTGGTGACCTCCTGCAGAAAAGTAGAATAATCATGATATGAGAAATAGAAGCTTAGATAATGAATTTTTAAAAATTCACAGAACAATTTAATAATCTTTGGTCGCACACACACACACACACACTGGACATTACATAAATAAAAGTTATAACCAGGTTATTACAGTAATGCTTCAATTACAAACTGATCTAAATTGTTCAGCCAGTCAGAGCTGATTATATGCAAGTCAAAGCCGGAAATGCTGCAACAATTTGCAGTTTAATTGTCTTTGTCCAGCGCTTTCCCGTTGACCAGTGTGATCTCATCTTTAATTTGCTTTGTGTGTAGATTCATCTGTCTGAAGGTCTGATTAACGAGGCAGAGAAGCTGCTATGTTCGCTGGTCTGTTGGTTCACTGACAGACAGATCCGAATGCGGTTCATCGAGGGTTGCCTTGACAACTTGGCCCATCACCGGTAAGACTGACCGTACTACAGCATCAGTGTGCTTTTATCGTGGCCTTTCTGTTAGCCTCTTCTTTTGTTGTTGTTGTCAACATGTTTGAATTTACATAAGGTTTGATCGTTAAGAAGTGGACAAAATTAAACAAGATCATCTAATTTGGATCTTCAAACTAAATGTAACTGTGAGCAATATAGAAAACATGGAAAACCCTGAACATTGATGATTTCTGGGCTCCTAACAGAAGTTGGTGTTGTGACTTGAGAGAAGGATGAAAGTTACATTTTACAAAAAGCACAATTTTTTGATAACCCCTTGTGCACAGAGACGAGTAACTACTCCTCTCACTGAACACTTGAATGCTTTTATTCTGTCTGTGGACCCTGTGAGAAACGTGACTCTTTGTTTTCCCACAGGTCTGTTGTGGTTTCGCTGCGTCTACTACCCAAACTCTTCGGCACTTTTCAGCAGTTTGGCTCCAGCTACGACACACATTGGATTACTATGTAAGTAACATGTCGGAGAAAAAATTCAAAAACTGCAAATCTGTGTGTCAGAACATCTCTCCTGTCAAACAGTGTAGCCAGCCCCCTCTGTGTGCATACCTGTATGTGAAGTAGAAAGTAGCTCCGCTTACAGCAGCTACAACAGCAACATGCTGCTGACACACCAGTGCTTCCTCTCATATAACATATCAGTCAGATGGACCAACCTGAAACTTTCCCTTTTGTGCTATTACTACATTTTCCTGCTGTTACTTACGTACTTTTACTTTTCAGTTCAAATTTCATGCAGGACATTTATCTATAATAGTGTTTTTTTATGTTGCTCTACTGATGCTAGTACGTAGGTAAAGGGTCTAAATGCTTCTTCCAGCACTGCTGCAAGGTTCTGAAATGCTCCCATAGAGAAAGTTACACATATTATATATTATAAATTGATGTATTTTCTAAACACTTGCCACATTTTCTTCTCTGTACCAAAATACTACAGTTCCTCTTAGTTGTTACATTTCTCCTTAACACAGTTACACGACTCAAAGAAACGCAACAATCAAAAGCATTTAAGTCCTTCTGATATCTGTAAAAATGGATTTTGTTTTGTGCTGTTGATGTGGTTGTTGGATGTTTCAGGTGGGCTGAGAAGGAGCTGCACATGATGAAGCTGTTCTTTGACAACCTGCAACACTACATTCAAGAAGTGCGAGAACATCGACACAAGTTTGCACTGTGAGTCTGTCATCCTCTCACATCAGTCACATGCAAGTTTTGGTTAAATATAAAGAATATCCACATGACACAGTGTCATCCCTGAGTATTTCTCCTTGAACCAACCTGATATTATAACTGCTTTGTTTGTTTGTCATTATTTTAACTTGATGTGACAGAGAGAAATTCCCAGTCTGATTTAAACATTCCAGCGTTTGAGTTTTGATCCTGTATGTGATGATGTGAAGCTGTATGTGTTACGTATTATGAGGCCTAATTTTCTGTTAATGAGGTCATTTTTGTGAGTTCTGTCTTTGTGAAAATCACCACAAATCATGACAACCGAATTGTTTGTCTTTAAAACCTGCTTTCTTTGTTTTACAATTACAAACTAGAAGAACACTCAGAGAGCAGTACTCCTCCAAGGCTGCTCATTCCTCCATATGGCATTGACAGAAAAGCAGCATTTAAAAACAATGCAGCATTTGTTTATTAGTTATTGATGATCAGAAATCACTGCAAAATACAAACAAAATGACCTAGCGCTGAGCACAGGCATGTGTTCTGCATGTGTGCGTTATGCATGGATACAGAATCATGTGACCTAAATATGTATCAGGCAGCAGGAACTGATGGGCCTCAGAAACACCCCCACAATTTAATCAGTTGTTCCTTGTATAATTTCTGACAGATAAGTCCACAGCGACGGATTTGTAGTAGGATCACAATCAGCTGACGCAGTGTTCACTTGTCATAGTTACAGTGACTCTGTACTGCTATCTGACAGTGATACAGAAATCTTTAACAAATCCATGGATCCAGATTGTAAGCTGCATCACTGCCAAAATCTAATCACTTGGTCCTTGTGTCATTTCTGACCTTCCCTGAAAATTCCATCCAAATCGATCAGTCTGTTTTTGAGTAATGTAGTGCACAGACAAACAGTTGTCACCTAACTCCACCGTGTTCTTTGGTGAAGTAATAAAACAGCACATAGAGACTGGAGCTTAATTCATCAGTTCCCTGACAGAAGTATGTGGAGACTGTATGTGGATGATATTCCAGCCTTCATCCACAGTCCCTCTAAGTTCCACACTTGATGTCTCTTTCTGAGGAATTTGGCTTCTTAGCAGAAACAAACTGGCTTCAGTTTACACTTTCAAGGTGCATTCACATTACATTTACAGTCAATAAATGTTCACATTCTCTATGGAAATCTGAATGACAGACAAATGCAGTAGAAATAGAAATTCAGTTCTCTTTCTGTTTCTCTTTAGGCTCACAGTTCATTAAAATAAATGTCTTCCCTATTGGAAAATCACTCCAGTCTATTATTTCCACATTTGTTTGGTATAAAATGCAATCTGACTAGAAGTCTTTAACCACTCAGAGAAATTATGTTGAGGCTGAACGCTCTGAAGCTAATTTTAGACTTTGTTCTGGGAATTTGTGGGGTAGAGATCTGCTGAAGGCCTCTAACAGTTTCCTCCCGCTAGATTGGATCTGAGGACCCTGGATTTGATTGAAATGGGAAACATTAAAGATGCCTCTTCTAATCCTACCCATCAGCAAACTGATCTAAATGACCCTCTCTGAAACCTGCTTAACACCTCTTCAATTACATTTGATAGCTTAGCTCAGCAATACTTCGTACAGCCTTTGCTCTTTGAGGTCTGCTGCCACCTTTAGTCATTACATGGTGGGATATTTGTGAAGTGACTGCGACCTAAAACAGTATTTTCTGGAAAAAAAGCAATGACTTACTTAGACTAGGGATCTTAAAACACCGGATGAGTATTTTGTTAACTGGCATAGCTGCTACCAGGAGGCCTTCTCACCCTCCTGTTGTTTTAATTCGTATGCTTTGTTCAGTCATTGTGGCCTGTGTATTTGTTTAAATCTTTGAAGTTCAATTAAAAAAGTTGATTACAATAAAACATGAACAGAAATATCACACGAGGGAGCGACACAGGCATATCAGCTGAATCATATTCTCTGTCTTTTTTAGAGATTGTCATTGCTAATTCTGCTGTGCACCTCCTCTGTGTGTTGCTGCAGGTACAGCCACAGTGCAGAGGTCCAGGTCCGTCTACAGTTCCTCACCTGCGTCTTTTCCACCCTGGGCTCTCCAGACCACTTCAGTAAGATTCAGCTTCATTTCTACTGCTCGGTGAACAGAATCATACCTGGACTGGTTGCACAACTACACACGTGGACAAAATTGTTGGTACCCCTCAGTTAAAGAAGGAAAAACCCACAATTCTCACTGAAATCACTTGAAACTCACAAAAGTAACAATAAATAAAAATTTATTGAAAATTAAATAATCAAAAACAGCCATTACTTTTGAATTGTTGATTAACATAATTATTTTTAAAAAACAAACTAATGAAACAGGCCTGGACAAAAATGATGGTACCTCTATAAAAGATTGAAAACTATTTGACCAGAGTGACATGATTAACTCAGGTGTGTCATTTAATTGACATCACAGGTGTTTCCAAACTCATAATCAGTCAGTCTGCCTATTTAAAGGGAGACAAGTAGTCACCCTGCTGTTTGGTGAAAAGGTGTGTACCACACTGAACATGGACAACAGAAAGCGAAGGAGAGAATTGTCCCAGGACATCTGAAAAAAAATTATAGACAAACATCTTAAAGGTAAAGGCTATAAGACCATCTCTAAACAGCTTGAAGTTCCTGTGACAACAGTGGCTCATATTATTCAGAAGTTCAAGACCCACGGGACAGTAGCCAACCTCCCTGGACGTGGCCGCAAGAGGAAAATTGATGACAAATTGAAGAGACGGATCGTTGGAATTGTATCCAAAGAGCCCAGAGCAACCTCCAAAGAAATTAAAGGTGAACTCCAAGGCCAAGGTACATCAGTGTCAGATCGCACCATTCGTCGTTGTTTGAGCCAAAGTGGACTTCATGGGAGACGACCAAGGAGGACACCACTGCTGAAAAAAACTCATAAAAAAGCGAGAGTGGAATTTGCAAAAATGCATGTTGACAAGCCACAAAGCTTCTGGGAGAATGTCCTTTGGACAGATGAGACCAAACTGGAGCTTTTTGGTAAGGCACATCAACTCTATGTTCATAGACTGAAAAACCAAGCATACGAAGAAAAGAACACTGTCCCTACGGTGAAACATGGAGGAGGCTCAGTAATGTTTTGGGGCTGCTTTGCTGCATCTGGCACAGGGTGTCTTGAAAGTGTGCAAGGTACGATGAAATCTGAAGACTATCAAGGCATTCTGGAGAGAAATGTGCTGCCTAGTGACACAAAGCTTGGTCTCAGTCGCAGGTCATGGGTCTTCCAACAGGACAACGATCCAAAACACACAGCCAAAAACACCCAAGAATGGCTGAGAGAAAAGCGTTGGACTATTCTAAAGTGGCCTTCTATGAGCCCAGATCTGAATCCCATTGAACATATGTGGAAGGAGCTGAAACATGCCATTTGGAGAAGACACCCATCAAACCTGAGACAACTGGAGCTGTTTGCTCATGAGGAGTGGGCCAAAATACCTGTTGACAGCTGCAGAACGCTCATTGACAAATACAGAAATCGTTTAATTGCAGTGATTGCCTCAAAAGGTTGTGCAACAAAATATTAAGTTATGGGTACCATCATTTTTGTCCAGCCCTATTTCATTAGTTTGTTTTTTAAAATAATTATGTTAATCAACAATTCAAAAGTGATGGCTGATTTTGATTATTTAATTTTCAATAATTAGGGTCCGAGCACCGAGGGTGCGAAGGACAGGCGGTGCCAGGGCACCGACTGTCCAAGGCACCAGCGGTGCCAAGGACCCTATTGAAACCCTAGGGTTTATTATTATTAGGGTCCGAGCACCGAGGGTGCGAAGGACAGGCGGTGCCAGGGCACCGACTGTCCAAGGCACCAGCGGTGCCAAGGACCCTATTGAAACCCTAGGGTTTATTATTATTATTATTATTATTATTATTATTATTAGGGTCCGAGCACCGAGGGTGCGAAGGACAGGCGGTGCCAGGGCACCGACTGTCCAAGGCACCAGCGGTGCCAAGGACCCTATTGAAACCCTAGGGTTTATTATTATTATTATTTTTTTTTTTTTTTTTTTTTTTTTTTTTTTTCTCCCGTAAAGTAAATTGGCTTTTTGGCGGCCTTATCATACTCCAAAACGCGTGAAATTTGGCATGCACATCAGGACTGGCGAAAAATTTGATATTTTATGGGAGTTGCGCATGTGCGTGGCAAAATGGCTCTATAGCGCCACCTGCAAACTTGAAAAAGTAGTCATTAGGCCAACTGCCACAATGTTTCATGTACAGCTACAATATTTGGTGGGCATATGCAGAACATCTGGACACACCAAAAAGTCAATTACAGCCACGCCCTAAACCCAACAGGAAGTCGGCCACCTTCAATTTGCTGTAAATTTTTCAAACTTAATCGCTCCTCGGGAAATGACTTGCCTTTTTGGCGGCCTTATCATGAACCAAAACGCGTGAAATTTGGCGTGCACATCAGGACTGGCGAAAAATTTGATATTTTATGGGAGTTGCGCATATGTGTGAAAAAATGGCTCTATAGCGCCACCTGCAAAATTGAAACAGTGGTCATTAGGCCAACTTCCACAATGTTTTATTTACAGCTACAATATTTGGTGGGCATATGCACCACATCAGGACACACCAAAAAGTCAATCACAGCCACACCCTAAACCCAACAGGAAGTCGGCCATCTTGAATTTGCTGTACATTTGTCAAAATTTATAGCTCCTAGTGGATAAGTCTGAGAGAACTGAAATTTGGCCAGTACATGCACCAGACCTTTCTGATGAAAAGTTATCAAAAACTCAACCAGAAGCCAAAAGGTGTGGCCATGGCGGAGCCTCAAACAACTGATCCTTCGCCATGAAACAGGAAGTGGTGTCTAATTCTTCTCAACATGCTCCAATCTGCCTGAAACTTTACATGTATGATGACAGTCCTGTCCTGATGTCATCCACATAGGGATATTCATTGACAGTCATAGCGCCACCTTGTGGTTTCAGGAAATAGACATCTTTTACACTTTCATGCCCTATTGTTACCCGGTTGATCATATTCACTTCAAATGCAGTGACAACAGCCTAAACACATTGATGATGCATCCCAGTGAAAATGGTGACTTGTCATCAAAGGGCGTGTCTGTGGCGGCCAAACCAATTTCGATGTTTCGCCATGAAAATTTAACGATTCATATCTCAGCTGAACAACATCCTATCTGCCTCAGACTTCACATGCTGGATACCAGGTCCAGTCTGAACACATCCACACTCATAAATTTTGAAAAAGTCATAGCGCCACCTGTTGGTAATAGTAAGTTTAAGGCCTTATATTTTCAGGTACAATGGCCCCAAACTTGGTGATATCATGCTGGAAATTGGTCAGTCGAGTCTTCACCTCTTGACAATCACACACTGTGAAGGGTGTGACATTTCATGCAACGCTGTTGCCGTAGCAACCAAATATCGCCATGAAAAACAAAGCCCTTTCTGACAGGTTAGGAATACTCCAATGCTCACAAAATTACCACACACATCACCATTGACCCAAGGAACAACACTGTATGCATCTCGGCACTGCACATGCTATAGCGCCCCCTACAGTATTTTTAACAAACAGCCCCCCCAGCACGTTTCACCTACATCCATGAAATTTGGGAGGCTTATAGAGCACATCAGGACGCACAAAAAAGCCTCTTGGAGCCATGTCCTAAACCCAACAGGAAGTCGGCCATCTTGGATTAATTGTGAGATTTTTGATGATTTTTCTCATTTTTGAGAGTTAATACCTCCTAGGGGATAATTCCAGGAGACCTGAAATTTTGTCAGTCCACACAGCAGGACTTGGTTTGGAAAAGTTATCAAAAG